>NC_056739.1:424724141-424766641 GCF_019279795.1 Protopterus annectens
ATCTTGCCCTCCCATAGTTGTTGATTTCCTTAAATTACGTAGGTGTTTTGTCCCCCAATTCTTTATCACCTCAGTTTTGAGTGAATATAATAGATCTTTTGGATATCCTCTTTCAATAAACATATTTGACATTGTTTCCAGTTCCTGTATAAAGGTATCATAGTTGGAAACCATTCTAGCTGCTCTAATGAATTGGCCTTTCATCAAATTCTTTTTGTAGAACCAAGGGTGACTACCATTATAGAATAATTAAGGAAATGAAAATGTATCTTTTCTATAAATGGAAGAAACAAATTACTTAATCTCTATAGTTAAATGTACATCTAAAAAAGTGGCCAGAATGAAAACTATGTTGATGGGTGAATTTCAAAAACATAGTCGTACTCATAATATATGCTAAAAAGTTGGCCTTCTCTTAAGGGCTACCTTTCTAAATCAAAAAGATGTCATCCAAGAACCTGCAATAAAAGGACCACACATGTATATAAGTTGTTCTGAACACATATTTTTTCTTCCAAGAAAGCATAACTAAGTTAGCAAAAATGGGGGAAAAAGCTGCTCCCCTAGCCACACCATTAATTTGTCTGTAAAACATGCCCTCAAAAAATAAAAAATTGTTCCAAAACACCAACTCCATCAGATCTACTTAGAATCTTATTTCTCTGGTCTCCAAAGCTTTGAAATTAATAAGGGCTTCTTCAAAAAAAAATTAATGTGGGATACATGTAAATAGGTCAATAACATCTATTGTTAAAAAAATGTGGTGTTCATCCCATAAGCCTAATGAAAGTTTGCCCAAATAATTTTACAAGGCTTTTACAACATAAAGATAATCCTTAAGAATACATTTTAGCCTCCTGTATATGTAGACTGCAAGTGGGTGTGTTTTGTACACTTGTGCAACCACAATCAGTATATGTGGGGGGGGGGATATTATGTTTTTGTGTGTCTTTACAATTCCAAACACAGCTGGTATAACAAGATGTTTATTAACTAAAAAGTCATAATACTCACAGTTAATAATTGCCTGAGACACTACATCCTCCAAAAACAAGTAATGTTTTGTGAGCTATATTAATCTTGTTCTTAGAAACTAGTGTATATTTTGTTTTATCCTTTAGCATTTCAAAAGTCTTACTCACAGAATCAACCTGATTCACAATCATAACCCACTCCCTTATCAGGTTTCACTAATGTAATTGTTTTGTCCATAGTCAACTGCTCTAAAAGGATATGGTCATCCTTAGTCAAATTAGAAAAACGTTTCCTTTCTGTGAAAAGTGAATAGAGATCTCTCTCACAAGCCTTTTAAAAAATTAATAGTTTTGTTTAAAGGGGGATTAAATATTTTTTTCTTTTTCAGTGGGTTAAAAATGTAATTATTTTCTGCTTCTCTGTTTAAGAAAGATAAATTCAATTTTCTAATAAATAACTTTAATTCTGAAATTACATCAGATATAGTCATCCTCTTTTTTGGAATAAACTTAAATCGTTTTTCATATAACATATAAATAAGAAGACTCAATGATTAAATCACTATAATTAAATATGTAAAATCCTCTTCTATAAGCAAATTTCCCATCTATGGAAAAAAAACAATCTCATCATTGTTAGTATGTGCTACCAGGCTTTCCCCTTCCACATCTTTTGTGTTCCCCTTCTGAAATGTCCCTGTCCTTTCCTCCTGTCTGCGTGTCATTACTTGGTCCTAGTATGGAATGTCTGTCCCTTGTATACTCATTCTCATGAACTGGGGTAGGGGAAGCTCTAAAGCTGGAAAATCTTAGGGGGCTCAACATTGTTGAAATACTGTTCCTCCTGCTCAATGTCCCCTAAATAAAGAACTCTGTACCTATTCATCTGTTCAGATCCTAATCGTAAATCACCCCTAGAGTTAAAATCGTGAACACTCTTATCTGTAAGATCATTGATATTTTCAGATAATGGGTCTGCTTTACATTCAGTATAATCTTTGTTATCTCTTACCAACTTCTCTTTTCTCATTTTCAAAAAAAAAACAGTAATAGCTTCATTTAACACAGTAATTTCATCCATCAAACTATCAATTCACGAAGAAATAAATTTAGTAATAAACTATCAATTCTATCCCACATCTATTAAACATTTCTATTAAATAAAAATATTCTTTAGTTTCCCTGTAAACACAAAAGAGAAACTTAAAAAGTCTTAACCCCTTGGGAATTTGTCCATGTTTAAGGCACTCCCTTAGGTAACAGTTGTCTATCTATGGGGTACACACTTTTTAAATTTTTTTTTCAAAATTACAAAACATGTTTTTTTAAACTAACCTGTTCACTGCGCTCTTGTAAGCAGTCATTCTGAAAAGAAAAGTCTTGCTCTAGCCACTTTCTCAAATCACTGTAACTGTGATTCATTGTAGAAGGATTCGTATCCTTATTTAAAATGTTGGACTCATTAGAAACCATACCAGATTCCATGTTACTCCTACAGAGCATAACCTTTTGGGGCAGTCTATTGACATGGTCTCCATCTTTTCCTCCTTATGTTGGCCATTTTGTTTTGCAGAGGATCCTTCACTATACATATTATACACGGAGATGAAGATAACTCTTGGTTTATTGATTTTTCTTGTACTGGGTTTTTACATGATTGGTGGTTTTGTTCTGTGAAGGCATTTTTTATTATTGACACAAGCCTTTTTGTATAGGTTCATAGGTTCATAGGTTCGTACTAGGCTATCTGCCCTAGGGCATTTATAAGCCTAGCCATTGTGTATGTGGCTTACACCACCCCTTAGGATGAGAATACTACGCCCTTTTAGGGTTTAGTTTACTATGCCTCTGTCTAGTAGTGACACAGAGATGACCCCCAGGTTAAACCTACGATCTCCCATCCACTCGTCGAGATTTCTCTTGAATAGAGTCAGTGAGGGGCTCTGCCTAACATGGACTGGGATTCTGTTCCAGAGTGTAGGGAGCCTCTGGGTTATGAATCTGTCCCTCCAGCACGTTCTATTTATTTCTGTGTTGAGGTTTAGGTCACTTGATCTCGTGGCTCTGATGGATTTGGATTTTCTGAGGTGGAGCATGTCCATTAATTCAGGATTGGACATGGCCTTGTACGTCAGGCACAGATCACCTCTGAGTAGGCAGTATGCGACTGAATAGAGCTGGAGTTTTTTCAGTTGGGCAGCATATGACATATGTTTAAGACCCTTTATCCTCTTGGTGAGGAACATTTGGGGTCTTTCCAACTGCTGCAGGTGTCGGGTGAGATACATCCCAAATGGGGCATTGCACTCAATCATTGGCCTGATAAGAGAAGAATACAGGGGCACAATGACCTCTCTTGATCTAGATGTGAAACCCTTCATGATAAGGTGGGCAATATAGAAGGTCTTCCTAACCACTTTGGCAATGTGAGTGTCAAATGAGAGGTTACTGTCAACCTGGGTCCCTAGGTCCCTGATTAGCTCTTCCGTACTTAATGGATTACCACCTATGTGGTAATTTGTCGGTACCTTGTTTTTCCCAAAGGGTATGACTATACATTTTTTGGCGTTCAGCTTAAGGCCATGGCTCTGGCACCAATTATCCATTTCTATGAGGCCTCTCTGAAGGATGTTTGTGTCCGCTGGAGTATCAATTATGGTGCCCAGTTTGCAGTCATCTGCGAACTTTGTCAGCCACAATCCTCCTATGTTTGCCTGTACCTCGGAAAAATAAATGCCGAACAAGAGGGGTCCCAGGACTGAGCCCTGTGGGACACCGCTTGTGACTGGCTTAGAGTCTGACATAGCTCCAGCAACTCTGACCCTGTGAGTTCTGTCCTTGAGCCAGTTTGCAACCCATCTTGTGACATATGGGTTTATATTTAAGCTGGTGAGTTTGTCTATGATGCCCGAGTGGGGTATTGTGTCAAAGGCTTTTGCAAGGTCAAGGTTTGTAGGCTGTGTGAACTGCCTTGCCGCCATCAATGGCCTTAGTGACTGTTTCAAAAAAGTCGACCAAGTTCAAAAGGCAGGATCTGCCCTTGACAAAGCCAAATTGGGTAGGATCCAATGTCTGTAGGTCCCCAATGTCTTTGTTTATGAGTTCCATAATGATCCTCTCCATAGCTTTGCAGTCCAGGCTCGTCAAGCTTATGGGGCGGTAATTTCCAGGGTCCATAGAAGCACCACCTTTGTGAAGTGGGACCACTGTTGCCGTATGCCACTCTTTGGGTATGTATCCTGTAGTAAGGCTAAGATTAAACAGCAGCCTTATGTGTGGGTTTAGTTCCTCTTGGAGTTCATGTAGCACACAGCCTGGGACACCATCCGGTCCCATTGATGCTGTGTTTTTAGCTTTAGAGAGGGCAGCTCTCACCTGGGCATCTGAGATGTTAGGGAGGCTACACTTTGCTGGGATAGTTATTTCTCCTTTTGGGGGGGGGGGAGAAATTTGCACTGAACCTGTCTGCCAGAATGTTGGCAATGTCAGTGGGTTCAGTGTATTTTGTGTCATTTTGGACTAACTCTGAGCATATCTGGGAGCTTCCACCCAGGTTTCTAACATAGCTAAAGAAGGCCTTGTGATTGTCTTTTGTGTCTTTTGTGATTTTTCTCTCAAAGTTGGCCTTGGATGATTTTATGAGTGATCGTAGTTTTTGCTAGTACTGATCAGAGATGCCTTCCCTTTTAGGGATTTTGCTCTGTCATGTAGTAGCTTCCTCCTCCTGTTGTAAAGTTTGTTTATGGCTGGGGTCCACCAGACTGGGCGCCTGCCTTTGGGGGAATGGGTCTTGGTTTTATTTGGGATTGCATGATCCATGCATTCTTGAAGGTGCCCATAGAAGGCATTTGCAAAAGATTCAGCAGTGTGGGTTGTGGTTTCCACTGGCCCAGGGGCCTTGAAAGATACCACTTCAGTCTTAAGAAGTGTGAAGTTTGCTTTTGAGAAGTTCTTCACTGTGGTCTTTTGTGCAGGGGGTGGGGGCAAGATGTGGATTTCCAGTGAGATTAATTTGTGGTCTGATCTTGCCAAAGAGGGATGTACTTCCGGTGTGGAGCATTTTGTCCCCATGTTTGTGATGATCAGGTCTAGTATATTGTCTCCTCTTGTGGGAATGGTGACTAGTTGTTCCATTGCATTTGAGTTTATGAATTCTAGGAACCTTTGGGCTAGGGTGTTGGGGCTTGAGTAATGTTCCCAGTCTATGTTTGGGTAGTTGAAGTCTCCCAAAATGATGGTAATTGGAGAGACATTCATACTCTCCAGTGTCTTCAGGAAGGCTGTGTGGGGTTCCTGAGTTTGAGAGGGTGGTCTGTAGCATGCTACAAACTGTAAGGCAGTTTTGCCTATGGTTAGTTGCACCTGGATAGTCTCCGATGCTTCGTGCATTGCCACTAGCCTGGAGGTGTGGGTATCTTTGATGAAAATGGATACCCCCCCTCCTTTTTGTGGTTCGGTTCAAGTTTTGGGGCCGGAAGGCATGATATGAGGTAAAACCTGATAGTGCTGGGGTGCTCTCAGGAGCCTTGAACCAGGTTTCAGTCACTGCACAGACATCAATGTTCTCCATACTGAGGAGGGCTTCGAGGGCATGCATTTTGAGGTTTAGACTTCTGGCATTGAGCAGCATTACCCTTAGTTTTTTTCCACTTGTGTTTTCTAGGGAGGTAGGTTTGTCATTTGAGCCTTGCCTAAAAAAGGCACTATGGGGGTGGCAAGAGTCTTGGCCAATATCCGGAAGCCCAGGGGTGACAGGTGCAAGCCATCCCTTGCAAAGCAGCGTGGCTTGTCAAGCATGTCATCCCAAGCAGACAGACACTGGATCCCCTTAGAATGACACCAGTAATTAAGCCAATTGTTAAAGCTGATCATTTTGTCTTTGTACTGTGGCATCATTCTTGGTGAGGGTAAGATGCTGCTCAGGGTCAGGGTCATACCAGCCTGGGCTACATAATCAGAGAGCTCCTCTATGTCTCTTTTCATGTAGTCCAGGGAGGTACGTCTCAGGTCGTTCACACCAGCATGTACAATGACTTAGTCATATTTGTACTTGCTGTAGAGTGACCTGAGTGCTTGTGTTATGTGGCGGATTCTAGCTCCCGACAGGCAGCTTACTGTGACCCTCTCCTTGTTCAGTCTGGTGAGCGGGACGTCAGTTTGCCTGACTATGGAGTCACCTATTACAAGTGTGCCTGGCATGTTGTCTGGCCTTAAGGGCTGTGACTGTTTAGCACACTGACTTTGTGAACTATGTGTTGCATGTGCTATGTCTTGAGGTGGTGGTTGCTTGGGTGTCTGCTTTGGAGGCCTCTGTTGTTTTGGTAGATTTTAATCAGTGCCTCCGAGTATGTTTTTGTGTGTTTATGTGTTTGGTTTGCAGTTGTGATAGTTCTATGTGAGACTGGGTTTGTGGTGTGCGTGGTTACCTTCTCCTCCTGACTGGTCTTGCCAGTACTGAATTGAGAGAGCTCAGCCTCCTGTTTGGCTATATAGTTGCATCTCTCGCATATATTTGTATTTGTTGGGAGGAGGAGAGGGTTGTCTGTGTACATGAGGCAATTGTAACATTGCCTCAAGATTCCCAGATTCACCAGCTGAACAGGAGAGGATGACAGCAACTGACCCTTCGACATGCTAGAAATAGTGAAAAAGATTGCTGTGTAACTGAGTCAGAAAGGACCTATAGGGAAATGGGTACTCAACAGAATTTAGGTGAATGAAGTACTTTTGTTTGTTTAAGAGTGCTTTACCTGTATACAAAATGCTTTAGGAGAAAGTGCTGAGCTTTTCAGATAGAGTATAGGCTGTTTAGATTGCAAGTAGAACAGTTCTAAGGGAAAAATTGAACAGCAGACTTGGCGGAGCCAGAAAAAGTTTAACCTTGTTTAACCAAGTTTAACCGGTGGCGCACGACCGCGCAAAGCCGTGCAAATGCGGATTTTAAGCAGTGAACTACAAAAGAGCTAGGAATGGTCCCAAACAACCAATTACTAACAGCTTCTTGTGCTGAGGTCACTTCCCCCAAGGACAGGTAGGCTGATCAAGGCTCCCCACTCCCACTGGTGAGCAAAGAAACTTCCTTCTATCCAAGTAAGGTAATGGACAACACAGTAACTACACCACAGCCCAGAATACAGCAATGCCTGTATACTGGTCTAAACTAGTCGAGAAAGGCGGGAAAACAAGGATTATTTTTTTGTTTTTTTTGCAGAAATACACAGAAAATGCAGAGACAGTGATAAATTAGCTACACAGGCTAGCACACTTTAGTGGGCAGCCTCCACAGTTCAATTAAACAAACAAACAAGCAAACTTTCGACTAAATTTGACTAAATGTAACTTTAAGTGCAGATTTTAAAATAAATGCGGTAATCAGTAACAAAACAGTTCAGGCTAGTTCAAAGTAAGCAGCAGAAGCTATTTTCAGTGAAAAAAAAGCAAAGATACTTAAATCCAGAAGGTAGTCGCTTTTTCTAGTTCCTTGCTGTATATTAACCTCCCAAGGGTTGCTACCACTCTTTCAGTATGGATGGGCAGATTCCAGAACTTTCACAAACAGAGCATGCAGGCAGTCTCACCCAGCTCGTTGTTTTGCTTACTCAATAATGTAGTCACATGTTTATGGTGTTAAACTCATCTTTGCCTGTGTTGGCACCAAATGGTTGTAATATGGATATTTCTGATTCAGCTTTCCCAACATATGGAACTCAAGTGTTATGGGTGAAATTAGTACAGCATAGTCTGTTATGGGTGAAATTAATACAGTATGGCCTGTTATGGGTGAAATGACGACAGCATGATATGTTATGGATAAAATGAGGACAACATGATCTGTTATGTCTGAAATGAATACCACATGGTCTGTTATGAGTGAAACAAATACAATATGGACTGTTAGGGGGAAATTAATACAATATGGTCAAAATACTGCTGGATATGGACAGAGACTTCACATCAAACCAGCTTTGTAAACATCCAGTAACCTTCTATAATCACTATTGCTGTCATGAATCTTTCTTGAGTCTCTACCAGCATGTTTTATTCAGTAACTATCTCCTGGATCATACAAGAGTTAAAGTAACATTCTTACATCTGTGACACATGCTGATGATGATGGTTTGCAAGGATCTTTACTTTTTGTATACTTTTTTCCCCACTGCCTCAGCTCTCCCACAACCAATCAGGCTGAGTGTCATTCCTCTCTTACAGTGATAACAGTCATACAAAACATTTTCTGGGTAATAACCTAATTTTCCAGTGCCTCATTACCAGGCATACACTCTCAGTTATGTGTAGGCTTGTTGCATCCCACCATGGTATCACACACACACACACACACACACACACACACACACACACACACACACACACACACACACACATACTCCTGTTTCATTTCAAGAGTCAGTGTTGTAGCATATTGGATGATGTCCATTCCCCCACAATTGGTTAGCTGATATTATCTGTTCATGGCCTCCTTTCTCTCATTGACAAATCCAGCATTTGAACCACTAACTGAACCTGGGTGATCTGGACAATAATCAGGGATGCACATTTCTAAACAACAAGGCAGACTTCAGAGATCTGAATTTGGCCCATGCTGCGGTGGTGGTGCTGCGGTAGCGTTGTCACCTCACAGTAAGACGTTGTCCTGTTCAGTTCTCAGCTAGAGTGTCTTCTGTGTGGAGGCATGCATGAATGGGCCTACCTTTGTTGAAGGTTGTGTGTCAGGGCTGGCAACTCGGCACTTAAAAATCTACTGCCGATCATTAGCGGACCGGAGTTCCGCTGTGGCAACCCCTAACCGGGAAAAGCTGAAAAAACACAACAACATTTACTTCTGTGTATGAATTGCTTTATCTCTTATATAATGAGACCTCTGTTGTCCTTAGTGCTTATGATTATAGTAATTAGATCCTCCTTATCATCTCATAATCTTAATAACAGTCATCATAATCTGTATCTTGACTTCAATAATGAATTTGTGGTTCAGGAATAAAATGGTGAAGCTAAACTGCAGCAAAAGACAGAAAGACAGCATCATATTTGGCATGTCTAATCATCTAAAGCAGGTTTTCTCCTCAAAAGGTAGTATGTATAAAGAAAAATAATTTATGTATCAACTGCTCAGTAAGGCAGCCAAACAGTGGAACATTTGTTAGCACCACTGGGTCAACATTTGGTTCCCCAGTTCAGTTTCTTCTCTGCTGAGTCTGCATACGTCTTCCCTATTTCTGCATACGTTTTTGCTAAGTGATGAAGTTTTTCCTCGCCTAATAAAGTTATGTCATTGATAAAATGGTGATCCTTCAAATGGATAGTAGGTGTGTGCATGTGTGTATGTTAGTGCCCCTTGATAGACTGGCATACTATTATAAACTAAATGTGGATATGTTACTAATTAACATTCTTTCTAACTCCACATGTTAGAATACTACTTAGTAAAGGTTACTTATCTCATAGGTAGATTATGGACATAATGCTTTTGCTATCTCCATAAATAATTTCAGTAATGCAACTCATTTTGAATACAGTTATGCACTTAACATGTAGCTTACCTATTTAATAGAAGAAAAATATTACTGTGTTTAATGTATATATCTAAATATCGGAGTAACCAAATTTCGAACACCAATGATTGGTTCTATATTAAATAATCAAACATTTGAAAGTTTGACTACCATATGTTCGACACCATATGATCAAACTTTCAAAAGTTCAAATATCTAACAAAAAAAGTAAGCTACACAAAACACCTACCTGAATGCTCTAAGCATAGACAGCGTATGAACATAGATTGAGGCAACAGAAACATAAAAAACTTTCAAGAGATTACTTGGACTTTTCTAAAGGCCATATCTTTGTTTGGCCGAGGAGCAAACCCAGTCACCCTAGTGACGAGCCTCAACCTAATACTATGTGTAGTCGGAATTCCGACATTTCTCATTTGGCAGACAAGTCTTCTGCAAGGGACTTAATTACTTCATCTACACCGGCTGCCTCTACTACTGTTGTGTTGAATCTGAATGATGAGGAACGTATTGAAGAAACATCCATGCCGGTACAAGCCACACCCCCTTCTGCTGACATTGGAGTTCCTTCTACAGAGCCTCCTAGCATGTCGGAAGCAGTTTCTTTGCTTACAGCAGCTCCTGCTTTGAATGAGGCCACTAAAAGTGACTGTTTTAAGCTAGGAGCCCACAATAAGATTATAGATCCTTTTAGCTTTGAGGGCTGCAGTGACTTCTCCTCTAACCCTTTTATGGCACTTCCCTTACCAACCAAGTTGGATTTATCAAGCCAAAGAGGGTGGTCAGCATCAAGGGACAAGAGAAAGAGGAAAGCTTCAACAGGCGAACGTTCACCAACCAGGCGGAAAACTTTTATGCCTCGTCTGGACAAGGACTAGTTTACAATTTATCAAAGTTTTCTCTTACCCCTGCACAGCTAGTGGTTCTGAATAGAGGCCTGAGCTTTATTCCCAATAGTAAGTCAAGTATTCTGACATTGTCCTAGATATTAGACTATTTGCTTGCAAATGTATGCTTGAGATGCTGTATGGGGCAAGGAATGTGTCTGGTTTTAATAATACTTTACACAGACAGAGTACTTATTGCCCTCCTAGTACTGCTTCTGTGGAATCCTTTGTACACTTATGTGAAAGGGACATTTTTGCATCTTTTGGGAATGTCAAACAGTGCTTTTGTAACTTGGACACTAATGAAACTATTGCTTTACAGCAGTTGCAGGCAGAGGACTCGATCATCATTAGACCAGCAGATAAGGGAGGGGCGATTGTAGTGCCTAACAGAACTGACTATTTAACTAGTATGTGTACTATTTTGAATGATTGTTCCACCTACAGTAAAATTTTGGTGACAGATATAGATAAATGTATTACTCTTGTGAAGAATGATCTCTATGATCTCCTTGTGTGTGGTTTAATTGACCATGATTTATATGAGTCCTTGACTGTTGATAATCCTCCTGTTCCGGTTAGCCATGGGTTATCTAAGATCCACAAGGACTATCGTAACCCACCACTGCACCCCATTGTCTCAGGATGCTGCTGGGTAACTGAACCTCTTTCTAAATTTGTGGTGTTACAACATAAACCAGTACTTGCTGAATCTCCTTCGATTTTGAAGGACACTGAGCATTTTTTATCTGGCCTGTATACTTCAGTGATTAATTTTTCCTCCTCTTTGGCAGATATTTTGCTTGTTACCTTGGATCTAAAGACATTGTTTACTGTTATCCCTAATCAGGCAGGAGTGGATATAGTTAGACTTTTTATATCCCACCATGCTCTTTCATGCATAATATGGTGACCATTATTTGCACCCTACTAGATCTAATTTTGCAGAACAATGTGTTTCTATTTGAGAACCAATACTATCTCCAATTATTAGGTATAGCCATGGGTACCCCATGCACCAATAGCTATGAGAATTTGGTTGTGGCACAATGGGAAAATTAGTATGTTCATAGCACTAATCCGTATAGCCATCACCTTAGATACTATGCCAGGTTTCTGGATGACATTTTTTCCTATGAAGATGTAATGTGGAAGAGCTCTTAACCTTTGTTAAATATCTTGAAGGCACCTCTGACTTCGTTAGGTTCACTGTAATTAATTCCTTTACCTCTACTGATTTTTGGATGTTACCATTTTGAAGGACACTAATGGAACCTTAGAGACCCAATTATACAGGAAACCTTGTTGGAGGAATGGGCTTCTGCACCATTCCAATATGCATCCCCCACATGTTTTTTTCCAACATACTTAAAGGTCACTGCTTAAGGGCCTCCAGGCTATGCACTAATGACTCTGTGTTTGAGGAAACTGTGCTTAGAATGAGTAATGATTTCTGTGAAAGGGGATACCCACAGACGCAGATAGCCAATATTAGGTGGACCACTCTGCAAGAATGACAAGGTAGAGGTGCTCCTTACTTCTCTTCCAGTAGACATACTCTAAATATTGATCGACAGGACAGACTGAATTCATCCCCTAAGGTATTGTTCAGGTATTCCAGTGATGTACAATATTATTGTAACATTATAAGGAACAATTGGCGTGTTCTTTTAGCTGATAATAAGGTGAGACAAGTGGTGGGTGAATGCCCTTCCTTTATCTTTAGGAATAATATGCCAATTAAATGATTTTTATGCTACGGACCTAGGTTTTTGCCATCTACACCTACAGGGGGGATTGGTACACTCCCCTATTATAATTGCAAGGCATGTTCCTCTATCTCTACTGAACCTTGTTTTGTACATCCCATCACAGGATGCATTTTTTCACCTAGGTTTGTAGCTATTTGCAGGAACAGTAACTTAATTTATTTGGCTACATGCTGGTCCTGTGATGGTTTTTACATGGGAAAGACCACACGCCAACTTAGGGAAACAATACTTGAACATCTGAGTAGTATACGTAATCATGTACCATCTAACGCTCTAGCTAACCATGCTCTTTCTTTTTCAGGACATAATTCTTTTAAATTTAGAGTTCTACAGATGTTGCATCCTCACATTAGAAGAGTTGATTTTAACAATGTCGTTGAAATGTGTGAATTAAAATGGATTGTTTCCTTGCGAGCCTATAAACATCCAGGACTTAATAGTGGAGTTTCCCTTAAGCCAGTCCTCTTAAGTAGGTGGTGACTGGGATTGGGTTATTTTACTGACTGGCTAATTTTTAATGGTCTTACCTGATTAGTTTTACTATGGTTTTAAATATGTGTGTTTTAATGTATCTTTTGTATTTGGTCTGAAGAAGCAGTATCCCCGCGAAAGCAATAACCTCTCTTAATAAACCAGTTTTTTGTCCTTGTTTGACATCTATTAGCAGTTTTATTTTGCCTGCACCGTGTTGATGCAATCACATATATTTTTTCATTAAGGACTTAACACTGGCAGAAGCAATCAAATGAGTTTTGATCCCTTCTGCTAGTGTTAAATACATTCAAGATTACGAATGTTCAGTTATATTGAGTGTGTCCATAGATATTTGTTGACGGAGCTAATCCGACTGGTCTTGTAGCCCTTTTTCAGTTGCAAGACAGGGAGAAAAGTATCACAATACAATACAATACAATAAAAGACATGTTGCATTAGTTATTAATATTGCTGTAATAGTGACAATGTGTGTCTACTTTGCACTTGCATTGAAAATGTAGCAGAAGAGAAGGAAGATAAGAGGGCAGTGGAGAGGGCAGGATATATTTAGAAAGGTAGGGAATGGTAATGAGAGTAATTCTGAAATGGAGGAAAATTGATAAAGAAAATTATTATTTTGAAATTTCATAATCTGTAAAACTGCTTTTTCCTGAAAATTGCTCATGCAATCCCACATGACCAACCTATAAGACTTGCTCTGGTTTCTCTGTTTTTACAAAGCTAGCACCACTTCCTGCCCAAACTAAGAGGGAACCGACGCTTCAAAGAAATAATCCACTGAGTTTCATCCATTCCCTGCTACAAACTTCATTCATCTGTAAGAAATGCTACTCACGTTGCCATTGTCTGTTAAAAATGCTACAGATATTATTATTATCTGTAAGACATTCTGCACATGTCCACATCTATTAAAATGCTATGGATATTGCTATTATATGTAAGAAATGCTGCACATGTTCACATCTTCTATTAAAGCTCTACAGATATTACTATTATATGTAAGAAATGCTGCACATGTTCACATCTTCTATTAAAATGCTACAGATATTACTATTATCTGTAAGAAATGCTGCACATGGTTACATCTATTAAAATGCTATGGATATTACTATTATATGTAAGAAATGCTGCACATGTTCACATCTTCTATTAAAATGCTACAGATATTACTATTATCTGTAAGAAATGCTGCACTTGTTCACATCTATTAAAATGCTACAGATATTACTATTATATGTAAGAAATGCTGCACATGTTCACATCTTCTATTAAAATGCTACAGATATTACTATTATCTGTAAGAAATGCTGCACTTGTTCACATCTATTAAAATGCTACAGATATTACTATTATATGTAAGAAATGCTGCACATGTTCACATCTTCTATTAAAATGCTACAGATATTACTATTATCGGTAAGAAATTCTGCACATGTTCACATCTTCTATTAAAATGCTACAGATATTACTATTATCTGTAAGAAATGATGCACATGTTCACATCTTCTATTAAAATGCTACAGATATTACTATTATCGGTAAGAAATTCTGCACATGTTCACATCTTCTATTAAAATGCTACAGATATTACTATTATCGGTAAGAAATTCTGCACATCTTCACATCTTCTATTAAAATGCTACAGATATTACTATTATCTGTAAGAAATGCTGCACATGTTCACATCTTCTATTAAAATGCCTCAGGTATTACTATTATCTGTAAGAAATGATGCCCATGTTCACATCTTCTATTAAAATGCTACAGATATTACTATTATCTGTAGGAAATGCTGCACATGTTGTTACCTTGTATTTGAAATGCTACATATATTACTATTATTGGTAAGAAATTCTGCACATGTTCACATCTTCTATTAAAATGCTACAGATATTACTATTATCTGTAAGAAATGCTGCACATGTTCACATCTATTAAAATGCTACGGACATTACTATTATCTTTAAGAAATGCTGCACATGTTCACATCTCCTATTAAAATGCTACAGATATTACTATTATCTGTAAGAAATGCTGCACATGGTTACATCTATTAAAATGCTACGGACATTACTATTATATGTAAGAAATGCTGCACATGTTCACATCTTCTATTAAAATGCTACAGATATTACTATTATCTGTAAGAAATGATGCAGATGTTCACATCTTCTATTAAAATGCTACAGATATTACTATTATCTGTAAGAAATGCTGCACATGTTGTTATTTTGTATTTGAAATGCTACAGCTATTACTATTATCTGTAAGAAATGCTGCACATGTCTCTCAACAGCAGGTACAAGTACGATTCAGTCATTGTCCACGCTGGTGTAAACGACCTGAGATGTACCTCCTTGGACTACATGAAAAGAGACATTGAGGAGCTCTCTGATTATGTAGCCCAGGCAGGTATGACCCTGACCTTGAGCAGTATCCTACCTTCACCAAGAATGATGCCACAATACAGAGATAAGATGATCAGCTTTAATAATTGGCTTAAACTCTGGTGTCATTCAAAGGGGATCCAATGTCTGTCAGCCTGGGATGACATGCTGGACAAGCCACGCTGCTTGAGGATGGCTTGCACCTGTCACCCTGGGCTTCGGATATTGGCAAAGGCTCTTGCCACCCCCATAGTGCCTTTTTTAGGCAAGGCTCAAATTCTAAACCTACCACCCTAGAACACAAAAGGAAAAAAACTAAGGGTAATGCTGCTCAATGCCAGAAGTCTCAACCTCAAGATGCACGCACTGAGGCCCTTCTCAGTATGGAGAACATCGATGTCTGTGCTGTGACTGAAACCTGGTTCAAGGCTCCTCAGAGCACCCCAGCACTATCAGGTTTTACCTCATACCATGCGTTCCGGCCCCAAAATCCGGACAACACCAAGAAAGGAGGGGGGGGTGTCCATATTCATCAAGGACACCCACACCTCAAGGTTGGTGGCAACGCACGATGCATCAGAGACCATCCAGGTGCAATTAACCATAGGCAAAACTGCTCTGCAATTTGTAGCATGTTACAGGCCACCCTCTCAAACTCAGGAAACTCACATAGCTTTCCTGAAAACACTGGAGGGGATAAATGTATCTCCAAACACCATCATACTAGGTGACTTCAACTACCCTAATATAGACTGGGATCACTACTCAAGCCCAAACACTCTAGCCCAAGGGTTCCTGGAGTTCATAAACTCAAATGCCATGGAACAACTAGTCACCATCCCCACAAGAGGTGAAAACACACTTGACCTCATCATCACGAATATGGGATCACAATGTTCAACACCGGAAGTATACCCCTCACTGGTGAGATCAGATCATAAACTAATCTCACTGGAGGTCCTCATCCCGCCCCACCTGAGATAAAAGACCACAGTGAAGAACTTCTCAAAAGCCGACTTCACACTTCTAAAGACTAGTGTGGTCTCTTTTTAAGGCCCCAGGCGGCGGTAAACATTACTCAAGCCGCTGAATCACTTACAAATGCCTTCTACCAGCACCTACAGGACTGCATGGATCAGGCAATCCCAAACAAAACAAAGACCCTTTGTACCAAAGGCAAGCGTCCAGTCTGGTGGACCCCAGCCATAAACAAGCTCTACAACAAAAGGAGGAAGCTACTACAAGATAGAGCAAAATCCTTACAAGGTAAGACACCTTTGATCATCATAAGTAAAAAACTAAGAGCTCTCATAAAATCATCCAAGGCAAATTTTGAGAGTAAAATCGCTAAGGACTCAAAAGACAATCATAATGCCTTCTTTAGCTATGTTAGAAACCTGGGAGGAAACTCCCAGATATGCTCAGAATTAGTTCAAAATGATGTGAAAATTACTGAACCTACAGACATTGCCAATATACTGGCTGACAGGTTCAGTGCAAACTCTCCCCTCCCCAAAGGAGAGATATCTATACCAGAGGATTGTAGCCCCCCAAACATCTCTAACGCCCAGGTGAGAACTGTTCTCTCTAAGGCGAAAAACACAGCATCCATGGGACCGGATGGTGTTCCCGGCTGTGTGCTCCACGAACTCAACGAGGAATTAAACCCGCAGTTAGGACAGCTGTTTAATCTTAGCCTCACCTCAGGATACGTACCCAAGGGTGGCGCAGGGCAACTGTGGTCCCACTTCACAAAGGCGGTGCCTCCACCGACCCTGGAAATTACCGTCACATCAGCTTGACAAGCCTGATCTGCAAAGCCATGGAGAGGATCATAATGGAACTCATAAATAAAGACATAGGGAACTTGCAGACTTTGGATCCAACCCAGTTTGGCTTTGTCAAAGGCAGATCATGCCTTTTAAACTTGGTCGACTTTTTCGAAACAGTCACCAAGGCCATTGATGAGGGAAAGGCAGTCCATACAGCCTACCTTGACCTGGCAAAGGCTTTCGACACAATACCCCACTCGGGTATCGTTGAAAAACACATCAGCTTAAATGTAAACCCATACATCACAAGATGGGTTGCAAACTGGCTAAGTGACAGAACCCACAGGGTCAGAGTTGCTGGCGCCATGTCAGACTCAAAGCCTGTCACAAGTGGGGTCCCACAGGGCTCAGTCCTGGGCCCACTCTTGTTCGGCATCTACTTTTCTGAAGTACAAGCAAACACAGGAGGGTTATGGCTGACAAAGTTTGCAGATGACTGCAAACTGGGCGCCATAGTCGAAAACACATCTGACACAGATATCCTTCAGAAGAGTCTCACAGAAACGGATAACTGGTGCCAGAGCCATGGCCTAAAGTTAAACGCCAAGAAATGCATAGTCATACCCTTCGGGAAAAACAAGGTTACCCCTAGCTACCATATAGGTGGCAATCCACTGAGCACAGAAGAAGTTATCAGGGATCTGGGGACTCAGGTTGACAGTAACCTTTCGTTTGACACTCACGTCGCTAAAGTAGTTAGGAAGAATTCTACATTGCCCACCTGATCATGAAGGGATTCACATCTAGATCAAGGGAGGTCATCGTCCCCCTGTACTCATCACTCATCAGACCAATGATTGAGTGCAATGCCCCATTCGGAATGTATCTGATCCGACACCTGCAGCAGCTGGAAAGGCCCCAAAAGTTCCTATTCAGTCGCTTACCGCTTGCTCAGAGGTGACCTGTGCCTGATATACAAGGCCATGTCAAACCCAGATTTGATGAACATGCTTCACCTCAAAAAATCTAGATCCCTCAGAACTACAAGGGTGGGAGACTTAAACCTTGACACGGTTATTAATAGGACGTGCTGGAGGGACAGATTCATCACCCAAAGACTCCCTATGCTGTGGAACAAAATCCCGGTACATGTGAGGCAGAGCACCTCGCTGGCCGTGTTCAAGAGAAATCTTGACCAATGGATGGGAGATCGCAAATATACCCCAGGGATTACCTCAGTGTCTCTGCTTGACAGAGGCACAGCAAAATAATGGGCATAGTTTTCTTCAAACTAAAGGGGTGGCGTAAGCCACAAAAACTCTGGGCTAGGCTTATAAATGCCCTTGGGCAGATAGCCTAGTATGAACCTATGAACCTATGTTGTTATTTTGTATTTGAAATGCTACAGCTATTACTATTATCTGTAAGAAATGCTGCACTTGTTCACATCTTCTATTAAAATGCCTCAGGTATTACTATTATCTGTAAGAAATGCTGCACATGTTCACATCTTCTATTAAAATGCTACAGATATTACTATTATCTGTAAGAAATGCTGCACATGTTCACATCTTCTATTAAAATGCTACAGATATTACTATTATCTGTAAGAAATGCTGCACATGTTCACATCTTCTATTAAAAGATAATACTAGTTCTAAAAATTCTACTAAATAATTATAAGGGCATTAACCTAATTGTCACCTATATTCCCCCTGGGAACAATGTAGAAACACTAGAGGTCATTCTACATTGGATAGCCAACAACTACCCTCAAGAAACCATTGTCCTGGGCGATGTTAATATTGACTGGAACCAATGCACAGCACAGTCCAACCCCATCCCTGTTAACCTACATGGATTCTCTCAGATAATATCATCTACCACACATACAGGTAACAATAACCAAAAAGAGAGTATACTAGACTGGATACTCACCAACAGTCATCCCCAGAACTATATGTCTGGAACTCTCCCTAATGATCTTAGTGGTCACCTGCTCACATACATCATGAAAGACAAAATTAATTGTACAAGCTTACCTATTTATAGGTCTATCAGATCAAGAAAAACTTTGACCCAACTAAATTTCTACTTGAACTCAAATCATGTAACTGGACAAAACTAAAGTTCCTTCCCCTTGATGAGGCAGTGTCATCATTTAACAATTCATTCCTTACTATACTTGACTTGCATGCCCCTAAATGCTCAATAAGAATTAAAACTCAACTAGCACCCTGGCTAACAACAGACACCAAAACCAAAATAACAACTAGAGACAAAGCGTGGGATAAATGGCGCACTACCAAACTACCCCTAGATCGTATCAAGTTCCAACAACTTAGAAATAAGACTAAAAAAGCCATCATACTAGATAAGAAAAATTACTTCTACACTCTGCAACATAAACATCAGAATAACCCTCAAAAGTACTGGGCAGGCATAAATAAACTTCTCCAACCAGGCAAATCCACTACTCCGACCCCAGGAACATTATCTGACAAGAGCCAAGAAGATATAGCCAATTCATTCAATACTTTCTTCACAGAAACCATCCAGTCATTAGCTAACCAACTTTCTCCTCCCCACACTTCTATAAACACTATACCCGACTCACCACTCTCTTTTAACTTCCAGCCAGTGTCCACATCCTTTATCAGATCCCTTTTGAAAAACTGAAGCCAACCACCCTTTCAGCCGATCTTCTGCCGGCTGAATACCTGCAAATTGCTGCAGATGTCGTAGCCTACCCTATCTCAATCCTAATTAACAGAACCATAATCAATCCCCTCAATTTGGAAAATATCCTATGTTATTCCACTCCACAAAGGAGGTTCATCCACAGAACTATCCAACTATAGACCTATAGCCATACTATCACCACTTGCCAAAATTATGGAAAAGTGCATGCACAACCAACTAATGCTCTATCTAACCCAAAATAAACTACTCACAGACTCTCAACATGGATTCAGACCCCATCATAGTACAACCACTGCCCACCTCTCTTTTACTGAAAACATTAATCTTAACCGGAATAATAAAAAAAATCCTCCGCTCTCTTCCTGGACCTATCGAAAGCCTTCGATATGGTAAACCATCAGTTACTTCTATATACTTTAAAACCCTGTATCTAGATACTCCAGCCCTTGACTGGTTTCAAGCTTACCTCACTGGGAGACAACAAGCAGTAATGTGGCAAAACAAGCTCTCCTGCCTACTACCAAATACCATAGGAGTTCCTCAAGGTTCCATATTAGGACCTCTCCTCTTTTCAGTCTTCATAAACGACATCCAAACAGTCATCCCTGAAGCCACCTGCATTCAATATGCAGATGACTCGACTATAATATGTTCCAATGCCTCTCTTGCAAATCTACTAACTACCACCCAACATAGCTTCACCAAAGTCGAAAACTGGCTTGCCAACCATCTCCTGATCTTAAATCCAAACAAAACCAAGTTACTTCTCCTCTACCCAACCAATAGATCTCCAACTGAAAACTTCACTATAAAATCCAATAATGGGACCATCATCTCCCCAGACACCTATACAAAGCTATTAGGAGTAAACATTGACAATAAACTCAGATTTGATATACATATCAACCAAGCCATTAAGTCAGTCAACAAGAAACTTGGGACCCTATATAGAATTAAAGCCTTCCTTACCCCAAATGCCAGGGCAGCCACAGCCCATTCACACCTTCTCTCTACCCTACTATATGCCTCTCCTATCCTCACTCACCTTAACAAATCTGATCTGGCCAAGCTGTCATCCTGCTATAATCACATTGCCAGGTTAGTTACAGGCCTACCCTACAGAACACACCACTGTACTAACCTGAAAAAGCTTGGATGGATAGAATTCCCACACCTTCTTCACCAGTCCCAACTCATAGAGGCCTTCAAAATCCTTAAACAACCTGAGAATACCCCAGCACTAAAAAACTTAATGACTCCCTACTCCAATCTAAGCTGCCTTCGCTCAGCAAACAGACTCCTTGTCCAAACAACTAAATCTCTCAACCTAGGTGGTGACGCGCTATTTGCCAACACCACTGGTAAAATATGGAACTCTCTCCCAAATAACATCACGCTTGCAACTTCTCTAAGTCAATTCAAAAATAGTCTAAAACTCCACTTCAAGTCACACTGGCTATGTCCTTGCTCAAACCCAGACTAGCTCTGTGCCATTAACTAAAACATAAACAACTAGCTAAGAAAGTACTTTGTATACTGTGATAAAGAAATATGTATCCTGTCTAACTCTATGTCATTATACTGCCTACCGTCCTTGCTAATATGTTATTAATGTTACATTTGTAGTAATCTCAGAAATAGTAATGGCAGTCTTGTACTTGTATGTAAATAGCCTATGTTTTTGTTAAGTTCTTTCAGCTCATTTACTGTACCTAATTATCAATGTAACTCTGTTGGAGCTTTTCTCCCCGGGCCTCCGCTGAAAAAGGACATGTATCCAGTCGGACCATCCCGGTTAACAAATGTAAAATAAATAAATAAATAAATAAATGCTATATATATTATTATCTGTAAGAAATGCTGCACATGTTCACATCTTGTATTAAAATGCTACAGATATTACTATTATCTGTAAGAAATGCTGCACATGTTCACATCTTCTATTAAAATGCTACAGATATTACTATTATCTGTAAGAAATGCTGCACATGTTCACATCTTCTATTAAAATGCTACAGATATTACTATTATCTGTAAGAAATGCTGCACATGTTCACATCTTCTATTAAAATGCTACAGATATTACTATTATCTGTAAGAAATGCTGCACATGTTGTTATCTTGTATTTGGAATGCTACACATGTTGCCACAGAAAAAAACATGATACTTCATTGTGTATATTGCCACGATGAGACAATGGTTAGGTAACCAGGCAACCAAAGCTTTAAATTGTTTACCTTGTTACTACAGTACACAGTATCAATACATTTTAGAATGTCATTTAATACCAGATAAGAGTATTTATGCATCTGTATTGTGTCTCAGTGGAAAAAAAAGCGATCTTTTGATCACATGCCTCATTTTTTAAATGTTGGTAGGCCTTCAACAGTAACTGTAACCTGGGAATAAATTTCAGTCATAAGTCCTATAAATAATGGAAATGTTGCTGTTATAGTCATGAGAATACTGGGGGATCACAAGGAGTAGTATAACATTTTTACATTAAAAAAATAATTTTGTGGGCCTGAGTGAAGAGGAGGGCAAGTCTGCCCACATCTGTCATTCAGGGGACTTCATTCCCAATGCTCATTGATTTAATATAACATCCTGTAAGGTCAACAACCCCAGAGGAAGTTTATAAATTTTGTCTAAATACTCTATAGATGTCACTGGACAAACTATTTAGATATGAGCTGTAGCCAAATTGGAAAATCAACATAAAGAATCCCACAGTATGTAGACCTTTAAGTACCTTATGTTAGAGTGAGGATGATTTACTATTAGAAGCTTTTTCTCCAGCTTAGATGTCAGAAGTTAAGTATTTACAGGAGCATGGAGACATCTAGCAACTTGATTTGGAATTTGGCAAGACAATGCCTTAGAGTTTCAATACTCAGAAAAAGAAAACCTCATTTTTACTGACTGTTGTACAGCATTTACTTTATGGTGGAAGTATTGAGACTAAAAAGCAGTTTAAAAAACGTTTTTTGTATTTTGAGCCATCCACGTCTTATAACACAGATAACAACATTATCTAATAAACACAATTTCCATATAAGGAAATTGTTTTAGGGTTTCAAACCTCATACTGCATGAAGCATCATTCTCCCTAAGAAAAGGGATGCTAAAAACACTTATGAATACACACTTCCATTGTTTGCCACAAATATATTTACAAATGCAAAAACCAATGACTCACAGCAAGAGGACTTAATTATCTTGTAGCTTGAGCAGGCTGCAACTCACACTCAAACTTGACTGCAAGTTCGGGTGAGATATAGCAGCCATACAGAGAGAAAGAGAAAGAGTGGAGCTGATGCACATTGGGTCAGCACTACGTAAACAGGGTTGGGTGGTGACATGGCTAAGTAATTAAGTAGGATCAGGTTTGTGGGAGTTAGAGCACTTGCCATTTACAACAACTGTCAGAGAGCAAGCATGTTGCAAGCTCCTAGCATGCGAGCCCTTGAAGTACATCCATTTTCGTATGTAATGTAAATTACAAGAACAAAAAAAAATTGAAAGGAACTACTTTTTCTGGTTGATATTGTACATCACTTCGTGCAATGCATAACCTTTTACACGCAAAATCATATATAAATATATATACATATATATATATATATATATATATATATATATATATATATATATATATATATATGGGGTCTACTTTAGATCGACGAAAAGTCAAAATGTCGAATGCTCACATGATCGTAAATGCAGGAACTTGATGTTTATTGTTTGGGATCGCAGTACAGTGAGGATCAGAATATTTGCCCTTTCCTCACTGTAGTGCGATCTCGGAGTTGGAATATATAATTAGTGGGGAGGGTCACAACCCCCCACAATAGCAATTTTGAATTTATGTATTTATGTTCATGTAAGCATTCAACATTTTCTGTCTATATAATATAGACTCTATATATATATATATATATATATATATATATATATATATATATATATATATATATATATATATATATATATAGCGGCCACGGTGTTGCAGCAGTTAGCATTGCTACCTAACAGCAAGAGGTTCTCTGGTTTGATTCTCGGCTGGGGTGCCTTCTGTGTGGAGTCTGCATGTCCTCCTTGTGGTTGCGTGGGTTTCTCTTTGGGTGCTCCGGTTTCTTCCCACATCCCAAAGACATGCTGCAGGTGGATTGGACACCTAAACTGGCCCTACATGTGAGTGTGTGCATGTGTGTGCCTTCTGTGGAAGGTTGGGCATCAGGCTGGCAACTCGACACCGTAAAACTCCACTGCCAGTCATGAGCGGACAGATAATCCACTGTGGCGACCTCTAACCAGGAAAAGCCGAAAGAAGATGAAGATATAGATTTACTATTATAATACCAATAAACAAAATAATTTCTGATTTAAATATCGAACTACAACCACTAAAAAAAAAAAAAAAACGCAAAGCACAATGTCAAATCAGCTGAACAAATTCAGCTGATTCGACATTAAAATCAAACACATCACATGATGTCCCTACAGAAGTGCAGGAAAACTAAACTCTTACACCTAACATCACATTTTTGCAGGGGGAAAGCTCCCCTGCACCCAACTCCCTGCTAACTATATAGTCCAACTCTGAGATCGCACTACAGTGAGGAAAGGGATTCATTTCTCAAACTGCACTGTACCACGATCTCTGATAGTACTTCGGGTTCATATCAGCAAATGCACAGTGCATTCGCTGATATGAACTTTCGACATGGGGATGTTCAGCAAAATGGACATTCGAACATCCATGTTTCAAGTGTTTCATCTGCAGACATCTCAACTTGCAATTTTAATAATAAACCACAGATATACATATAGATATAGATATATACATATCTGTTTATTCTAAATGCTCTGATTGTCTTCAAACTTACAGATGCCAAAGATGTTATACTTCCATACCAGGTTGTAACAACTGCTAAAATGTTGCACTCTCAGTTATTTAAGAAGCAAATAACTTGAAGGCATTGAATTCCCTGAACATTTTCCATTATAATGACACCATAAAGTACATGTTTTGCCATTGTGACATCTTGATGAACATCCTGCTGTTAAAATTTTCCAATGTCATTAAACACACCCATAACAGATTTTCATCAAGGTTTTGTGTTATTAAAAATATTAAAAAGTAATTAATGTTGTCATTGGGTGTCCATTTAACAACACATACAGTAAGATGTCTATTATATTACAAAGTAAAATCAAAGCAGTCTAGTAATTGCTTTCCATACAAAATAAAGAAAATCTTCTAAATCTCAACCACATATTTAAAGCAGGTCATCAATATACCATGTATAAAACATGAAATTTTCTTTGAAATATTTTTTGAACTACATATAGTCTCTTTCTGCAGGAACTGTTATTTGTTATATTCTTTACCATGAATGTCTATGAGTCAGCTAGCAAATTTTTAACTATATACAAGAATCCAAGTGACTGTCATTTTGACCTTAATGAAATAAAGATTTTGATTCATATGAGCACCTACATATTTATAAGACTGATCTGAAAGGATATTATTGTCTCAAACATCTTACAGACATATAGTAATGAGCTATCTGTTATGGAATATGAAATAATATGGTGTTAGTTTTATTGGGCTTTCCTAACAAGTTTGTTTTGTTGATCAGAAGCATAGTTCATAGGTTCATAGGTTCATAGGTAGGTACTAGGCTATTGGCCTGGGGCCTATATAAGCCTAGCCAAAAAGGTTCTCTGGCTTTCACCACCCAAGAAAATTATTTTCCTGTGCTCCTGCCAAGCAGTGCCACAGAAGTGATCCCTGGAGTGAATTTTCTATTTCCCATCCAGTCGTCAAGATTTTTCTTAAAGAGGGCCAATGAGAAGCTTTGCTTGACATGAGTGGGTAGTTTTTTCCAGAGTATGGGAAATCTCTGGGACAGGACTCTATCTCTCCAGCACGTTCTGTTTATTGTGGTGACAAGGTTTAGGTTCCTGGAGCGTGTGGTTCAGAGAGATTGGGATTTTTTTAAGTGTAGCATGTCCAGCAGCTCTGGGTTTGACATAGCTTTGTATGTTAGGCAGACATCGCCTCTGAGTAGGTGATATTCAATTGAGTAGAGCTGGAGTTTTTTGAAATGGTCTGTTTATGACATCTGTTTGAGGCCAGTAATCCTCTAAGTGAGGTATTTCTGTGGCCTTTCCAATTGTTGTAGGTGTCTTGTGAGATACATGCCAAACGGGGCATTGTATTCTATAATGGGTCTGATGAGGGATGAGTAGAGAGGAACAATGACATCCTTTTTTCTAGAGGAGAACCCTTTTGTGATGAGGTGTGCCATGTAGAAGGATTTCCTGACTATTGTAGCAATGTGGTTATCAAAGGAGAGACTACTGTCCACCTGTGTCCCAAAGTCTTTTATCACACTGTCAGTGTTTAGTGAGCTACCGCCTATGTGGTAGTTCATGGGTACTGAGTTTTTTCCAAAGGGGATGACAATACACTTCTTGGCATTGAGCTTGAGACCATGACTTTGACACCAAGCATCTGTCTCTGTGAGGCCCATTTGTAGAATGTCTACATCATTAGGTGATTAGGTGATTCTATTATGGCTCCCTGTTTGCAGTCATCTTTGAACTTTGTTAGCCAAAGATCTTCTGTGTTGGCCTGTACTTCAAAGAAGTAGATGCTGAACAGGAGAGGACCCAGGACCAATCCCTGTGCTACTCCACTCATCACTTTTACTGTATGGGTTCTGTCAGTGAGCCAGTTGGCCACTCATCTTATGAAATAGGGATTTATGCCCAGTTTAGTGAGTTTATCTATAATTCCAGAGTGGGGGATGGTATTGAAAGCGTTGGTGAAGTTAAGATAGGCTGTGTGCACTACCTTGCCCTTGTCTACGGCTCTAGTAACTGCTTCAAAGAAGTCAGTCAAGTTTAGTAGACATGATCTGCCTTTTACAAAACCCAAACTGAGTGGGGTCCAGGGTTTGGAAGTTACCTATGTCTTTGTTTATAAACTCCAAGATGATACATTCCATGGCCTTGCAGACCAGGCTCGTCAGGCTAATGGGGTTGTAGTTTCTGGGGTCCATGGTGGAAGCCCCTTTGTGGAGTGGGATAACCGTCACTGTGCACCATTCAGCAGGCACATAGCCTGAGGTGAGGCTATGATTGAACATGGTACTTAGGTGGGGTGCCAGTTTGTTCTGTAGTTCATGCAGTACAAAGCCTGGGATGTTGTCTAATCCCATGGATGCTGTGTTCTTGGCTTTGGAGAATGTGGTCTTTACTTGTTCATCCATGATTACAGGGGCTTTGTATTCTTCCACTATTAAGATGGGCCCTTTGGAGGGTGAGAAGGGGGTAAAGTTAGCACCGAACCTGTCTGCCAGGATGTTGGCAATATTGGTTGGTTCTGTATATTTAGTGCTATTGTGCTGTAGCTCAGAGCAGATCTGAGTGTTGCCATTGAGATTCTTGACATAGCTGTAGAATGCTTTGTGGTTGTCTTTGGAATCAGTGGCAATTTTATTTTCATAACAGGCTTTGGAGGATTTTATGAGGGATCTCAGCTTCTTGCTGAGGCTTTCCAGGGAGTTCCTCCAATCTTGGGATTTTACTCTTTTCTTTCCAACAGCTTCTTCCTTCTGTTGTTGAGTTTGTTTATGGCAGGGGACCACCAGATTCGTTTCCTTTTTTTGGAGGATAGCGTCTTGGTTCTATTGGGGATGGCATGATCCATGCACATGTGTATGTGCTTATACAGTGCATTTGTGTAAGATTCAGCAGTCATACCTCTATTTTCCATCTGCATGGGTGTCGTGAAGTTTGTCATTTCTGTCTTAAGAAGCATGAAGTTGGCTTTGGAGTAGTTTTTGACGGTGGTTTCCTTAATGGGGGATGGGGTGGGATATGGATGTCTAGGGTGATTAGCTTGTAGTCAGATCTGACCAGCAAGGAGCTGACGTCTGTCATGGAACACCAGTTACCCATATTGGTAATGACTAGGTCCATGATATTGCTGCCCCTGGTGGAGGTGTGGACAAGCTGATCCAAGGCATTGGAATTTATGAATTCCAGAAAACGTTAAGTGAATGAGTTGGTACATAAATAGTTTTCCCAGTTGATGGTGGGGTAGTTGAAATCACTCATAATTAAGGTATTGGGTTGTACCTTAATATTTTCCAGCATCTTAAGAAATGAACAGTGGGAATCCTGGGGCATGGTAGGGGATTTGTAACAAGCTACAACCTGGATTGCAGTCTTGCCCACTGTTAGCTGCACTTGGATCATTTCGGCTGCATTATGTTGAGCAACTAGCCTGGTGGTGTGGATATCCTTAATGAATATTGACAAGCCTCCACCTTTAGTGTTTCGGTCCAGGTTAGATGGCTGAAAGGTGTGGTATGAATTATAGCCTGGTAATGCAGGGGTGCTCTCTGGAGCCTTGAACCAGGTCTCTGTCACTGCACAGATGTCGATATTCTCCATTTTAAGGAGTAGCTCAAGTGAGTGCATTTTGAGGTTTAGACTTCTAGCATTGAGTAGCATTATCCTCAGAGTATGCTTGCTTGTACCTATTACAGTGGTAAATTTAGCATTTGAACCTTGCCTAAAAAGGCACTATAGGGGTGGCAAGAGTCTTAGCCAATATCCAGAATCCCAGGGGGAGACAGGTGCAGGCCATCTCTGGCAAAGCATCATGGTCTGTTTTATTTTACATTTTTGTTACGCGGGCTAGTCTGGATACATGTCATTTCGGTAGAAGCCGGGGGGAGGGAAAAAAACGACCATGTCATCTTTGGCAGATAGATACTGGATCCCCTTAGAATGACACCAGAAGCTTAGCCAATTGTTGAAGTCAATCATTTTGACCTTTTACTGTTGTATCATTCTGGGCGATGGCAGGATGCTACTCAGGGCTAGGGTCATACCTGCCTGTGCTACAAGATCCGAGAGCTCCTCCGTGACTCTTTTCATGTAGTCCAGGGAGGTACGTCTCAGGTCATTTATGCTAACATGGACAATGACAGAGTCGTATTTGTATTGTTGTGGAGTGACCTGAGTGCGTGCTTTATGTGGCGGATCCTGATACCTGACAAGCAGCTGACGGTAACTTTTTCCTTATTTAGCCTGGTGAGTGGGACATCAGTTTGCCTGACTATAGAGTCGCCTATGACTAGTGTGTTGGGTATGCTGTTTTGCCTTATGGGCTGAGTTTGAGTGGCATACTGAATTTGTGGGGTATGTGTCATTTGGGTAGTGTTGGGGATGGTGGTTGTCAGCGATTCAGCTTGGGAGGTCTCTGTTGCTTGGGAAGATTTTTATTGAGAACCTCCGTGAATGTGGGTGTGTGCTTTGTCAGTCTATGTGTGGGTTTTGGTAGTGTGGGTTTTGAAGGACTATGTGTTGAGTGTGGTGTGGTGCAGGTGTTAACCTTCTCTCCTTGACTGTCTAGTCCAGTCTTGGCTGGAGAGAGCTTGGCTTCCAGTTTGGCTATATAAGTGCATCTCTCACAGGTTGTAGTGTTGGGTGGTAGGAGGAGAGGGTTGTCAGTGTACATGAGGCAATTGCTACATTGCCCAAAGATGCCCAGATTCATCAGGTGGACAGGAGAAAACACTGGGAGCTGACCCATGGACATACCTGGATAGGTGCTTATTAATTTAAGTACAAAGAAGTGTTTTTTCCCTTGGCAACTGAGGAAAGTTGAGTACTGTAGTCATTTGTAATTTATTTAGTGCTTACAATGACTTTTGAGCAAGTGCTGAACAGAAGAAAACAGTTTTGAGTGTGAAACTAAAAAACTGGCTAGTTCTAGCTAAAACTAGCTAGTTTTAGCATCATTCCCAAGAAGAGAAGCAGGCCACAGCCTGTTTGGTGATCCACAGTCCTGTCCCAGATGATGCAGGGGTCTGCAGGCTTGTAGCCTTTTTCTAGTAGATGCCTTGAATAGCAACCAGACTAATCAGGTATGTTAAGCACAGACACTCACTCTCCAACCAGAAAGAGTCAGGAATCAATGCACTCTGCTCATACTCTCACCAGGATCAGAATATAAGCACATATTCTAAGCTGTCAACTATAAAGCATCTATTATGCTTTCTGGTGATCAGCAGTCTCAAGCAAATAATGTAACTGCACTCCTTCTCTCACCAGGAGAAAACAGAAGCACTAATCCCAAGATGACTAGTGAGAGGCAAAATGTGGGCTCTACAATAACTGGTAGTCTTGCAATAGATGCTTAAAGGTAAGATGAAAAAAATGGTTTATCCTAAACACTGCAGTGTGCACTAGAGGAGTTAGATGTGAAAGTAGGTATCTTAAGTTACACCTGTCTAAAAGTTATGTTTTAGTGGAGAGTCACTATTTTTAAAAAATCAAGATAGATTGAAAGGGAGTGGTCCCTTTTGTATTTTGGTAATATGGAATACAGTAGGATGGCCAATAAATATAAATAGTCGAAGGGGAGTGATTTCACAAAATGATAATTTTGTGCTTATTCACACCAACCAGTAAAAGCAGATATATGGTCAAATTAACAGTTGTAGACTTGTTGGGGTATGTGCTTTTGTATTTCTGGGGTGGCATTAGCTAATATTAAATGAAGAAAGCCATCTGCATATAGGTTCATTTTGATATATATGGCAAAAGGGCATATAAATCCCAACCACTATCACCAAATAATAATAATAATAATAATAATAATAATAATAATAATAATAATAATAATAATAATATGGATGGGCAGAGTCATAGACTCTTGATCAACACTACAGCAAGCCAATCAACATGGGATGGTAAATGGCCTTAACAGTGAACAGTAACTGTTCACTATTACCTCGGGTAATAGTAAACACCTGCCTTACCAAAACAGTTTAGGGTACAGCTGCAAATTAGAGTTATAATGCCTGGCTTCTCACCATTTCACTCACCTTAGATTGAGCCCAGTTCATTCCAGAGAATCTTACATTGACTGAAAATTGGCAATTGCTTTGAACACAAAACATATCAATACATGCATATATGTATGTGTCCCTGCAAGTGCACATATACACACACGCGAGCATGAGGGCACATTTGTTTTTTCAGAAAAGAGACATAAATGATAACTCTCCATTACCCAAACCCACTCCCAGGTTTACAATAAAGCTGCCATCAGCCAGATTACCCTGACAAAACAAAGAATGCTGGTTAGCATAAACTACTTTTACTATATAATAAGCCAACTTTCAAATGACATATAGCAAAATCTGCCCATACAGAAAAATCTGTCAGCTAGTCAAGAATCTACTTTTTACTAAACATATACATTTACTAATTAGTCATGAGCTTTTACACTCAGAACAAAATCTTTAACATTCACACACAGAGCTTCCTCTCTCTATTTGCATGTTCCAGCTGGAAAATACAGCATTTCCTTTTGCTAATAGCTTGTGTCTATTTCTATGAGTCTCAAGCATGATTTTTGCTGCCGTTAGATCTGAACTTTGGAAAATGATATCCTGTTTTCACAGTTATAGATTTCTGGGGAGAATCACAGATAAGATTTTGATGGCGGAGTGGTGCAATGGTTTGTGTTGTTGCCTCACAGCAAGAGGTTCTCCGGTTTGATTCTCGGCTGGGTTGTCTTCTGTGCAGAGTCTGCATATTCTCTCTGCATTCATGTGGGTTTCCTCCAGGTGCTCTAGTTTCATCCTATTTTACAAAGACATGTGTTTGGAGCATTTCTCCCTGGGCCCACATGGAAAATTGATTTGTTACAAGTCAGACTTTCCTGATAAATAAATTTGATCTGGTGCACACACAGCAAAGTTTGGCTCACTTAACTCCAGTGCAATCCCACTGCAGCTAATGTGTTGCATACAACACTAACACACTTCTTTTTAATATTATATATTTATTTAAAAAACAAATACAATGGAACAACCTTTACTTTTTTCTTAATTCAATATGCAGTCTCACTGCAGCAAATGTCTAATGTCTTACATACAAGATTACCCCACTTCTTTTTAATATTATATAGATATTTAAAAACAAATGCAATGGAAAGTACAGTTGTGTAAAATATTACCATAATGGTAGATGTCCTTGTCTTCACCACTGCAGTATTCAGCACAAATTGGATTCCCTGCTGTGAAGCCCACCATCCGGCCAATTTACCAAAGTCTACTGTTTCTTTAAGGTATGGTGAATGTCACCTACACACTCCTTGCGTAAGGTAGGGCATAAAGATGACATTCAGGCTTACCATCTTCAAAACTGATTGCCCCAGTAGGAACAGCAGTTCAAGGAAAATCAAGGAGAACCTGCACCTCCAGGAAGGAAAACAAACTAGGGGGATGGAGGGAGGGAGTGAATACTGCAGCAGAGAAGGCAAGGATATCTACTGTTAGCGTAAGATTTTACACAACTGTACTATGTCCTTACAGTCACCACTGTGCTACTCATCACAAATGGGAGAAAGCCAAAGCTCAGAAAGAAACTTGAGAGGAGGAAGCATCAGTAGAGCCATCTAAGTAGCCATGAAGAATGGCATCGGCAAAACCAGCTCTAGCTCTGGAGATAACATCCAACTGGTAATGTTTGATAAAGGTATGCATAGAAGTCCAGATAGCAGTTTCAAGAATAGAATGAGTGTCTACACCTCTGAAAAATGCACCAGAAGAGGCCACAGCTCTAGTAGAATGAGCCTTTACAGAAGAAGGAAGGCTCTCACCATGAAAAGTATAACAAAAGGAAATAGCCTTTGAAATCCAAGTGGAAATAGCTTGTATGGAAATAAACAAACCTAAAGACCTAGGATGAAATGAAATAAACAACTGGTCAGATTTCCTGACAGCTTTAGTTTTATCCAAATAAAATCTGAGTTGTCTATGCACATCTAAACTATGCAGCACCCTCTCACTATCAGATTGTGGAGAGGGGGAAAAAAGTAGGCAAATTAATAGACTGATTAAGTGACAACTCATTAACTACCTTTGGGCATGAAAGAAGGATTAGTACGCAAGGACACCCTGTCCTCATGAAATATCAGAAAAAGAGGACAAGCCATAAGGGCTTGCAACTTGGACACCCATCTGGCAGAAGTAAGAGCTAACAAAAGAACTGTCTTCCCAGAACAATGTTGCAAGGAAGCTGAAACAGCAGGCTCAAAAGGAGCTCGAGTCAATTTTTCCAGAATGAAATTAAGATCCCAGGGAGGAGGAACAGGCTTCCTTGGAGGTCTAATATTAAGGACACCTTTAAGAAATTGCTTAGCCTAAATCTAAAAACTAATACAGAGTTAAAAACAGACAAAAAAAAAAACAAAACAAAAAAAAAGTTCTAAGCTTGTTTCCCGCCTTTCCTGTAACTAGTCTAGACCAGATACAAATTTGGTGTATCCAGGACTGTTTTGGATGTTTCTGAGCCCTCCAGACCTTTCTGTATTGGAGGAAGCCTTCTAGCTTTTCAGTGGAAGTGGTAAGCACTAGGTAGCCTATCTACCACAAGAGGAGTGGTCTCTGGTCCAGAAATTGTAGTTTATTGGCCGTTTGGGCATTTGTTCCATCCCTTTAAACTTTCTGGTTTAAAAGCCTGTGTTTGCGCACCGTGCAGCGGTACTCAGCTGAGGTAAACTATTACCGGTGCCAGAAAGTCTGCTCTTCAATTTTCCCCTTAGAACGTGCCTGTTCTTTTACTTCTTGCACTTCAGTTAGCTTAATCACCTACACTTTAACAGGCTTTTGTAGCATTTATTGTAGCACGCTTAGGTGCTATCAGCACTAGCTGTTCCTACGCAGTAACAGCACCAGTACTTATTAGTTATGACCAGCCCTCCTGGTATGATTGTAGGGCAATTTCCAGTACTTTCTCTTGCTAACCTGGTGAACTTGGGGATTCTGAGAGAGTGTGGCAACTGTCTAATGTACACAGACAACCCTCTCCTCTTACCTCCCAACACTCATACCTGAAAGAGATGCACTTATATCACCAAACTGGAAACAGTACACACTCCAACCAAGACCAGAATAGCTGGTCAAGAGGAGAAGGTCAACACCTGCAACTCACTACATAGAACACACAGCCCTCCAAAACACCAACCATCACAACTCACACACAGAAACACCCACCTTCTCAGAGGATCTCAATAAAAATTTTCCCAAACAACAAAGACCCCCGAAACAGAAACACACTCCACCACCACAACACAACACCAACCCCAGAACACATAACTCACCACCACAGTGTGCCCCTCAACCCAAGCCTTAAGGCAAAACACTTTGCCCAATGTACTAATCATAGGAGACTCAATTTTGAGGCACACTGATGTCCGCTCACTAGGTTGAACAAGGAGAAGGTGACAGTCAGTTGTTTATCAGGTGCAGGATCCGCCACATAACACATGCATTCAGGTCACTCCACAACAAGTACAAATATAACTCAGTCATTGCCCATGTGGGTGTGAATGACCTGAGACTACCTCCCTGGACTATATGAAAAGAGATGTGATGGAACTCTGGGATTATGTGGCCCAGGCAGGTATGACCCTAGCCCTGAGCAGTATTCTACCATCACCCAGAATTATACCACAGTATGAGCAGAAAATGACTGACTTCAACAACTGTCTAAGTTTCTGGTGTCATTCTAAGGGGATCCAGTATCTGTCTGCCTGGGACAACATGATTGACAGACCTCGATGCTTTGGCAGAGACGGCCTGCATCTGTCACCCCTGGGATTCTGGGTACTGGCTAAGGCTCTTGCCACCACTATACTGCCTTTTTTAGGTAGTGTTCCAAAGACCCAAATTTCACTGTAACAGTTACAAACAAATGCAATCTGAGGGTCATGCTGCTCAATGCTAGAAGTCTGAATCTTAAGATGCACTCGCTCAAAGCCCTCCTCAAAATGGAGAATGTTGACATCTGTGCTGTAATGGAGACCTGGTTTAAAGAGGCAGAAAGCACCCCTGTTTTTGCAGGCTACAACTCATTGCTTACCTTTTGGCCCCAGAATACATCCAGAAGCTCCAAAGGCAGTGGTGTCTCCATATTCTTAAAGGATACACACACCTCTAGACTGGTAGCCCAGCACAATGTATCTGAGATACTTCAGGTACAACTAACACTGGGTAAGATGGCGATACAAGTTATGGCCTGCTACAGAACCCCAAACATGTCCCTAGACTCTCACTCCAAGTTCCTAAACACCCTGGAATCTATCAAGGTCCAACCCAATACTCTCATACTGGGTGACTTCAACTACCCTTCTATCAACTGGGAAAACTATTCAAGTACCACTGTACAGGCCCAATGCTTTTTGGAATTTATCATTTCCAATGCCCTGGACCAGCTCATTCTGACCCCCACTAGAGGAAGCAACATCCTCGACCTGGTTATCCCCAACATGGGAGACCATTGCTCCACACCTATAGTCAATTCCTCCCTGGTTAAATCTGACCACAATCTGATCACCATGGAAATCTCCATCTAACCTACCCCCTGCTAAGGTGACCTCCCTGAAATACCACTCTAAAGCCGACTTTGGGCTCCTAAAAATGGAGGTGGCTAACGTCTCAGCACCTATGCCAATGGAAAACAGCTGCATGACTGCCAAATTATACACCAATGCACTGTATGAGCATGTACACAGATACATGGACCTTGCCATACCAAATAGAACTAAGATGCTGTCCTCCAAAAAAAAGAGCCCAATCTTGTGGTCCCCAGCCATCAATAAACTCTACAACAGAAGGAAGAAACTGTTGCAGAAAAAAATGAATTCACAAGACTGGAAAAATTCTCTTATCAGTCCCAACAAAAACCTGAGATCCCTTATCAAATCCTCTAAAGCCAGCTATGAAGGCAGAATTGCAGCTGACACCAAAAACAACCACAAAGCCTTCTATACTTATATCAAAAACCTCAAAGGCAATACCCAGATTTGATCTGAATTATTGCACAATGGCACCTCCTATACTGAGCCAACAGATATAGCCAACATATTGGCCAACAGATTCAGTGCCAACTTTACCCCCCCCAAAGGTCCTATCACAAAACAAGAAGTAAGCCTGGTACCCACAATTTCTGTGGCACAGGTAAAAGCTGCATTGTCTAAAGCCAAAAATACAACATCCATGGGACCTGATAATATCCCTGGCTGCATCCTACATAAGCTACAAAATGAACTGGCACCACATCTGTGTGCCCTGTTCAATCACAGCCTTACCTCAGACTATGTCCCTAATGAATGGCACACTGCTACAGTCATCCCACTCCATAAAGGGGGAGCAACTACAGACCCTGAGAGCTATCACCCCATTAGCCTGATGAGTCTGGTATGCAAAGCTATGGAGAGCATCATCATGGACCTGCTTAACAAAGATATAGGCAATCTCCAAACTCTTGACCCCATGCCGTTTGGTTTTGTGAAGGGGAGATCCTGCCTGATGAACTTGGTTGACTTCTTCGAGGCAGTCACCAAGGCTGTGGATGAGGGTTAGGCACTGCATACAGCCTACCTCAACCTGGCCAAGGCCTTTGATACCGATCCCCACTCAGGTATCACTGATAAACTCACCAAACTAGGCATCAATCCTTACATCACTAGATGGGTTGCAAACTGGCTCACAGACAGGACCCACAGAGTGAAAGTTGCAGATTCTAAGTCAGACTGTTGACCAGTCATGAGTGGAGTCTGACAGGGCTTGGTCCTGGGCCCTCTCCTGTTTGGCATCTACTTCTCAGAAGTCCAGGCCAACACAGAAGGACTTTGGCTGACCAAGTTCACTGATGACTGCAAGCTAGGAGCCATTATCAATTCCACAAGTGATGCAGATATCCTACAAAGGTTCTACCTCAGTTAGTCGACACGAACGGATCGACATGCATCAAGCGAGCCCCAGAAGATTGACAGTTCAGAAGACCATGACCACGGGCCCCCAGAAGATCGACAGTTCAGAAGAGACCGACTCGATGGATGAAAGCCGACGCGATGGGATGCCGACATGAAAAAAGGCTGTGTAAGTATTGCGTAAGTGACGGACGTTAGTGTGAGGGTCGGAGGTAGTGGCTATTGGTGTGGTGTGGGGGATAGGGATAGGGGTCAGGTAAGTGGAGTTAGGGGGTTAGGGTCAGGGGGTGTCGGAGTAGTAGCGGTACTAGTAGGGGTTAGGTTGTGGAGTTAGGGTTGTAGGTAGTAGTGTATGTGAGGTGTAGTGTTTATTGTATGTTTGTTTGTGTGGCTTTGTGTTGTGGTATTTTTTTGGACAGGGTGGGGTGTGTGTTTGTTGATTGTTGTGATTGTGGTGTGTGCAGTGTATGGGGTTTCATGTTTGTGTACCGTTATTTTTATCGTTGTATGTCGGGCATGGGTTTTTTTTGTTTACTACTGTGGTTATGTGGTTTTGATGATTGTTTTTTTGTGTTTTGGGGTTTTGTTTATGTCAGGTAGAACCCCTACAAAAGGGCCTCTCTGTTACCAGTGACTGGTGTCGGAACTATGGCTGGAAGCTTAATGCCAAAAAATGTGTTATCATCCCCTTTGGAAAAAACTCAGTTCCCATGAATTACCATGTTGATGGGAGCTCAATGAACACTGAAGGGGCTATAAGAGATCTGGGCACCCAGGTCGACAGCCACATCACCTTCAACCTCCACATTGCCACTGTGGTCACAAAGTCCTTCTACGTGGCACATCTTATAACCAAATGTTTCGCATCCAGGAAGAAAGAGGTCATCATCCCTCTCTACTCATTCCTCATTAAATGAATCATCTAATATAACACCCTGTTTGGCATGTACCCGACCAGACACCGACAACCACTGGAGAGGCCACAAAAGTACCTCACAAAAAAGATCCTAGGCCTTAAATACATGTCCTACATAGACAGATTCAAGAAACTTCAGCTGTTCTCAGTCTCTTATCTTCTACTTAGAGGTGATCTTTGCTTGACTTACAAAGCCATGTCTGACCCAGCCCTACTTGAAATTCTACACCTAAAGAAATCCCAATCCCCCCATGCCACTGCTCCAGAGAACACAGCCTCATTACCACAATTAACAGAACATGCTGGGGGGGGACACATTCATCTCCCAAAGACTGTTCATACTCTAGAATAATCTTTCCATTCATGTCAAGCAGAACACCTCACTGGCCCTCTTCAAGAGAAAGCTTAACAAGTGGATGGGTAACAGAAAGTTCACTCCAGGAATCATTCCAGTTGCCCTATTGGATAGGGCCACTGTAAACTAACATCTGGTGGCATGGTCCCTGGGCAATATTTTTAGGCTAGGCTTGTAAAGGGTCCAAGGCCATTAGCCTAGTACACACCTATGAACCTATGAATAAGCAGAAAGCACTGATAAGTGTTTTTAATAGAATATTAGGCCAAATCAGCATTGAGCAACTCACACAAATATGAGAGAACCAAAGGAACATCCACAGAAATTGGGTCCGGGTCATGAGAAAGGCACCAAATAGAAAATCTCTTCCATTTAGACAAGTAGGATTTCTTAGTAGTAGTAGTAGTAGGTTTCCTGGCCTTCTGCAGGACCTGCAGCACATCCTCAGAACAAAGGTGTGTATGACCGATCAAAACTCTATTACCCACAGTGTTAGTTGAAGCGTGGACAGGTGGGGATGGATGAGAGACCCCTTGTGTTGTGTGAGGCGATCCACCCTGTGAGGTAACTTGTGATGATTGCCCTTGGCTGGATGCAGAAGTAGAGGGAACCAATGCTATCATGGCCAAAAGGGAGTCACCAACAAGATTTTGGGAACATCTTGTTGAATCTTGAACAAGACTCTCAGAATGAAAGGAAGGGGAGGGAATGCATAAAGAAACATCCACTTCCAAGAAAATGAGAGGGCATCCAACTTCCACACCAGAGGACTTGGGACTCTGGCACAAAACAGAGGAAGTTGTCTGTTCAGAGGGGAGGCAAAGTGATCTACTTGAGGAGTAACCCACTAGTGAACAATGTCCAGAAACACATCCCTGTGAAGCATCCATTCATGGGATTGAGTGAAGGACCTGCTCAGATTGTCTGCCACAATGTTCTGATCCGAAGGAATATAAACTGCCTGAAGAATCACTTGATACTTGTTAGCCAGATCCCACACTGGACCTGCCAGCCAGCAAAGACGGTAAGCTCTTGTAACCCTCTGTTTGTTGATATACCACATAACTGTGGTATCGCCTGTGAACACCTTGAGAGGCCCCGGAGAGATGAGAGGATGAAAGGCCTGTAGAACCAGAGTAAGAGCTTTCATCTCTTTGATGTTGATGTGGTCCATCTGCTGACGAGGAGACCACACTCTCTGCACCCTCAGGGAACCAAACATTGCTCCCCATCCCACATCTGAAGTATCTGTGAACAGATCCTGAGAGGGAAGAGGAGGTTGAAAAGGGAGCACTGGATTCAGAGACAACTGCTGAATCTTCCAGAGAAGTTCTTTATTGACACACAGGAGAAGAGGAACTGGAAAGTCTAGAGGATGTGCATGCTGAAACCACACCAACTTCAGAAACCACTGGAACTTCCTGATGTGGAGTTTGGCTAGAGGGAGCATTGCAATGGTGAAAACCATGAACCCCAGAGCTCTCAGAAATTCCCTGGCTGAAATGGAGCCCAGAGGAAGAAGAGTTTGAAAGAAAGAAAGAAAGAAAGAAAGAAAGAAAGAAAGAAATGAGAGTTAAGACTTTTGGAGGAGGCAAGGATGCCAGCACTGGCACCATTTGAATCCTGCAACCCAGAAAAACATGATCCTGAGAAGGAGTTAGGGAAGACTTTTTGAAGTTTATTGTGAACCCCAGGCTCTGAAGAAGAGAAATAATAATATGAAGATTTTGTAAAAGGATCTCTGGAGAGGATGCCTGAATCAGCAGGTCATCCAAATAAGGAAATATTTGGATCCCTTGAAGCCTGCAAAAAGCAATCACAGGAGCGAGGCATTTGGTGAACACCCTTGGGGCAGTAAAAAGGCCAAAAGGCAAAGCACATAACCAAAAATGCCAGGAAGCAACAGAGAAATGCAAAACTCTTCTGAAAAGAGGATGGATCAGAATATGGAGATAAGCATCTGTGAGATCCAGAGACACCAGTAAGGCCTGAGGGTGCAAGAGAGGAAAAAGGGACTGAACAGACAACATCTGAAAGAAAGGCACCTTCAGAAAGATATTTAGAAGAGAGAGGTTTAAAATAGGTCTCCAAGTACCTTCTTTTCTAGTCACTAGAAACATTCTTGAATAAAACCCTTTCCCCCTTTGGGACTGGCACCTCTTGAATACTACCCTGAGACAAGATGTCTCAAAAATCCTCTGGGAAAAAGGAAGCTGTTCCTGAGGAGGCTGTGGAATCCCCATAAAAAGAGGGCAGGATATCCATACCCCTGCAGAATGATTGACATAACCAAAGAATCCTGGGTGATATGGAGCCAAACAGGAAGATAAAGAGAAAGGCAAAGAGAAAGATGACTGTGGCTGGGAATAGGTGGATAGTCCAATGGCACCTAGTTTATCAGGAAAAGAAGGCTTAAGAATCCTTTCACTCTGAGTGGCCTTAGCAGGAGTCCATTTACTGCCCTTTTTACCTTTAGAAGGAGGGCATGATTGCCTACACACAAAGGCTGGCTTAGAAGGGTAGTTTCACTAAAATTTAGGCACAGGAGAGACGAAGACATGTTTAAGCTCCTGTAAAGCCTTCCCCTTGTCCTAAAGAGACTTAAATCAACCTCTTCCCCAAACACAAACAAAAGTTTATTATCTACAGGAGCATCGATCAACTTAGCCTTAATATCATTGGGTAAAGGTTGAAGCGGAAGCCAAGACTACCTCATCAGAACTGAACCAAAAGCAGCAGCCCTTGAAGAGGCGTTTTCTGCATCATAACTACATTTGATAGAATGACAAACTACTTGACAGGAAGTCCCTAGGAAGCAAAGATCAGAAGATTTACTCACGGAGTCTGGAAGATCAGAAAAAAGCTGACAAGCCTGAGAAAGAAGAGCCAACACACACCTAGAGATATGGGTCTGATAATTAATAGTCCTAAAAGCTAGTGTAGCTGAAGTATAAACCTTCTTAATTATTCTATCAATGGTTCTACTGTCCTTGTCAGAAGGCAGTACCTTGGACGAAGGAAGCAACTGAGGTGGCTTATCAGAGGCTACAGACACCAAAAATAGGTCAGCATAACGACATTTAAACAAAAAGGATCAATCCTCATGCACCCTATAAAGCCTATCAGACTTCTTAGCAGCATGGGGCAGAGAATCTGGTGCTTTAGAGGCATTGGAAAAAACATCCAATAAAGCAGGCAAGACAGGAGGAATGGCCCAGGTTTAGGAGATTCCATCTGCAGTAACTCATAGTACCGCTTATGGATATCCAAAACCTGGGTATAATCCCACTTAAAAAATTCCATTATCCTAGAGATTGTGTCCCCAAAAAAATTCCCTCAGCAGGATTATTTAGAGTATCTCACTGGCCCTCTTCAAGAGAAATCTTGATGAGTGGATGGGAAAGAGAAAATTCACCCCAGGGATCACTCCAGTGGCTTTACACGACAGAGGCACTGGGAACTAAGGTCAGGTGGCACAATGCCAGGGTAATTCTATGGGCTAGGTTTGTAAAGGCTCCAGGGCCATTAGCCTAGAACACACCTATGAACCTATGAGAGTCCTCCTACTCAGACCCCATAGTCTAAAGGAGAAGGAATCTAGGTAGAATAAGCAGGGATTCATCATCAGAATCCACCTCAGAAGAATTCAATTCTCTGAGCCTTTTAGGGGAAGAAGAGGACCAAGGAGAAGAGGAACCAAAACCCCTTGAGGAGGCCTCAACGACAGTAAAGCATTAAATAACCCCTGATTAAAGGCCTGCCACTCACTTTGTGGATCCCAAGGAGCAAAAGAAGCATGATTAGTTTTCTGTTTCTTTTTTAAGGGAATGTCTGTCCTAGAAACCTGAGAAGGCCCTGACTCAGGATGGCATTCTACAACTGTGGTAGGAACTTCTTCCCTAAATAGAAACTGTGGAACCCCTCTAGACCCCTTGGAAACAATCAACCGTACTTCCCTCTGAATGCCCAAAACAGATACCTGCAAAGCCTCATTGGACAGGCTGTCTGCCAGATCATCATCGACCTCCAACCCAGACGCAGAAGAGGAATCAGACAATACAACCAGGCAAGTCTCCGGTCTGTAATAACCTCGGGAGAAACCCCTGGCAGAGACTGGACTAGGGAGGATTCCAGCCTTAATTTATTCACCTTCATCTTCCTTGATGGCTGACCGTCAGGGCAGGAAGTTCCATCCATAGTATCTGCAGCATGAAGCTTAAGGCATTGGTTCTCAAAATACAAAGAAAGGGAGTAAAGCTTAATATGAAGAGTTTCAGGGACAAACGCCAGACAAATAGAACAAGACATATGGTCATGAGCAGCACCCTGGCAAAAAAGACACTTATTGTGGCAGTCTTTATGGGGAATCAGTCTCCCACAATGGCATTTACCTTTCATGGATCTCATTAACCCCCCAAACAACACAAAATAATCAGAAAAAGAAGAAAAACCCAACAAGGTACTTATCTGCAATGGAGAGGACTTCAGCAAACAGGAGTAATCACCAGAATGCCAACAAAAAAAATGGCAAAAAACAGACAGAGGTAACAGACCTATGGTTAAAAACAGTGTTCAAACTGACAGTAAAGAAGTTCTGAGGATGGTACACCTGAACATCACCTTTATGCCCTACGCTATGCAAGGAGTGTGTAGATGATGTTCAGCATACCTTAAGCAATGGTAAACTGGCTGGACAGTGGGCTTCACAGCAGGGAATCCCATTTGTGATGAAAGCTGCAGCAGTGAATATAAGGACATCAACCTTTACTTTTTTTTTTTAATTCAATATAGATTTAGTACAAGTAATTTTTCTTTCCCTGCATTTCCTTTCTAAAACAACAAAACAAAAATGCTGTATTTTCTCAGCCTCTTGCCTATTTTTTCACAGTCA
>NC_056739.1:424771641-424826641 GCF_019279795.1 Protopterus annectens
TTATCCTTAGACCTTGTCTGTATTCATCTTGACCGTAAAAATCCACATATCAGCATACTCACTCCACCCCCATGGTCACCATTTTAACCCAACCCAATCTCTCTCTACATACTCAAGAGAGCACCAGCCCTTTCAGAGGAAGAGCTTATAATAAGGTTCAAACTCCTTTCTTGATTAATAACCTCTTAGCCCAAATGATTAAATGGACTCTGCTTGGTGATATAAATCTATTTCATAAAGCAAAATATAGCCTGGTATATCACCCTAAACCAAAATATAGCCTGGTATATCACCCTAAACCAAAATATAGCCTGGTATATCACCCTAAACCCAGGTGCAGCAGCTAACACCCATACTGACATTACTACAACTAACGCATTTTCCAGTCCAATGATGCAGGCAGTTATACACTTCATCTCAATGCTTTACCCACTGCCACAACCAACAGACACTCATCCTCTGTTTCAAAGCAACAACTATATCACTAGTCCCAAGCTACTCCCTGAAACTAGAACAAATCAAACGACACATAAATACTCAAAGCATGAATATTGGATTAACAGCACTAAAGTATTGGTAACTGAACATAAATCAGACACTGAGCTATTTTAGAAGCTTGGCTAAAATCATTAGTCTAACCTCTGTTTCTTAATACAGCACTGTAACATGTTCCTGGACAACAGACATAAGAATTATGTCATAGAAATACCCAAAACATACATTGATGCCCAATGGCCAGCAAACTAAGTAAAAATAGTAAAAAAACCCAATTGGATACTAATCTCCCATCATACTTGTAAATATATCCAATTACTTTTTTCAGTCCTTCCTATGAAGCAATTTTTCAGATTACATTAACTGAAATTATCTCCAAAATGAATCACCATTACATAACTATTATGGGCAATTTTAACATAAATCTGTCTATCAGATTAGTACTTCATTTTCTCAACACAATCTGTTCCAACTTGCAGATAAAGCCACAGGTACTTCATCGTTTTACCCTTTTCTTTCCTTAAATTACAATTAATAACAGATATTGTAATTTACACATACTCTTTATATTCATAAACATATGTTTTCTCTCCCCAACACTTGTATATGCATATAACACAAGTAATGTCAATGGCTTCATTTTTATTCTTAAAACACACACTAACACTATACCTGCAAGCATTATCATCAACGTCCTTAATTTTCACTTCGTAATTTTAACAAGCACTGCAGCTCCAGAAAGTACATTATTCCATGTTGTCCATATTACTCTTTCCCCCACATCAATTCAAACCTTTACCTTTTCCTTACCTCACCATACCGCTACTCTTGTAAACAAACTGCATCCACATCAGTCCTTTTGCATCATTCAAATATTACCATTCTTTTCACATCATTCTTTATACTATTTAAATGTAATGAAACCCCACTACTATTAACCTTTTCATTTTTTGCATTTTACCCCATCTTTTCTTTTCCTTTTTTTCTGCTCTATAGACTTTGTCACCTGACTTTCTTACTCTGTACTAATCTCCTCTTCTTCTCCTCCTTCATGGTGTCAAGTACATTATTTTTATTTTCCATCAAAACTCCTTTTATTTCTTCTTCTTTCAATGTATTTTCCCCTCTGCTGCGTTAATTTACTTTTTGCTGTGTGTCTAGTTCTTGCATCTTGTCTCAGTTTCCCTTTCCCCACTATGCACTACCTGTTCGTGTTTTGTTTTTTTATTTAACTATTGTTAAGCTTGATCTCTTTCATCTATTTTTGCCATTCATTTTATTCACTATTCCCTCTTTCATCTGTAATTAAAGGGCAATCGCACCAAAAATGGTCATCCATTGTCTCCAGTTTGGTTTGTAAGTCTTCATATTGTCCACACTGTCTTTTGCCACAGTTCTGTATAAGATGTGACAGATTCCCACACCCCACTCTCCCCCCCAAAAAAATGCTTTGGGTTGTCACCACTATTTTATATTTTTCTTCTTTCCATTCACCACCATCAAATTAGATACAAGTTGCATTTTGCCCTCTTCTACCTTCATATGTCCCAAGCACAAGTCTACAATTTTCCTTCACCAAATATTATTTTAGGTCACAAGCTTTCTGACATACTTTTGAAAAAAAATGTTTTCAATTAATTTTCATCTTTTTCTAATATTGTAAACTGCAATGAACTGCATTGACATTTATCTTTTAACTTGCATATTTAAGTTCTGCTTAACATACTCATTCCATGAACCTATAAAACATTTGTTTCACATTCATTTATAAACTGTTCTGCAAAGATCACTTCACAAAAACTGCATTTCCTAATATGTATTTGGTCACTAATATCTATTATATTAAATCTCAGTGATGAAATAATATTGTCAAAAATAAAGCACTAACCAATGGATTTTCTTCCTTTTTTAGTTTTCCTTTTACCCCAGTCTTCATTTAATTTCTGGCACCTGTTCCACAGTCTCCTGCTGTTTATTTTCTTGTTTGTTTTGTTTCTGCTGATGTTTTATATATGTCAGGTTTGAATTACCAAGCTTCCTTCTTTGTTTTGTTCTTCTGATTGTTCTTTTTTGACACTGATTGAAACCCTCATGCAAAAGCATATTCTAAAGCCGGTTACTCCATCAGAGGGATATGATCTACCTTCATTTCTGCCATTCACTTTCTCTGATGTTTCAACGCTATTAATCTCCTCTTCTCCAAATAACCTCTCACCTGCCACACTCCACTACATCACCTTGCCTTCTCACGGTTTATTCCCCCTTCATCGAATGATATTAATACTGCTGTTGACAAGCCTCTTGAAACTGCAACAATGATTTCTGTGTCACCCTTTTCCACGGAAACTGTTTTTTCTTTGTAGGACAGGTTCCACCTTGTCAAAACGACAGCTTCATTGCTTTCCATGTCAGAGTGAACTGAAGCTCTGGCAGCAGCCCCCTGGCACCATCTAGCACTTACAAGAGTAGGGAAACTTATTTCCATACATAAAACATGAATGATATGATAAAGATCAAAGCATTATAGACTCTTTGCCATTCAGAAAAGAGCAAAAACTGCATAGAATATAGATTAAAATACAACCTAATATAGAAAAACATCATTTAATGAAGAAAAAGGGGATATAATCATATAGTGTTCCCCCATCTATTTTTCCTCAATCACTGTTGCAATTTCCCAAAATTAAGACCAGAATTCCAAATGTAATTATATAACAGAAAATCACACTATTGCAACCAAAAGAACCATAATGCACTAATATGTAATTCATCACACTTATGCATTTCCTTAAAAGGAATATTATAGCAGCCATACATCAGTTTCTGAAGGGTTCTGGGTAACAATAAATGTAACTCACATCTGATAAGCATTAGTCAAAAACATCTGTGCCATAGAGCAAGGTATAAAGGCATGTTCCTTTGTTTATAATGCTTTAATACCCAAGTTTCCTAACAGACAACTCCCATCAATTATATTTATGTTCCAACATATTATGTCTGCATCATATTCTGTCAAAATATTTCTTCTTCTTTTAAATTTTAATAATCCACCATTCTATACAGTTTCCCCAAAGAATATGTTTTAGAATGCCTGCATTGTTACTCTTGATATTACATAATAGATAATATAAATGCAAAGAGGCTGACTATACCACAGGATTTAAAATACCAAAGCCATCCTTCTCCACATGAAGATAAACAATGTTTAGTTTAGTTATGTTTAACTTACAACCCCAGTTAAATTCAAAATATACTTCTAATAATAACTTCTTTTTGATTCAAGTAAATTCAAAATGCTACCTAAATATTCTAACTTACTTAAAACTAAATAAATGTAAACTATACACCTTTTTAAATGCCATCTTAAAGACCACACATTTATATAACTGATGCATGTACTAAACCTGTAATATCATCAACATTTTGTAAAATAACAAGTTAAATACCAAAATGCATATCTAAAATAATTATTTTATCATTTTGTACATAAAGATATATTTAAATTAGGTATGACCATGTCCCGCACATTTATCAAAGTTAAAAAATAATCCCAAAGAATTGTAATAAAATTCTAATTCCTGTAATGCAAAAGGTAGCCTTGACAAAACTTTAAGATAATATTAAGGTCATCAGTATAATATAAAGAGACCATTACCAAAGTAGGTAAGGTACATGCCAAATGACCATCAGAAAATAGATCTATACAATGACACAATATAGCTGACATTATCATTCCAAATAATAAGCCACTTAAGGGGCATCATTTTTAAATGCCTCTTTGTATTAAAATTATCTTACCAAAGAAACAATTAACTAATGGTCAAACTCTTGAAAGACTAAATATGTTGGATGTCTGTGATAATTTTACTACTGACATTATAAGTACTTAAAATACTGTGTAATTCAGCATAAGAAATGGTATCAAAGGCTTTTCAAATGCCACAAGCAAATAATTCCTCATCTTTCCGTGTAGAATTTATACTATGTACTATTCCCTTATTTTAAAAATATCCTTAATATTCTTCCTTTAGCTCCATAAAAACCTTCATAAAATTTAGGAACCGATACTTGATTCATCTTATTAATCACTGTTATTTAAACTAAATGTCCTCCAAATTGCTATGTCTGCTTTAACTTCCTACTTATAAATAAATCTGATAATACCTTCACAGATATCATTCCTCAAGAAATAAACAGCAATGCACTTTGAACCACACAAAAAGGAGACAGACTAAAATGTGTCTTTAGCACTTTCATTCAATTTAATTCACAACGAACTTCATCAGAAAACAAACATCTTAACATCAAACCACCCATTTTAAAGAAAATCATATATCACATGACCTAATACGCCAATCACACAGATACATTAATTTAAAGACATATAAATCAATAAAACATTTTAAAACCTTAATATAAAATAAGAAATCACTTTGAATAATATATATGCATGTTTTAACATACTTATAAATGAATATGTGTATATACATATAAAACATTTTTTGTATTATAATTTTTGCATCTGTAAAAAACACTTACTGTTAATGGTCTAGTTGAGACCAGGAAAATGATCAGTGCATAATCTGATCTGCCATTTACTTTCCCTACATTCTAACAAAGTTTTAAAAATACCAGAAAACAAACCTGGAATTGCTGTGTCAAGTACAAAAAAATGAAAACTTTTTAAAGTTTACACATACTGCAGCATGTCATGTTAAAGCATTAGTAATATCTTTGTTTTTAATGGCTAGGACACATTCATAAATTCTCCTACTTAGAACCCTAATCGTCTTGCCTACATAAAAGCATGTGCAAGAATTGCACAATGCGGCATAAACCACATAGGTGGAATCACAACTATACCTGCCCCCCTAGACCAAATAATTTTCTTAAGATATCTCAGTTCAATAGAGGCAAAATTTACAATAAACCTGCACTGTCTATAATGATCACAGGAAAAGGTCCCAAAAATATCATGCAACTCAATTTTGCCCCTTTCGAGAACTGATTTAATGTTAGCTACTTTCTTGTAAGTGAACAATGGCTTAGTACCTAACATTCTAACCAAATCGAATGTCCCATCAAAACCTTCCAATTATTTGTAATGGTGTGCCTAATTGTGCACATATCATTTGAAACAAGGATGGGAAAAGCCAACCTAGATTTGTCAATAGTTCGATCACAATGAGAATCTGAACTTCTCTGAAGAGACAAGATGTGATTAGCTGTGCTATCTCTTAACTTCACTACTTCACTAACTATCTTCTTGAGCCAAAAATAATCATACCCTCTCTGAACAAAGAAGTGCACCAACTTCTCTAATTCTGATGAAAATATAACCTGATCACTTGTCAAACGGCTCAGTCATATAAACTGTCCCTTAACTACACCCATTTTCATATGCTGGGGGTGCAAGTTGTCTTTATGCAAATAATGATTAACAAATATAGACTTTCTAAAAATCCTGCTGGAAAATACTCTATCATTGTAATCAAATTCCAAATGCACATCTAGAAAGTGAATTGCTTGCCCAAAACATGCAATAGTGAACCTAAGAAAATCTGTCATCTTGTTTAAGTCCATAACAAGGGCTGAGAAAGTCTCAAAGTCACCTATCCATAAAAAAAATAAATAATCTATATAATGTTTATACAACAGGATGTTGGTAGCTAAAGGGTGTTGCATCATATGTTTAATCTCCCGCATAGCTATAACTATGTTGGTAAAAGATGAAGCAACCCTAGAACCCATAGCAACACCTGAAATTTGTTGAAACAGATTGTTGTCAAATTTCAAAAATTGTTGTTAAGCACAATTTCCATCAAAACATAAATTGTGTTAATCTTGTCATTACTAAATGTAGTATACCCAGTAAGATATTCTCTTAATAGATCCAACCCCTCATCTTGATGAATGCATGTGTATAAAGACACAACATCCAAAGATGCAAAAACCAAGCTTGTGTCAATGTTGTTAATGCCACTAAGTGATTCTAACAAATGCCAGGAATCACATAAATAATACCTAGAACCTTGAATGACTGGGTTTAAAATATTATCTAACTAAATCAAAATAGGTCCAGTCTTAGAAAAGGCTGCAGACACAACTGGTCTAAAAGGGGGGTTCAATGTATTTTTGTGTACTTTAGGTATACCAAAAAGTATAGCAAACTTTGGATGTTCCACTTGCAGATGTCTATAGGTTGAATGACTGACACTACCTTGACAAAATAAATCAAACAAAAGAGAATCCACTATTTTGAAACAATTCTGAACATACTCTATGGTGACCTGTTTATAATTCATCATGTCACTTAAAAGTTCAGGAATATCTCTTCTATAATCACTAGACTTCATAATGACAATAGAACCACCTTTGTCGGCCTTCACTACATGTAAATCAGTGTTTGTAGCCAAATTGTGCAAAGCTTTCCTTTCACTAACTGAAAGGTTATATGAAAAAATCTTATTATGAATCAAACCTCTAAATTGTTTTTCACATAAACCACCAAACAATTGTAAGGTGGGAACCAACAAGGGATTATAGGTATTTCTCTCTCTAAATTCTTCAACTGGTACAGTATTAATAGACAAAGCATCAAAAATATATTTTAAAGTCAACTTTCTCAAATATAACAATAAGTCCACTATCAAATTTGTAGTGTCAACTTTATTTGATGGAATGAAAGAAAAAACACATTCAAAAACTGTCCTGATGGCATCTAACAATGTTTCACCACTCAAATTTAAAATGTCAATATGGAAGTCTAATTTTTCTTCTTGTTCTTCCCCCATCCTTTAATCACAGTCTGAATATTGTTTGACCACTTCATGCTTTTTTGATTTCCAGACTTGTCCACTAAAAAAGATCCAGTATTATTCGATGTAGAAGGAACCATGTTTGACGATGTAGGTTGTATACTAGGTTCAAATGTCATGTTAGTATGTTGAACCATCTCAACATCTGTCAAATATTAGTGGTAGCAATTGTTGTTAAATTAATAGAACCACTATTAACACTATTCTCTACCACTTGATCTGGACTGTCAATTCCTGTCCTGACTTCCCTCTGTTGAATTACGTAGGCAGTTTTGTTTTTATATGCAGCAAGTCTCTTTTTGACTTGCCTTACTTTCTCAAAATGATGGAAGCTTTTTGTCTATTTTAGCTGATATACCACAATATAATGACTTCAAGCATTGGAAACTTTGAAATGCCTTAATTTTCACTTCCAAACCCTCCATTTCTGCTTTAAAGCTAACCAATTCATTTCTGTAATGTGTGATAAGCAAGTTCATAACTGCCAGACCCGTATTATTGAACAACTCAACAAGCTGCTGGTACAACATGTCACCTTGTTTAACACAATTTGGAAATCTTTAAAACCTTAATCCACATGGCACGCAACATAATCTAACATTCTCTGCCAAGTAAGCCACTTCTAGCCGTAAATACACAGTTTTTAAATATAATAAAACTACAGCTGTAGATAATTAAGCTTACTATTTTACCCTACAACTACTAAGGCAAGATGAATAATACATTTAGAGCTTATTCATCAGATTTTTGGGGGGGGGTGCTAAATAAAACAGAATCTGCTTGATATTGTCCCTGGTGCTGTGCTGTCTAAATACCTTAATGACAAGCCAGTTAATTAATCAGAGTCTCGACCATGACCTACATTGATTTTTTGATACTGTACGTTTTTTCTTCCAGCACTTTACAGTTCCCGGTTGCTTGAGTGGGTTCACCAAGCACAGTTAAAAGAAATTACATCTGAAATACTCTATATTTTCAGGGATAGTTGCTAGAGTTAGTGTACTGCAAAGAAAAGGTATATAATGAATATATTTGCTGATAGTTACACTAGTAAAGCTCTATTTAAACAAAAAAACTATCCTCACTTACTCTAACCATCTCTTGTGGCAGCTATGGCATAATACATTATATATATGTAAACTCTTAACAGTATTTAAGTAAAAGGAACAACCGAGACTTGCAGTAAAGAGATCTAAATACAGATACAATTAGGAAGCTTAAATACTATATGCAATTTTTATGGGAGCTATGCTACAATATGATATACTTATGGAAAAGCTGTCAGTTACTAAGTAAAAGGAACAATCAAAGAAGAAAAACCTTGCAGAAAAATAGAGAAAATTTAAACAAACATAATCAATTAAAAGCTATAACTCAATCCCATAGGATGGTAATAGCATTACAGTTTACTTAGCGTAATCATGTGACCACAACTATAAACATTAAACAAGTAAAACCTTGTTAATTTTCATAATATTTCATTTCTTTTTTATTCATTTTTTTATTCTTCTTTCCACTTCTGAATATAATTTAATAATTCTGTTTACACACTAACCATCTCTGTGTCCAATTTTTATAAAATGGGCTTACTGACTTCTAATCTTGCCACATCATTTGTTTTCACTCGGTGGATAATCTCTTTAGCCTTTTTTCCTCCTTTATTATTTTGATGCCTTTCCTCTTTCTAGCCCATACTGCTGTATGATCTGAACAGTCTGCCATCCATATTAACCCTATTTCTTTCATGTATTTTAGAGTAATCCATCTAACCAATTTCAGTCTTCTCTATTATTAAATATTTTTTAAATCGCTACATTTTATTAATTCCTTTAACATCTTAATATTCACTGTTAGTTTTCCCTTTTCTTTGTTCTTTGTTTAAAATCTTCTACCATCACTAGTGATATATTTACTAACACAATTTTTTTTACTTCAAAGAATTGTTTTCTTGCAGTCATATCAGCAAAAATCACTATTAAGCTTATACATTTGTGTTTCATTTTCATATCACATATCACTGCCCTTTCTGTTACTATTATTGTTACATCTAGAATTCATATTTCTTCATTTTTATGAGAAACCATACTTCAGATCATGTCTCATTTCCTACAGAACAAACAATTTGCCTAGTTTCTCCTTTTTCTTTATTTCTTTTTTGTTACTTCTGGTGTCTGTTAAAGGAACAAGCAAAAAACATCCATTTGCATTTTTACATTCCACCACTAACAAACCTCTTATATAATTTCTAATGCTATTCTCACTTAATGATAAAATTCTTATGACATCCTTTTTCTTTTACTTCCAGATATTATTTTCTTATCCTTCTCCTAGGTCTCCCACCAATTGACTTTCCACTATTGTTTTCTTCTCCTGTCTCCATTTCTCCATGTTCTTATTCACATTCTAAAATTGCAAATCTGTTACCTTATTTTATTTTAATAACTTCACTTTGAACTGTGATCTCTTATCTAATTACTTATTCAATGTTTAACCTTTCTTTAGTATCCCATTCCCCCATATCACCTTCCCTTTCATCATCTTCTTCTTTAGTAATGTTTTTAGTGTTTATCTTTCTTTTGAGCTTTCCCTTTCATCTTCTCTTTCCTTTCCTTTTTCTAATATGGGACAGCCAAACTACAATTGTTCATTTTTTTTACATTTTGTACAAAAAGGCTTACAGTTTTTTGCTATATGTCCCCTCTTCCCACATTGGCCACATGTCTATTTGTTAAAGCCTTGTTCTAAATGATTTTCATCCTCAGAGAAATAACATGCTTTAGTTTAACCACAGTACCTAACAAATCATCTCTTATTTACCACCCACAAGTATTGTATTTCAAATTTGTTGAATTCTCCCATCCTTAACATCCATTAACACCCAAACTTCTCAACCTACAACCCATACTTTTCTTTCATGCCATTCTTTTTAACTTAATGTACTTTACTACCTAGTGAAAGAAAAACATTTTCAACTAATGCTTATCTATATCTGAAGTCCTAAATTGCACATTTATTTTAATTTTTAGTTGTAGTCCCAAGCTCTAATAAATAGTCTTTCCATGGTGTTACTTTATTTCTTTTTTTCTCGGTCTCAGTCATAAATGTTTTCCAGGAAGCTAAAGCTTTTAAATGTCCTTTCACAAACATTTCAGCTGCTAAATGAATTGTTATTTCTTTAATGGCAAACCCTTAATAGTACTATCCATAAAGTCATACATGTTCACACTGCGATCACTTTTACTTTTTAAGCTTATTACTAGTCAACTACTGTGGCTTTTGAGAAATTGCAGATTCCCCCTTCTTAGTTCCTTCTTACATTCTTACTTGCCTGGCTGTCTTGGCATTACTGTTACAGAGGTGAATCCTTAAAACTGGCTACCCCACCAGCCAAGAATACCTCTAGTGTTTTCATTCACCAGCTGTTGGTTCTGTTTTCAACCTATCAATTTCTTCCTCTTGCAGTACTCTCTCCACTGTGTCACTCCATCACACTTTTTCTCCTTCCTTTGGCTTTGCCTGGTTCATCAAATCTATCATCACGTATGTCTCCAATCCTATCGTTTCTAACTCTGTAAATTATTTCATCTCCTTCTCTCAGTAGGTTTCTCCTGTAGTGAGCTTACTTAGTGTTGAAAATGTGTGCATAAGTAGTGTGTATCGATAAATTAGTTACATTATGTTAAAATTTACTCCCTGAATCACATTAAAGGGGATTGTCACATCACCCATAGCAAGTGTTAACAATCCACATATCACACTGGAAGTAAACTCCTTTCCATATACCATATCATCTTCTACAATGTTTGATATGGAAAGTGTGTAAGCTTTTACAATTAATTTTATTGATAAGTGCCATGCTTGAACATTTTCTTGAAGCTTCTGACAAAATATCGTAACTGACTGAACCCACAGTGACTCTCTGCATATATTAATATATAATCTTCTATTTTACTATAGTAAATAAAACAGAAGAGTCCTGTATTCAGGTAAGACAATCTTCAGTTATTACGAATGAAGCATAGTATATGGAAGATTAAGTCATTTTGATGGTCAATTAATGAAAACATAGTGTAAGTAGGTAACTATACTGCTAAAGAAAGTCACTGGTACATGTAAATCACTGACAATATCAAAGTCATCATTATCCATGGGTGTGTTCACAAGGAACAACTGAATGGACAGTTAAACTAAAACACTGAAAAACAAGTCTTAATCCATGCTTTGTTTAAAAGTAAGTTTAAGTAAGTTGTTTAAAATCAAGAGTATCTCTAGAAATTAAATTTACTGCAAAACACCGATTAAAGACAGTTGTAACAATACACTCCAAATAACATACAAATAAAAATATTAGCCATCATTAAATCCAAAAATAAATAACTTATTACTGCCATAAATAAACATATTAAACTGGTTTATAATCCAAGAAAACAGACATGTTTAGAAAAGACAATCATGGTTTCCTCTAATTCAGAACCTAAATAAATATTGGAAAAATATTAGATAAATACTATATTTGGTCTTAATCTTTGTAATTATATTGTAAGTTTGATCCCTAAATTCATAATCATAAATGTGGTTATATGACAGTAATAAATAATTCAGTTTCATTATTTTGAATAACTTTTCTGAAAGATACTTTATAGTAACAAGGTAAACTATAGTTAACTTAGAAAACTATATACAAAACTAGTAATATATGGAACATGCATTTGCTTGTCTTATCAAAGTTAATCAAATAAATGATACATACTTTAAAACTGGATGAATTTTGAGTATATAATTATGATATCTAGCATAAGAATTAAAACAACTGAAAAGAAATATTCATTTTCCTCTGATTCAAAACCTAGATAAATATTGGAAAACACTTTTAGATAAACAAAATATTTGTTCGTAATCTTTGTAATCTTTGTAATTATATAGTAAGTTTGATCCCTAAGCTAGATTCATAATCATAAATGTGGTTATATGACAGTGATAAATAATTATGTTTCATTGTTCTGAATAACTTTGATGAATGACACTTTACAGTAACAAGGTAAACTGTGGTAAACTTAGATAACTATATACAAAACTAGTAATGTATGGAACATGCAATTGCTGACCATATAATTTCTACCATAAGAATTACAAGAAGTGAACAAACCATTGCTTTCTATATAACAGTTCCAAGATATATGGAATAAGTAAATTAGAAGGCAATATAACTTTAAACAGTACTATAATTTATATGGTCTCACACAAACACACACACACACACACACACACACACACACACACACACACACACACACACACATTCATTTCTTGTTTCCCCTCCTCTTTTCCTTCACGCTTTTGTAAATATTTATTTCTGTTCTCATTTTCTCACACCCTTCTCTTCCTAATTCTGCTCTTTATTCACTTGTTCCGTCAAAGTCCGTTTTCTTATTACAGTGTTACTTTTATGCAATTTCCATGAGCCCCTTTTATTACCTTTACACTGTTACTTATTCCAATGGTTACATTAAAACACACACAGAAAAGGTAGGAATCCAAAAAGAAAGTGGACCATCAATCCTATCGTTATTTGTTTCTTTCCCTTTCTCCACTTTTATTTTTTCCAGCAATAAGTTAATACAATTAAGTAGAAAGAACACTGCTTACAGAACAGCATAGAGAACTTTGCCATTTCAGAAAAATATTAAATGATCTGCACTTCTCTATAGAGGACCAAGCTTCAAACATAGCATTTCAGCAGCACATTCTAAATGAACATTTTCCTAACCTCTGTACTGTATTAGTTTTAAATAGTTTTGACTGAGTAATCTATCAAACAAAGTGAACATAACTACAATACTCGGCCCTTCAATGTAAATCATATTCTTACAATACCAGGAAAGAGCACATTCAAATTTCTTTCTCTACAGAAGTAATTATCTAAAAAAAAGAAAAATGCAAGCAAAAATTAAATCAATCAACATATGATCAGACAGATCAAACAATCTTTCATTACCCAATCCAGAATCCCAAAATCACATGCAAAAACAAAAACAGTGTGTGCTGTCTTCTCTGAGCTATCTCAACTTATATATTTTTAGATAATTACAAAAAGGTGAGACAACACAGTATTCCATGACCAAGACATGAGCATGCTATGTGAACAAGTCTGCTATTCAAAAGTGCTTGTCAATTCCTCTCTATGAATAATATATTCTACATGCCATTTAGACCCACTTTTAAATGTGTACATTCATAGGTTTAAGTGTATAGCCCCTTTAACAGAAATATTTCTTTTTAGTATGTAACAATATGATTAATAAAATGAAAATGAGCTAAGCTGCACAGAAGGAGTTGCTTACCCACTCCTAACATTGAAAAAGGGATTCTTTTTTTTTTTTTTTTTTTGTTTCATTAGGCAAATTGTTAAATGCAATATACAGTAACAGGTGATAATATATTGAAAGTAAACCACTGTCTTTGACCTATTGTTAACTTTCTAGAGATCTTTGTAACCTGCGTTTTTTAAATTGTTACTAAACTTTCGTAACTAGATTTTATTGTTAAATCTTAGATATCTTTGTAACCTACATTTTTAATTGTTACTAAATTTTTCGTAATGTGGAGCTTTTCTCCCCGGGCCTCTGCAGAAACTGGATATGTATTCAGTCGGACTTTCCCAGTTAACAAATGTAAAATAAAATAAAATAAAATAAAAAAATTTACAAAGTTAGATAAAGCAGTTGCTTGTTCTAGTAATAGACAAGTACCTTTAAAGTTCGTTTTCTCAATATGAAGAAAGACAAAGATGAACAGCAGAACAAGATGAACAGTCATATCATAAATATGACAATATTAACATTGGTAATACATAATGTAGCTTTTTTCACATAGACTGGATTAGATAACTATACAGTGTTATAGAATACAGGAAAAAAAAAACACAGAAAAAAATTAAAAAAAAGAAAAGAATGTCTATATACAACTATTTACAAACAGTGCTACAATATAATGACAAGCATCCAATTACATTTAATAAGACGTGATAATTATTATCCGTGTATGTATTTTATGTACAAGTAACCATTAGAGAACACAGTGGAATAATACTCTAATGAGGAGGAGACTGGTGGCAATATTACTAAAGGACAATAAATATAGAAAAACACTGTTTGCTATGTTAAGATGCAGTCAAGGGTAATACTCCAGAACCTGAGGTATTTCAGGTGCTTATTAACATTGTTAGTGGTTAGTTTATGAGGTAAAATATACTTAGATGCCATGTTCTTAAAGTTGCCCCAATCTAGTTTAGAGTGATCTGACCAATCCTGTGTAATATAGAACTTAATCAATATGAAAAGAGAAATCTGTATCCTGAGATCATTAGAGGGTATGTCTGCATGGCATATATGAAGTACAGCAAATCCCTAGGAGAGAGTGGATTTACCATAGCCCATTTTTTAAAGTTTGATCCTTAGGGAATTCCATAGATGCTGAGCATATTTACAGTACCATAGAATATGTAGGAGTTCAGCTGTAGCTGTGGGACAAAAAGGGCAAAAGGGTGAAGTGTTAGGAAAAAAAGAGTTTAAACATTCTAGAGTATAGTAGGCATTATCATTAATCATTAACTGGGTATATAATAATTTCTTAAAAGGGGCAAAACTGTCCATGTGGTTAATTGCTTGGGAGAGACGAGCATCTGTCAGGTCAGGGTTTTTGTTTCTCCAATATTGTGCAAATGCAATAGAGGACTGGTATCTACCTGTAGAGGCTAGTTTGTAAGTGATTGAAAGCATCTTCTTTTTGATTTTAGGCAGTTCAGGAATGATGTAGCCAAGTTTATTTCTACTTGTAACTTATTTGCGAAACATCCTAAGGTAGAAATTAATTCTTTGATTTATCTCAAGATTATTGTGCATTTGTTATTTAAGTTAAGTTTTATTTTGATATCATTAATGGAGTTGTCCTTAAGCTGAAAGAAATCCCATGCACTTAAGGTTTTAATTTGAGGGAATTGATCTAGGTTTAGCATTTTGTTACCCAATTTTACATTTGGGTTCAGGTGAATGGGATGCAAGAGAATGAGCGCATTTGACAGACATAATGAGGCAAAGAGTTTTTGAAATATGTTAATCTTATGTTTAATTAGATTATGTAATTTAATGTCTTTTAGTTTTAATAAAAATGTATTTATGAAGGGTAGTGATTTGAGGTTTATTTTACAACTTTTCACATGAGCCTGCCAGAGACCAATGCATTGGGGAAAGTGAGTTATTTTGTTTGGCTTATGGTCTATGATTAGTATGATTCCACTGGCACATATTATGTCATAATACAGTCTGAAATCAGGTATCCCCAGTCCTCCCTTGTTTTTATGCAGCATTAATCTTGATAATGAGATTCTAGGATTTTTAGGGAACCATATAAATTTAGTTAAGGTTCTGTTCATTTTCTTGAAAAAGTTTAAAGGGATGATATTATCTGTTGAATTAAACTGGAACAGTATTCTGGGTAGAATGTTCATTTTTATTATTGCCATTTTAGACAAGAAGGGGAATTTTATGTTTTTCTATCTGGTTAAATCATTCTCTATGGACGTCCATATTCTAAGAAGGTTATTTTGTAGGGAGTTTTTATGATTATGGTCAAATACTATCCCTAGATATTTAAGAGTATAGTCCAGCTTTATTTGGGATATGGGAAAAAGAGCTTCTTTATGTCAATTCAGGTTAACTGGAAAGATAAAAGATTTTGAGGGGTTAATTTCATAATTGGAAGTTTTTGAGAAGATTTCAATTGTATTTTTGACTTTAGTAAGATCAGTGGTGGGAAGCTGAAAATATATAATGAGGTCATCTGCAAATGCTGAAAAGGCAAGACTATTACCCAGAATGTTGGGTATATGGTGAAAGTTTTTTTGCGTTAACTATAAGAATAGGGGTTCAGTGTAGATGTTAAAGAAGTATGGAGAGTGGGGACAGACCTGTCTAGTGCCATTATTTAGATTTATTTTAGATGAGTGTAGCTTATTGATTACTAGCATAGTATACAAAGAATTATATAAGATTTTAATTATATTTATGAAACTGTCTGGGAAGTTGAATTGTTGCAGAGTTAAGAATAAAAATTTGTGATTTACTCTATCGAAAGCCTTTGTGGCATCCGGTGCCATAAGGTAGATGGGAAGTTTGTGTTTTTCTAGTAAATTATATAGCTGCCTCTAGGGTATGTGTATTGTCCCAAATTTGTCTTCCCTTCATGAATCCTGATTGCTGTGGGGATATAATTGAATGGATGACTTGTTTAATTCTATTGGCTAGAGTCGTAGCCATAATTTTGACATCTACATTAATGAGTGAAGTAGGCCTATAATTTGATGGATTAGATTTGTTAGTATTGTGTTTCTGAATAAAGACGGTTTATGAGTTGTTAAGATATAAATCAGCAAAGTCATATTTACAAATATGATCAAAGACTTTAAGAAGGATAGGGACAAGTTTCAAGGCAAACTTTTTGTAAAAATTCCAAGTAAACCCGTCAGAACCTGGGGCTTTGTTACTTTTTAGACTCTTTATTGCTTCCATAATTTCTTCAGTTTTTAGAAGGGTCTCAAGATTTTCAAACTGCTGCTTACCAATTTTTGGGAATGTAATAGCATTAAAGAAAGAGTTGTGAGATTGTGGATCTATTTTCTTCTGTGGTCCATACAGTCTATCATAGATACTTTCCAAGATATGCACTTTATCTTGATTATTTGTGATTACTTCATTATTGTGTTTAATTTGTGAAATTGTAGGTGGGTCTTGATGAACATTTGTTAGCCGAGCTAATAACCTAGAGGGCTGCTGAGTCTCTTTTAGTAGTTGGCTAGGAGTTTCATTTATTTCCCGGAATGAAAGATTTCAAGCATGCAAATGGTATAGGTCTTTCTGTTGGTTGAAAAGTTGGTCTTATAGTTCAGGCCGGAAGTTTTCTTGGAGCGATTTTTAAATTTCTTGGTTTCTCTGTTTAATTTCGGTCTCTTTCTCACTAGCAAGTTTTTTAAAATACGAGGCCTTTTGGATCATCAGCCCATGGATTTCAACTTTTGTCAAGAGTGATGTCTGAGGATAATAAGTCGGTATTAAGTTCATCTAATATAGTGTTGATGTTGTTAACTACTTCTTCCTTTTCAAGAAGATTTGGGTTTAGGGACAAGGAGTAGTAAGTGTTTTGTTTAGGAGTATTATTTAAGAGGAAAAGCTTCAGAGTTATTTTGGAATGGTCTGATAGAAATCTCGGACTGTTTGTATAAATAGTTGTTTTGTTTGGGAGGGATTCTGAGATCAGAAAGAAGTCAATCCTAGACCATGACTTAAAGCATGGTGAGTAAAATGTGAATCTGTCAGCAATATTGAGTTGGTTGTTTGAGAGAGTGGGGTCAACTAAGACGAATTCTAGTGTTAGTTCATCTAAGGCGATTAATGCTTGCTTATTTTGTTTATTATTTTTGTTGGAGCTATCATTTATGGGGTCACTAACCATGTTCCAATTTCCCCCTACTATAGAATCATGCTCTGGGAATTTTGACAATAACTTGTAGAGCTGAGCTATAAAGTCTTGTTGGTTTATGCAGGGGGCATATATATTTAGAAAAAGTGTGGATTTATAGGTTACGGGATTAATGCAACTAAAATAACACCATCTACCAATACTATATGTACCATAGTCTACAATCCCCTCCTTAAATGATTTTTTAATCAAAATAGCTACACCTTTTCAGTTGGGTTTACTACCAGAAGAAATAACTTGGGTTAACCAGGGTCTCACCCTGTCTTTGTTCCAATCATCATTTAACAAATCGGTCTCTTGGAGAAATATAATGCTTGCCTGGGATTGGTACGCTAATTGAAGGAGTAGTTTCTTTTTTTTTTAACATCTTGCAAACCCTTCACATTCCATGAGTCTACCTCCCACGGCATAAATATATACAGCAGATGTGCAGTGTAATGAAATTTGGTTTTAAATATGTTATCCTCCTCAAGTGCTCAGAAAGATTTGGGTAGAGATATAGCAAGATTAGCTGTTTTGTAGTACGAAAATCTCTTAGATCCCTAACTGTGCCTAACCACATACCTACTATCGTTAAGATAAAGATTAACAAGGTATTTTGTAAAGCAGATAAATAGCAGAGCATTACAATAGGATTTGAGGTTAGATAATTAGCAAGCCATTAAAAAGGGATTCTAAATATGCAGTTACATTCTACAATAAATATTCAATTAACTGCAGTAGAAATTATGAATTGTCATATATTAATATTACATGACAGTATCTGTGTTGCAAGGCATGTAAGTTTGCAAGCCTGAGGAGATCTGCTGGGAAAATCAGCATTACTATTATACTGTTCATGCTGTGGGTAGGAACATTAAACTGATAACCATTACTAGTCTAACGATTTGGTGACTTCCACGGTGGTCAAGAGCAATCGTTGCAGTAAAAGATTTTGTGGCAGAGTATAACGTTGTATGCAACAGTATAATTGCTCCCAATTCCCATCAGGAGAGAGAGAGATATGGAATGGAAAAACACACAAGGAAATAATACTAAATTTAATGTCCATCCCCCATCTCCACCTCCAGAGATGTATTTGTAGATTTTATTTCTTATCAGTGGCATCAATCAAGGCAGATTTTTCAAATGATCTTTTCAGTTTAGCAGCTGACCAGTCTATGTCCTCTGTTAGTATTGCATTTTTTCCCAAAAGTAGTAGCTTCATTCAGGTTGTTGAAAATTATTGGACCACATTGCAGAAATATTTTTTATTCTATCCACTAATAAAAGCTGGGTCTTGATGTTGCTTTGCTTTAAAAGTTTTAAATACTTTTGACTATTTTTTTCTTTTTCTTTAAAGTCTTGGTTGCATAATTATTAACTCATTAAATCTGGTGGTATTTTGAATAAATGTTAAGGAAGAGTTAGACCAGGATGACATTAATGCTGGTTCTTTATCTAGAAATGACACATTTTTATCACAATTGATCAAGGTGGAGACGGGGACTGGGTGTAACTAATGAATGATGAGTCTTCAAATGCCAGATGAGAAACCTTCCTGGAGATTTAAGAAATTAGATATTGAAATAGACAGAAAAGTAACCATTTTGTCTCTGCATTGATGTGGGGTGCCACCATCTGTGCCAGGGAGAGTGGGGCAGTACATGTGCCAGCATGGTTGGCTGGAGTTTTGTGAATAATTTTGTGTCATTTGACTATCACACTGACTTGTAAATATGCTTGTGTTAAAACTGTATCAACAGTGTTATTATAACTGATTAAATGTTTATGTTTAAACAGAGAATTCTGGAAGTGAAGAGTAGAAGTTTTTGAAATTGTTCTATAGCATTCAGATACTGCAACAGATCTTAGAAAAGCTTTGAGTGTGTATTGTACCAGAGTCAGGTGATCAAATGTGATGCCATTTTATATCCAGCACTGAGAGGATGGAACTCTCACAACAGTTTGTTTTGTTTTATTTGGATCCTGATAGAAAAATCCATGGCAGTTATCACACACAGATAATTTCAGTTAGTTTAGTTAGGTTTTAGTTTGAAGTTCATCACCTTGCCTTGTGGAAGTAAGCATCTCAACATCTAATCTTACCTAGTTCTATTAATCAAGTTAGCTAGGGAACAGTTATTCTTTAGACAGTCAGGAAATACAGTGAGATTAGTAACTAGTGTTTTTCTTTCTCTGTTTGAATCTGTCCAACTGTGTTATTTTTATTTCTCCTGTAATTGAAACTCTTGTGTTTATTGCACTTAGATATTTAGTATTCTCATATTTTCAATTTTATTATTTATTATTACATATTTTTATACCTTTCATTGTGGCTGGTCTTTCAGAATTTGCTTTTAACATCTTCAGAATACTTATACTTACTTTAGTGATGCCTTGGCCACTCTGAAATGCCTTCCGGCTTTGGTTACACTCTACTATTTATATTAGTATAGATTTTACTGAGTATACTTGGATACCCTTGTAACAGCCCTAGAGTAGTTGACTGGTGGCAGCGTGGTTACCTTATAGTCTGGACAGAGGGGAGCAGCTAGTAAATCTGTGCCAGCCTTTCCCAGATGTGTGTGTGTGTGTGTGTGTGTGTGTGTGTGTGTGTGTGTGCGTGTGCATGTGTGTGCGTGTGTGTGTGTTACATACATACATACAAACATACAAATACTTCAAGTATGGGCATTAATGTCCTTCTAGCTTGGCAATATACCAAAATACTTGTTCCCATAATGTGTCCAGGCTGTTCTTAAAAATATCTAAACTTGTACTTGCTTTAATGTAATTTGGTAGTCTGTCCCATGCATCGGCTACTCTGTCAGAGAACCAATTAGTACACTTCTCATTCCTATAGAATCTTCTACATAGGTTGTCTGATGATTCTCTAGTACTTCTTGATAACCCCAAGCATTCCCAGAGGTAGTTGTCTCTAAATGCCCTATATACTTGAATAAGATCTCTTCTTAGATATCTGTAAGAGACACTGTATAAGTTCAGATATTTTAGTCTTTCATAATAACTTATATTTTCATATACATGGATGCCCTTGATATATTTCTGCTGTACTCTTTCCAGTTTATTCATGCTTGTTTTCTTATAGGGTTTCCATATTGTTATTACATACTAAAGTTTGGGCCTGATGTAACTAACAAACAATGACTTCATTATTTTTGGTTTCCCAGACTTTATAAAGATTTTTATACAACCTATAGTTCTATAACTATCATTAACCAATTAGTTGACATGATTAGAAAAACTCATAGCTGAATCTATCCATATACCCAGGTCCTTAAATGAGTCTACAATTTCAATCACTTTGTGCTGTATTAAATATTCACCTTTCAATTTATGTCTCCCAAATCTCATATGCTTAGTTTTTGATGTATGTATCAGCATATTATTCTCCTGTGCCCAAATGGTCAATTTAGTCAAGTTATTTTGCAGAGTAATCAGTTTACCCAGTTTCGGGTCATCTGCATATACACTGTAGAACACCTCAGATGAAAAGGTTAGGTCTGAAAGATACAATCTAAACAAGTAAGGGCCTAGGACAAAGCCCTGTGGGACTCCCTGACTGTAACTAAGGATTTCACCTGTCCAGTTGCTGTATGCTATGTGCCATGTCCTATTTGTAAGTCATGTAGGTATCCATCTTATCAAGAGTATATCAATACCTAGTTGTACTAATTTATTGATCAGTGTTTTGTGTATGACCCAGTCAAATGCTGAAGTTAAATCTATATAAATTACATCACAGCACAATTTTTCATTCATAGCTGTTATTATATTGTCATAGAACATCATGGTACAGGTGGTAATAGATCTGTTTTCAACATATGCATGCTGATATATGGTTTCAAGTCCCAGTCTATCCAGTTCTGACAATAACTTATCCAATATTACCTTCTCCATTATGTTTCCACAACATGCAACTTAAGGGTCTGTATGACTCTGGATTAGTCCTACTCCCCTTTCCCTTAAAAACAGGCTTAATAAGCTCGTGTCTCCAATCTTGAGAAATCTCCCCATATTTATATGACCTAGTAAATAATAAATATAATGGTACTGTAAGTTCTTGCTGAGGTATTCTTAGGTCACTGTTACTAATTCTGTCTCCTCCCTGTGGTTTGTTTGGATCCAGTCTGTGCAGTTCTTTTTCAATATAATCTAATTTGATTCCAGTACCTGGAGTTACCTGGATGTCACTCGTAAAACTTATCACCCCTTTTGTGGATCCAAACTGTTTTGCATAAGACTTTGTAAATACATCTATAATCTGTTGTGCCTGAGAATAAAGTTTAGAATCTACACTCAGTTTATCAATCTGTGTGTCTTTACTCCTTCCGCATCTTATGTATCTATAAAAAGATTTCTTATTATGCTCAATATCTTTCTATAAATTTTCTTCAAATTTTTCTTGATCTTGTCTCACACTATGCTTAATCTGTTTGTCTAGCTTGTTTATTTCAAAGTTGTAGTTCGACCTCTCTTCCATTTCTTATATTTTTTGTCTCTCATCTTAATCAGATATCTTGTTCTTATGGAAATCCCCCTGATGTTGTATGCCTAGATCCTGATGTTAAATATATATATTTTTTTTTTGCACTCAATTTCTCTTTCAATACTTTCCACATTCCATCTGCAGGTTTTCCACTGAATACCTCACTCCAGGTAGTTTTACATAGTAACTGTTTTGCTTCCATATAATCTGTAATTAACCTTCTGTGCATTGGTTTAGATTTCAGTTTAGCAGAATTATCTAGCAACAAATTAATGTTTATAACCCCATGATCACTGCCCATCAATGTTAGTAAAACTTGACTTGAAGTTACAGCAAGTTCTTTGGAAACACAAACAATGTCTAGTATGTTCCATCCTCTGGTAGTTTTTTTTTTTTTTATAATCTGAAGCAGTTGTTGTTCCTGAATATACGCTGTGAATAATTTCCTTACTAACATTGTTGAATCAATATTATTCCAGTCTGTTTATGGTAAATTTAAGTCCCCAGCTAATATTATTCTTCCCTCCTGTGTTTCAGGCAAGAAATGTATGAATTCCTCTAGGTCATCTGCACTTGACTTTGGTGGTCTATACACTCCACCAATTGTTATATGTTACATATTACACATGTTATGTGTTCTGTGTGTTTGGAAATTAAATACCCAGCTGTGGGTGTGTCAGCTACTTGGAACTGGGACACAGTACTTGAAAGTGAGTCTTGTTTGGTATCTGGAGAGAAGGAGAGTCCAAACCCAGGTCTGGAGCATGTTCCCTGTGTGCTGTTTGTGCTTGATACAGAGAGCTGCATCTTAAAATACTGCATCGATCCTTTCCTGGTTTTAGTGACCATCTCCCACTGGTGTAAGTGGTGAGGATTTAGTATTCTTGTTTACTGGCTTGGGGTTGAGAGTCCATCACATATTGGTGCCAGAGCAGTGGGATATTAATTGAAGTTCAGCAGCCTGTGGGCAGTTGTCACTGAAGATGTGTGTAGTTTTAACAGCCACAAGGTAAAGTGTCAGAGTTTCTTTTTCACAACAATTTTATTCATTTTTGTTAGTTTAGTTTAGTCAGGGAAAGCAGTCAAAGATGTCAGCAAAGGATTCTGCTAAGCTGACAAAGAACCAGTTTGCCAAGGTGTGAGAACCCAAAGGACTGCTGCATACTAACTGTGACTAAAGAAGAAAATATTTCAGCTTTAATCACAACTGCAGTGCAGACAAGTGGCCTGGAAGACAACCAGTCTGGTGATGGAGATATGCCATCCTCGGAAACAGGACAGTTCACCTTTTCCTCAGAGGACTTAAAAATCCATCTGGAGTTATAGAGACTTGAACTGGAGGCCAAACATTTAGAGACCAAAGAGAGACTGCAGCATTTGGAGACTGAAAAAAATAAGAAATTGTGGTGAGTGGAGGCTGAAGAAAAAGAAAGCAGCAACAGTACCAGGAGATGTTGACCCTTCATCGGGGTCATGGAGGTAATGGAAAAGGGAACTGGAATAACCAGACCCCAGAAGCAATAAAAGTCAGTAAATGTCTTCCACAATTTGCAGAGGGGGGGGTGAATTTCATAGTTTTATTCATATATTTGAAAGAATATGTAAATAATATAATGTTGACCAAGAGCTCTGAGTATGGTTCCTGACCCCCTTACTCCATGGTAAAGCTGTAACTGTTGTTTCTAAATTGTCTGATACTGATTATGTAAACTATGATAGAGTAAAACAATGTTTGTTGAACTGTTATAAGTTTGTTGAACTGTTATAAGTTAACACCTGAAGTTTACAGAAAAAAGTTTTGTGAGCATATATGCAAGGCAGATGAAAGTGTATGTGGTTATATTGCTGAGTTAAACACTTATTTTCATAGATGGGCGAGTGGGTGTCAGTTCACCATTTTTGAAAGACTGGCAGACCTTTTGGTAAGGAAACAAGCCCTTAGTACTTTGCCTAAGGACATGAAAATCTGGTTGGCAGACCAGAAGTGTAACTTTGCAGATGAGCCGGGAAGAAAAGGGAATCTCTACTTAGCAAACAGGGCATCACTGCACAAGAAGGGGATACCCAATGCTGCACATGGATATAAGGGAACCCATGGTGGACAGCCTAAATCACCCCAGTAACAAAAGAAGCCACTAGTTCAGGTACACTGCTAGGATCAGGGGTTAGATGTTTTATATGTAACCAAAGAGGCCATGTAGCATACAAATATCCATTGAAGCAAGGTGGGCAACAAAAGATGAGGGAGTCAGCAAGTGGGAATAACAGTGTGTCAGTAGTAAGTTGTCTGGAAACAACAAGGGTACCAAACTATCACCGGTATTTGTATCCTATCTTAGTGGATGGAAGACATGCCACTGCTAAGACAGACACAGCCTCTAACATAACTATTGTGAACCCTGCATTGGTTAAAGAAGAGCACTACTTGCTTGGGCAGTCCACTCCAGTCAGAGCTTCAAGAGGGATCCCATTCCAAATACCTTTGCTCAGGGTTCACCTTGACAGGGGAAGGTGAAAAAGGAAGCAAGCAGGTAGCCGTGTTTGAGGATATTCCTGCAGATGTCTTGATAGGGAATGATTTTGATAATGCAGCATCTTGTGTGCATGCAGTTGCACTCAGTCAGACTTGAAGACAGGCATGTGGGTCTGGTAGCGTGGGGAGACCCAAACAGACCCCACACTTAAAGCTGGGGCTGGTGATGTGGCTATTTCAGGGAGAGATCTAGCAGCAGTGAACCTGAAAGTGAGCCACAGCTGCTGGTAGATACTGATGTTCCCATGGACAGGGTGACTGCAAAGTCAGAGGTGAGTGGTAGTATCCAGACTGACAGTAAGGCATTGCTATAAGAATATACTATGTTTCTTGTGTAAGGGTAGCTGGGAAGGGTCTCAAAGGTGGAGTTAAGACAGCTCAGCTTTCGGACCCCACCTTAAGAGGCTTGAGGGAGATAGCTAAGGAAGCACCTGATACTCAAGGAAAAGGGGACCCTGTATATTGGAACAAAGGGTTACTGTATAGACTAGAGAGTGGACCCCTGAGGAAGGGCTAGAGGGTGAGGTAATAACAGCAGTTGGTAGTGCCCAGAGCCTACCATCTGGCACTTCTAGCCATAGCCCATGACATTCCTTTTGCGGGTCATATGGGCATAAAGCATGCCAAGAGATGTATTATGCAGAAATTATGTTGGTCTGGGATTGCAAAGTATGTAACAGGGTACTGCAGGACCTGTGAGCAGTGCCAAAAGGTAGGCTCCTTTGATGGCTTTATCTATGATTGAGGTGCCATATCAGAGGGTAGTTATGGATATTGTGGGGGCCTTTGAGTACCTCAGATTCCAGAAGGAAGAAGTATATTCAGATGGCAGTAAATTATGCTACTAGATAACCTAAGGCAGTGGCTCTGTCCCCCATCGAGGCAGAGAAGGTGGCAAATGCTTTGTTAGAGATTTTTAGCAAGATAAGTTTCCCCGCGAGAAATACTGACTGACAGAGGTGCCAATTTCATGTCAGACCCACTGGCTTGTCTGTGGATGTGTTGTGAGGTGAAGCACCTAAAGATCACCCCCTCCCACCCCCCCAAACCAATGGTCTTGTGGAGAGGTTAAACTCTACACTAAAGGCCATGCTATGGGCATTTGCAGACCAGTTTAACAGAGAGTGGGACAAATATTTGCCCCATCTGCTGTTTGCATGTACAGATGTACCCCAGACATCCACAGGTTTTCACCCTTTGTGTTGCTGTATGGGCATAGGGTGAGGGGGACCTTTAGATTTGATTTGTGATGAGTGGGAGGGTGAGTGTGAATCCCACAAGGCGTCTGTTGTGGCATATGTTGTAAACCTCAGGAGAAGGCTTAGCTCATGGGCTTGGAGAACCTAGCAGGAGCCCAACAGCAGAAAAAGGTCTTGTATGACAGGAATGCTCAAGCCCAAAAGTATGCTGTGGGATAGCTCATTCAGTTAAACACAATAAGATGCAGGCAGCTTGGGAGGAACTCTTCAAAGAGGTAAGGAATGGCAGTGATGTTAAATACATGATAAACCTGTTAGGCAGGAGGTAAGGGTACAAACTGTACTATGCTAACATGATGAAGCTTCAGCATGCCAGGGAGATCCTTGGCAGACTGAAAAGGGCAGGATTGACCATTAAGCCCAGTAAGTGTTAGGTGGGTATGGCAGAGGTCTCCTACCTGGAACATAGAGTGGGGAATGGTAAGATTAGGCCAGAACTTGCCAAAGTGGAAGCTATTCAGGAGTAGGCTGCCCCTGTTACCAAAAAGCAGGTGAGGGCATTCTTGGGGACAGAAGGTACTATAGAAAGTTCTTTCCAAATTATAATACAATAACTGCTCCCCTCACAGACCTGAAAAAGAAAAACAGGCCAGATAAAGTAATATGGACCCCATCCTGTGATCAGGCATTCCAAGAGCTTAAAGGGGCTTTGGGAGGACGTCCTGTGTTAGCCAGTCCAGGTTAAAGCAAGGAATTCGTTGTGCAGGTGGATGTTTCCAACCATGGAGTGGGGGCTGTACTCAGCCAAGTTTCCTCAAAGGGAGAAGAGCACCAAGTTATACATCTTAGCCTTAGACTCCAATCCAGGGAGGAGTGTTATGCAGATGTAGAAAAATAGTGTCTAGCCATAGTATGGGCACTGCAGAAACTTTGGCCTTATCAGTATGGAAGGAAATTCACTGTGGTTACAGACCACAATCCCTTAACATGGCTATAAAGAGTCAGCCAACAAAATTCCAAGTTATTAAGGTGGAGCCTAGGGTTGCAGGCATATGACATGACATTACAGCACCATTGTGGGGTCAGCATTGCCAAAGCAGATGGACTGTCAAGACAGGGTATAGGTTAATGTATTCCCAGACAGGCCCATTTCTCTCAACCAGTGTTTTTCCAGGGTCACTTGAAAAACTAGCTTGAGTCTTCAAAAGGAGGGAGAGATGTGATGATGTGGGGTGTTACCATCTATGCCAGGGAGAGTGAGGCAGTTGTTTGGGATCTGGAGAGACAGTGAGTTCAATCCCAGGTCTGGAGTATGTTCCCTGTGTGCTCTTGGGGGAACTGTGCTTAATGCAGAGAGATGCATCTGAAAATACTGTGTAAATCCATTCCTGTTTTTAATGACTTGTCTCTCACCAGTGTCAGTGGTGAGGATTGAGGCTCCTTGATTATTGGCCTGGGATAGAGAGGCCATCAGAATCTCCTCCTGTTTTTTTCTGGTAATCCATGTATTCCTATGTTGTTTCTCCTTTCCCAGTTTTCCAGGACTTCTAGTAGATTTGTTTTAATAGAAATTAAGATTGCATAGCTCATCTTTCTTCACTCTTCCATTAATGTCTATAAGTACTATTTCAATGTCAAAAAACATGGTTTTGTGTTAAATATTTCAGTAATTCAATTTGTTTTAAAGAGTTATAAATTATGCAATTTCTCCTGAAAATGATTAAGTTTCAGTGAGAATTCACATTAAGAAGACATCACTTGCTGTAGGTATTTCTTCAGGGAGACATCCAAGTAAGAAAATTTTGATGCATTCATTTCTTCACTTTGCAAAGGTAAGATATGGAGTTATTATTTGCCTGGAAAAGTTCTGCAAATCTCTACAGCTGTTTAATTCAACAAAATCTTTAAGTTTTGTCAATGTTGATGGAAAGGAAAAATTTGGAATTTAAGTTTTTCCTTTCCTTTTTTTTTTTTAATATATACCACCGCAGAGCTCTTTTCAGGGGATTTTACCAGTAGTTATCTAGACTCTGCTCCACCCCACCATCATTTCTTGGTGAGCAGACAAAGTGACCATGCTTCAGTCCAAGGAACAGCATCCTGCCTAGCTGAACAGTGCATGCCATGGACAGTTTTTCCAAGGAACAGAGAGGAAACAAAAAAAACCTCTGCATGTATTGTATGAAATAGCCAATTTCCCCTAAGATTTTTAGGGGTCAATGACAGTACCCACATTACCATCAAGGCCTAACCTGGCCTTCATGTACTCCAGTATGTCAATTAGAAGGGGTTTCCACTCTATCAGTTGACAGGTGGTATGCATATAGTATTATTTACATTGTGTTTCTGCACTATTCAGGCATTTCCCACAATTCCTACATGTGAAGTATGCCTGATATATACCAAGAGTTTCTGCAATGTGATTTCCCACACGAACATCTAATTAGTAAGTGCACTCATCCCCACCATAAACAAACCAGGTGGTGAGCAGACTGAAGTCCAGCTTGAGAAGGAGTCGACTGGTTTGTGTTGCAGGTGATATCCCATACAACCTGGAATGATAGTGCATAACAGCTATGTACAACCCTCATACCTTACTGATGCAGACCTACAACAGAGTCAACCATTTGTTCAGGGTGCCATATGCCCACCTGAGTTGTATTGGTACCTCTGGTCTTGCACTGCAATATGGTCTGAAGACTTGCAGCAAAACATTTCTCATATGTGCTGTGCTGCACAATACGGTTTATCTAAATAGCTGCATTAGGGGTTTCACCATCAGTGTGTCAGACAGACGAGAACCATTAATGGAGGAGGTGCTGATTGAGGGTGCACTGGAGGAATTGGCTTCTGGATATCCACTTGAAAGTCTGGTGAAAAGAGTGTGGTCCAGCTCTACGGGTCAGAAAAGATGCAACAAAGAATAAAAACTGATACATGTACTACTAAACTCAAGATATGCAGTACAGTGCATTGTTTGGTCATGTTGAGTATCAGACGTGCACCTGTCATCATTTACATATATGGCATGGGGACACAGTGATAGGGACCAGCAATGGCCACACAGGTGGAAGGGGAAAGACTAGTGGTAGTGAAAGTGTTATCAAGGTACATAGCTAGAAGACTCTGTGGAGAAGGGAAACAGATGGCCACACAATACTATTTCAGGAGGATGCAAATGGTGGAGCATTATAGGGGCATGGACTTAGGTGGTGTGGTTCCACATGTCAGTAGAATATTGACTGCGGACAGCCACAACAATGTGGGCTTCCTTGTCATGGAATGGCAGTTTGACCAACACCTGCTGGCAAGGATTATGTGGAACTGTGTGACCATGATTGCCACTCTATGTGATGCATAGGTGGGCCAGAGACACTATATCCCAGAAGCCGGCTCCATCATGCCACTGTGGTCACCTTACCAATAGATAGCAGCAAAGAAGTAGCACTTCTTGACCTCAAGAATCCTGTCTTGTGGGGTGTGCAACAGTAGAGACAGAGAACACTAATCACATATATAGTAATGGCCACAGCAGGCAGTTACACCTTACCCCATAAATCCATGATATACCACTGTGGCTGAAAAGTGGCCCTGTAATACCCCCTAGTAGACAGATGGGCTCCCTGTCCCTAGACATGTGATTTGTTCTTCAGACATGTAGAACACTGTTCACCACCATCATAGCATGGGTGGCATCTCTACCTGAATCACTGACCTGCACATAAATTGATTTCTGCAGAGTGTGATTCCTAGATCAGGAAATAAATGCAAGTCATAGCACTGATGTCCACCAGTATGCAGCTCCATATGCTTTCTGTCCTCTGCAACACTGAAGTGTGCCTCACATGCACGCATCCATAGCCTGACCCATATAGCAGCTGTGCTTCCCCACCTCACCCTTCTCTATGTATGTCAGCTGGACCCCTGTAGATGGGTGTGTTCCTTCAACCACACTCCCTCACTGCCTGTGTTACCACCCAGTGTGGATCCTCCAGCAATACCTGTCATTATGCTGTCTGACAAGTGGACTGGAGACAGAAGGAACCATGCCTTTTTTCCAGTGTTGTCTGGTGACTTCAAATCAAATGGGGGCTGCAGCAGATAGCTGAATGGGTGGGATTAATGGGAAGGGGTGTGGCCAACTAGAAAGGGGCAGGGCTATGCTGAAAACCACAAAAACTGGGACTTTACTTAAATATGCTGCCCTGGGTGCCAAACCGTCATTATGAGTGTCCAACTGAGACAAAATGAAGTGGAGAAGAAAAAAAAAACATTTCAATGAATTGGCTACACGACAGCTTACATAATATCTAGATGGAAACAAAAAGGTTGTGAGGCATGAAAAAATAAGTTACTTTTTAAATACATTACTGGAATGCCAGGCAAAATCAAGTATAAAAAGCAAGCAGCACTCAACTCAAACTACTTTTCCTTGCACTGCAGTTCTAATTGTAATTTATATTCAGTTTTATAAAAGTACCAGGTAACATGTTAAAAGTAGCAATCTCTGTGATACCCCCATTTGTAAAAATGTTTCCCACCCAAAAAAGACCTGCTGCCTGACATCAACTATCTGCTTGTTTCATGGGGAAAACATGATCAAAGTAAAAAAATGAACAGCAAACAAGAAACAAGCTCAAGATAAATTGCTTGAAGGATTACTGCACAGGTTATGGACCACACGATAGATTGGCATTCTGTTTAGTTTACAGGTAAAGCCTGCAAAGATGACTGCAAGTCTCCAACAAATGTAATGAGCTTCTGAAAATGCTGTAATCCTGTCCTTTATTACAAATACTGTCATATGCATTTCAATACCTAAGGCTTATACGTTATCTGGTTATGTAAATATTCTATGCATGGCAACAGCAAAAATGCTTTCAATGTTGATAATTCTTTAACAGTATGCTTATTAATGCTTATTTGCATCTTACAATCTCAGACAAGCTTACCCAATGCTCATTAAAGCATTGCTACTTAAACACAAAGCAACAGGCACTGCAACAACATGCATTTTCTGAATAATAAGAAGCATAAATCAATAGTATAAAAATATAACAGAAAACCAAAACATTCTGCAAAATCAAGGACAGATAAAAGGCCACTGTAGTACTTGTGTCTACCTTGGATAGGGGGATACTCTGCACACTTACACTGCATAACTGCTCCTTGCCTTGCTTGGACTCATCCAGAGTCACTACATGGGGGAGTGGGGTACAAGTATGTCACAATTTGAAATGTCTCTGGCTGATGGTGATGGCCCTGACACATTTGTCATACCTCTCAACCTCAGAGTAAGAAATCTGGAAAAAGCCATAAATAGAAGTGGGACAAAGGTCCAAAAATAAGGACAATTTTTAAATATTATAAACTTAGATAGTAGGTCTTGCATTAGTATGAATTATTTGAAGGGCATGAAATCTAAAACTCAAATGTATGTCATTATTTTCTAACTTTAATCTTTAATGATTGAACACTAATTTAACAGAAAAACACAATGTTATGAAAAACGGACCAAAAATGTGATGCAAAAATATAAAATAGCCACACAATACATATGGGAACCTGTCAAAAAATGGACACTTTTTAATATCAGTACTGTTAAGCTGAGCACCTGACAAAATAAGAATATATATGCATTTCTGAAATAAAAGTAATCTATAACTCTGATCATTACAATTATTTATTAATTGTAAACCCTCTATGTTTCTTCCAAAATTGCCATTTTGCGGATGGATTATTAGGGGGAGAGCAACATTTTGAGCCAAAATTGGGGACAGTTGAGAGGTTTGGATAGACCTAATGTTATAAAGCAATTTATTTGAGCATACCTCTCAACCTCTTAATGCAGGAAGTATGGACAAGGCTGAATATATTGGGGGAATAAACAAACAGTACTAAAAAATGCTCTCCTATAAACTTAGACAGTTGATAGAATAACAGGTCTTGCTTTAGCATGCATTTATCTTAATGGTATAAAGTCTGAACCACAATGTCTGCCATTATATAGTGACATCATTCCTAAATGATTTGTTTAAAAACTACAAATTTTATGAGGAACAAACCAAAAATAAGGATCAAAAATCTATTCTTTCTGTGAAAATCTGGACAGTTGAGAGATATAGTTCAGCCGGGAGAATTGTGCGGCAGAAATCCTACACGATGGACTTAAGATCCCTAGGTGTGGACAATAAGTACCCCCCCCCAAAAAAAAAAAACGGAGATCTAAGAGAAGTGATTGTTTCAATCTGGCTTCATCACTTTCAGTAGCATTCAAGCTCAATCAGTGAAAATATCAGTAACAAAAAAGTCTGTGCTTGTAGACAGTTGATTTAACTGGTTCCTAATCCAACACATCCAACCAAAAACTGGGAGGGGGCATATCTGTGCTGATCAGATAATCAACAAACACCTTCCTGATTGTATTAAATTATATTCCTTGTATAATACTGTACAGTTGTTAGTGGGTGCTTTAAATTTATTGTTTTGAGCATTTTTCCAGTACACAATGAAACAAAATGCATACACCAATAATGGCAGAACTGCCAAGTTCAGAACATTTCCATCATAAAAGTCTACTCAAACTTCTACAAACCACCAGTATCAGTAAATATGCACAATCTCTGCAGAAGTAAAAGTCATCGAAATAATTCCACATTAAAGAGACCTGTAACTAATGAAGAGGTTGCTGCTAGCAAATAACTTTATATTTCATAGTTTCATTTATAAATAAAGTGCCTGTTGCCCTTGAGGAATAAATTGCCTATGTTACATTAAAAAATGATAAGCTAGTAATATCACAATAGGGAATGGATGCAAACTGATAACAGGTTTATAGTTGTTTGGTATCTCCACAAAAGAGGACATTTTCAGGACTGCAGCATCCACCCCCTTAAAAAGTGCAACACAGTACAGTATCAGCAACAGGTCTACATACTGTGGGAGTAGAACCCACAGCCTTCTGCATCAAAAGCAAGTATTCAACCTATTATGCTATTAACAATGCAAGCAGACTCACCATAAGTAGCACTAAGCATCTCTTCTCCTGATGCTCTCAGCTCCTTGTAAAATCCACTCAACAACTATATCTCTCAACTTTGCAGCACAAGAGATCTGGAAAAAGCCAAAATGTATTGGGGGGGCAAAAGCCCAAATACCAGGGACACATTTAAACTTTGCTTGTATAATCTTGGAAAGTTGCTAGAATAAAATGTTCTGTTACTAGCACGCGTTTCACTGACAAGTCTTGAACCCAGGACTCTGTGTACTACAGTGAAAGCAGCATACCACTATGCAAAATTAGCTGTTTCTTGAAAGGCAGGAAGACTGAAACTTAAATGGCTATCATTTAGTGAATTCAGTTCTCACCATAGCTCTCAAACTCTTAGCACAAAAAACCTGGACAAAGCCAATAATAGGGGAATACAGCCTCAAAATTAGGGACAAATTTCAAATATTGATCTCAATATAAAATTGTACAGTAAAAGGTTTTGTGTTACCATGTGTTTTTTGAAGAATATGAAGTCTGAAATTCAGATGCCTGTCATTATTTAGTGAACTCAATACTTCACCGATTACAAAAATCCAGAAAACCACAGATTTTATGGGGAACAGAACAGAACAAAAATATGAGGCAAAAATCTGGACAGCTTTCACAAGTGGTGGTGGATAGGGAATTCAGGCTCTTGCTACCTATACTCAAGGTGCAAGGTTTGACCCTGAGTAACTCTAGCCACTAGGTATATTTAAGTGGGGAATTTTACATACACACACACACACACACACACACACACACACACACACACACACACACACACACACACACACACCCTACCTATATATTCCCTTGCACCTTTGTTTGCTTGGAATAATAAATACAAATCCCCTTTCTGTATATTCCCTTGCAGCTTCATTTCTGGAGGCATCCCTTCACTTGTAATAAATACAAGTTCCCTTCCATTGCAGTGAGAGCCAATCAGTAGCTATCCCCTTGCAGTGAGAGCCAATCAGTAGCTATCCACGTCATACATAACTGCAGATGTGGCAGTCCGATCTCCTTCCAGTCTATGTTGTTACAAACCACATAGACTTCTGGGCATCTGTACATTGATGTCTTCTCTTCATAATTCGTACTGGTCTAACAGCAGTCCAGATTTAAGGAAACCAGGAACTTGCTGACCACGCATGCACAGCTTGAATTCTGGGACTTTGCAGCTAATTATTTTTTAAAATTCTTTTTCTTTCATTTACAGCTGGAGGGGCTGCAGTCCTGCAGTCCAATAGCATGAGCCACCCCTGTTTTTTTATCTCATTCCCTTTTCCAACCCCCTGAGTTTTCATCCTCAGTGTACACTGGGTGCTGTTGAACAACTCCTCCATACAGTAAAAATGCCCATTCAGTATTCCCACTTGCTGCTCTTACTACAGCTCCTGTAGCCATTTTGTGTGTGTGCATTTGTTTGTGTGGGTGATATACTGAAATTCTCCTACTCTATATGTTATTTTCCATATCTATAATGCTATCAGTACCACAATACTGAACTTGTAGAGTCACTGTTACACTAATGAAGTGAGTTGGCTTGAATGTTTCTGAATCTGAAAATGTAATGTTTCATGACATCAGCTCCACAGGTCCTGTATCTGCCTGTTTACACACCCGGTAGGCAGTTCTGTGATCTGCACATGTCCTGGCAGGTCCTATATAGCTTCATGCCAGCCCCATGCCCATATCATCATAAAAAACCCTGCAAGCAACTCATAGAGGTTTGTTGCAACTTAGTGACTATGGACTGCAGCACTCTGGCATGGTAGTGTACCATGTGTTTTTTGGTATAACCATGCTACTATGTGGGACAGCCATCAAGTGTCACCCCTCAGTTTGAGCATGTCTGTTTTGGTCACACTATACAAATTGTTATCAGACTGCCTTAGCTGCCATGCGGTATGCCTGTTAATTTCCTTCACATTTTTTGCTGTGTGCATCATCATGGTTGCCTTTCATTTTCACTCTTGGCTTTCACATGTCTAGGGATAATACAAAGCCTCAATGCAAAAAGGAATCTGCATGGTGTAGTTGGGAAACTTTCATCCACTTGATGCATATGTATCAACAGAATCATCTACATGAGCATTCACGTGAGGAACCCAATGTAAAGTTGATGCCTGGCACTTGCATGCCAGAGAGGTGACATGGCAAGGGCAGCACTTACTCAGATGCACAGAGCCAGTACTAATATACTAATGCAGTGACCTTAAAAGACACAAACCTGACCTTTTCTACCAACTGGAGGAAGAGGTTATGGAAAGACAGGTATCTTACCACAGAAATATCACTTAATGACTTTTATTAATTATTTTTTTCCTCACTACATACAGTTTAACTGTACAGCTTGAAGCTGTTTATACTGTGCTCTATATTTATTTCATTTTTTGTCTTTTTCATTTTAAAAAGAAATTCAATGGTACCCAAATCACCTACTGGAGGGTGGGGGGGGGGGGCTGGCAAGACTTGATTTCATACCTGTATATCTGTGCTTCACATGATTGGCACATCACAGCCCAATTTTGCGATACTATCAAAGAATGTAACCACTGCATGTATTTGTACATTACTTGTATAACACCTATACATTTTAAATGCATGTGTAACTATGTTTCAGTACTTACTACTGCCAGTTATTTCTGACACTTCCATTGTAATGCAGAATATACTGATCATGGGTATACAAGTGCATTTAGGGCCATTAGTCTCACCTAGATTAATGCCGAGTCATCAAAGTTACAGAAAAAAGAACAGAAAAAAATGAAAAACATTTGCTGAAATTACCTTGAATGAACAACTCAACAATTTTGTTTTTGTAGGGGGCACAGCCCCCTGCAACCCCACATCCCCAAACTCCTCAGACTTATATGTATCAACTGCAAGGTCGCACAACAATGGAGAAAAAAGCAAACTCCACTGTCAGAGAAAGTAATTCAGCTGAACAGCACTCACTCTTTTTGCATTCACTGATATTACATTAATGAAATGACATGATCCCATCTCACCTCTACCACTTCACCTGATTGTATTGTTCAGAACCTCGTAGTTTTGTGATTAACATGTTACAGCTGCTCACTGCCCTTATATACCTGCCATTTTGTTATGCATTTGTACCTGTACCACCATCTATCCCTATGCCTGGCATAACAAGGGCATAACACCCGTCATACAGGTATTTAAAACTGCGTATGCTTTTCATGTGGGGAGGTAGAGTATTTCCTCAGGGGTTACATACCCTTTGTGTATTCCTGCTAGTATTAATGTTGCATGTAGTACTATTCCACACATCCTAGCATTTGTCATACTGTGTATGATACCTGTGCATACATGGTTATTTTCCCCACTGATTTTCCTTGCTTCACTGCCCATTACACACAAACACACACACACACACACACACACACACACACACACACACACACACACATGCACACACACGCACACACACGCACACACACACACACACACACACACACACACACACACACACACACACACAAAACATTCAGAATCTTTCCCACTGTCCTACTTAATGTAGGCATATCCAATATCTCCCCTGCTGTTATCCACCACACCTGTCGTAGGATTTCCCCCAGGTATTTACTTCATCATTGCTCTGATGATTACATTTCTCTCATTCCAGCACCTGCCACATAAAAGTGTACCATATCCTACTGATGCTTGCTGTTTTTGATCTTTTTTCTTTCAGATTATCATCTTCTTCATTTTATTATTTTTCTCTCCATTTATGTTTATTTATTCTGCAGTATCAGCTATGAAACAGGATGTTATGTGGTAACATATCTTCCATGTCCTGTACCAGCCTTGCCACCATCTGCCACATCCCTTCCCAAGCCGTCATCTCTGCAGAGCACTGAAAGTCTTTCGGTAGGAGGTGATCAGGAAGGCTCACTAGTGGCCTCTGGTGATGCTTCTCCTCAAGGAGTAGCAGTGGGGATCCATTTGGGTCACCCACTGGGAGGTTCAGAGGCTGGTCAGAACTGATGTGAACTGATTAGACACAAATTGGCACCCTGAAGCACATTTTAATACAACTGACAGAACTGCATAGCTGCATGGTGTTAACAGTTGAGATACAAGTGACTGTACCCAGTCACAATGTCAGTCATGGGAGTCAGTGACTTCTGAGTGGGTTCTGCACTGGTGCAGTTTGTCAGACAGACCTCATTCTAGCCCTTCTTTGTGTGTCAGTCACTCTCCTTACTTTGATATTCAGTCCTCCTCATCACCACTTGACCATCTTCTGTCTGCCTGTGCATCTCCTTTATGCCACCCTTTTGCATCATTAAACCCCTATTAGTTTTTACCAATTATGTTTCTGTGTCTGCCCCTGCTGCTTTCCATTTACCCCTATTTCTCACCCACATCATTGACCTGCTTCCCTCCCTTATTCTTCTTCTCTAACTATGAAAAAGGGCACCTGTCCCCCCCAAAATTGCCCTTATTCCCTCACCCATGCCCATTACCCTTTTCCAGTCCTGTGCACATTCTTCTCTCTTACTGACAGCCTTATCACCCCATTTCCTTCCCATTTATAATATAAACACAGCTGGCACCTTGCTATAGAACCTTTGCATTGGATCTCAGTTGTGTCCTCATTATATGGTAGTCATGCACCTATGCATACTGTGGGGTAAGCACGCTACATACATGCCAATAGGTTCAGGTGACATAACCTACTGTAGTGTGGTCTATGTCTTTGTGTGGTAACTTCTGGCTTCATGGGTACTTGGCTTATTTATGCAGCACTGTCTTCAGCAGATCCAGTCAATGCTGACCATTATTTATACAGAATCCCCATTGGGTTGCATAGTTTATTTCCAAACAGACTATTTTTCAGAGCATTGTCATATCACTGTTTTTTCTGAATCCTAGGGATTATTCGTAATAGCCAGTTTAAGTTCCAACTCTTAAAATACTGACCACTATGGACTTTAATGCATTATATTGTGGAGAAGGAATTTTTTGGGGAGGAAGGGAACACTGCTGAGGCAGACTTGACTGTGTATTAGAACAACAAATAAGCTGTACCTGTATGGACTAACATGGCTTATGCAGATGAACTATAAAAACATAAATTAAAAAGTGACTTATACCTCAAAAAGTTAATTAAAAGGTAGAAAATGCATGGGAATTTTATCTTGCACCGAATGTTTACAAGAGAGAAAGTAAACTCATTATGATCTACTTACAGTAAACATATACTTCACGTAGCCAAATAAAACTGATTACTAAACATAAAAAACAGCTAGATGGCTCATCACAAAACTTTCCTCAAGAATTAAGATTATACAAGGCCTAAAGGAGATCTCCAGTAATTCTTGTTGAAACATATTCCAAATACAAAGAGACTGTTTCCATCCCACATTACATCTTAAACAAACATCGTAAACCATAACTGGGCATGTATATTATGCAAATAGATGTGTATGTACTATCTGGTAAGTTAAGTACACACATTATCTGTTGCTGACACAAGTTTTTCAGCGTCTTCCTTCTGCTGTGATTTATGGAGTCCCTGAGGCCTAAAAAAAACTGGTATAACAGCTGGACTTAATAATATACGATCATATTAGTTTAAAGGTTGTTCTCAAGGAAGAGGAGTTATTTGACCTTTTGCCCAGATGTTGCAGAGGTCAATTTTTTCCCTCACTAGAGTATACAGGTCAAATGTTAAGGTCACATCAGCTTGTGCAGCACAGCTGGAGTAACATGCATCTATGCTTCTAATCCATACACTATGTTAGGGCACTGTCTGGCCACATACTTACCTACCTTCTCAAAGGAATGGGAAAGACAGCCGGCAATGTTTCCAGTTATAATCATTTTCACAGTTACAATTATCCATTAGTGGTGAGATGACATAAACTTGTAGTTTAGAAGGTCTGATTAAGTTGTACTAATAGTATATCGCTCATATTTTGTTTATCCTTTGTTAGGAATGTTATGACAGAAGTCCAACTATTTCAGAAACAAGGTGAAAATTCATCTGGAGTTAGTAAAGGTCACTTTCTGAAAAGATAGTGAAACGATGAATTCTGTCATATCTGCCATGTTAATTTTTCATGCCTAGATTTGAAAACATGATGATAAGTTGGCAAACATGGCGGCTATTTTTTCATTTGGCATTTGTTTATTGGGAATGCCCGACTAGGCCAAAAAGTACCCTTTTCAGCAGAGGCCTGGGGAGAAAAGCTCCACATGTTACAGGGATTATAATATAATAGTAATAAAGATTACATTTTCATTATACAGTCAAAGCAATTTCATAAATTACATACACAAAATAGATGCATAAGCTTTGAAATATCAGATGTATTGAGCAATTGGTCTTCATTGTGAGTGTGGTAAGAAGAAATGGATATCACTTTACAGACAGAATTCAGAGGTATTTGCTGTAGATCTGTGCAGTACTTTACATCATATGCATGCAGGTTTGAAAAACACAAGTATAAGTAATGCACTACTGCACATATCAGGTAAGCTCCAACAAAAATGAAGTAGAAAAAGGGAGATTATAAGGGATAATCTAAGGAGACATGAGACAGTGTGGAAAAGAAAGTGGTTAAAGATAGGAAAGGTCATTTATTGTGGAATTGGAGGGGAGAAGGAGAAAGAATATAGCATGGAAGTGGATGGGAGAAGGAGTAGGAAGATAGAATATGGGATGGAGAGATAGGAAAGGTGATGGAGAGATATTTTGCCTTGAATGACATAGAATATACTGATTATCAGAACTGATGACAAAAATGGAAAAAAAAAAACAACACCTTTGCAAGATAGCTTCACCCCCCACATAAACATGTTCATCCTGTCTTTTAATACTCTAATCTTAGTTTGTCTCAGCAGAAATGGAAGGTTACCACAAAGTTGTGACTAAACCATTTGTTTATTCCTTTACCTGATGTAATGTCTTTTGCAGTAAAGATACTTCTGGAAGTTGTACCACTAACTTAGGAGCTCAACTTGTCTGTCTCAGATTCACACTGATGTCTATCCTAAGACCTGTAGGTCAATAAAGGGAAGACTACTCTGATACAACAGCAGTGCTGAATAGTCAGAAGGGACTAACATCACAACAACTCCCTGCAAATGTGCAGGAGATATTTAAGATGTTCACATAAACTTAAAACATGCAGACACCACCTTGCCATAGTTAACTTCCAGTGTCACTGTGGCTACAAAAAACATTCATTAGAAAATAACTGATCAGGCAAGGCTATGTTAGGATTCTACCATCTCTGTTACACCTTCCAGAACTTACATACCTACAGAGCTGCCACCATTCATGTGATATAATACAGAAACACAGTAAGGAGGAAACATATGGTATACACCCAACCAGTGATGGCAAGATTATGTCACAAGATCCACCTTTTCTGCTGGTACAGTAAACCCTCAGTTAACTGACACCCATGGGGGTTGGTAGATGCCAGATAACTGTAGTTTCTGGTTGCTTGAGAGTTACTATTAAAAATAGGCCTAACTAATACTGTACCCTATACTATTTGTTTGGTTTCACTTGTTCTCAGGTTGGGGAGAGAGGGAATTTATTCCTGTCTTCCTTTTTAAAACTCTAAAACTCTAAAAACATAAGGTATGTTTCTGCAGGGGGAAAAAAAGTGCAACACATGAAAATTGTACTGTATTTCTTAGATTTTTTTTTTTTTTGCTGGTTGCTTGAGAGTGCCAGTCGCTTGAGTTCCTGTTAACTGAGAGCTTACTGTATAAGTGCTAGATAAGCCATCACAAACCTTCTGTTAGCTGCTTCTGTTTCCCAGTTTCCATCTACACATCTTTTAGTTCTTGGTATAGGTGACTGCATTAGGTAAACAGCCAAAAGGGATAATTTACATCAGTATTTTCAGGAAGCTCATGCAAGGTACTTACTTACAAAGGTAGAAGTACTCTCTTTGTGATGAACTCCAATGGCTTTCCATCTCATTTTGTTGTCATTTAATTTTTAAAGAATGACATCAAATTAGAGAAATCTGTTTTTGGCTTTTCTTCATTCTACTCTCTTGGTTATTTTCCTTCTTCTTGATATTTTTGACTACACCATCTAGATCTGGGACTGAAACTTGCACAGCCCACTATTACAGATGCTGAAACAAGCTTCCAAGTAAAGTATTCAGTCTTAATAGATTTTTTTTTTGGTCCAAACAGGTTCCTTCAGGGTATAGTTACAGGTGGCACTCTCGCTGGAGGCAATGTGTCAGTTCAGCAAAGTCTTTGCATCATTATTCTGTATATCCCAAGATGAATGAGTCCTAAATTCAGTTTGTGTCTGGGGTGCTTTGCAGAGCTAGCAGGAAGAATGGTGTGTCCACCCTGGGGGAGTGAGCATGATGGACAGATTTCTCAAGTGCTGAAGCACACCAGTACTCAGAGAAGCTCACCAGGCAGGGAAGTGTATCAGGATCAAAGAGGTGTGGCTGCCCTAGGGCCAGGATAACAGACATGTCCTCACTGGCCATACTTCATGGAACACCCATTCCAACCCTGGTAAACTTAATGCCCAAGCAAAAAGGGAAAGTTTAGAAAAGGCCTATCAGCAGCATATAGCAAACTGCCAGCTTTCCCTAACAGCCACTGATCATATGGCCTTATCTGGGGTTAATGCCAGAGCTGCATGGCATTCCCCAATCCCATTCCTTCCTTCCTGTCGAGTGACATTATTGGGAGAGTGGGAGCCATGTTAGAGCAACCAACTTAACTGATAGTCAGCTAGGCCAGTTGCCAACAAGCTAAAACAAACTATTAAGATGTAGCCCATTTTCAGATAAATTAATAAGCAAACAATCAAAATGACATACAATAAGCAATCAATACAGCAGAATTATTTATGTGCAGTGTGACTTCCCCACACAGGGCTAGTAATCAAGGAGCCTGAATCCTCACCACTGACATCGGAGAGGATGTGCACTTGGAATACAAATGGATACACTCAGTATTTCCAAATCCAGACTCTCTGCATCAAGCACAGTTTCCCTTAAGAACACACAGGGAACACACTCAGCCCTGAGTCTGGATTTCTCTAAATCTGCCTCCTTCCAGGTCCCCAATACGATTCCCCACTGGTAGAGCTGTAGAGTTAGGTCCTCAGTCAGTTGCCCAAGCCAAGACCTCCAGCACCCTATCTGAAAACACAGTGCTTCATGTCCTTGCCCCAAATCGCTGACACCCACACACTGAGAGATTTGATTCTTCACACACACACACACACACACACACACACACACACACACACACACACACACACACACACACACACACACACACATACACACACATGCACACACCTGGGAAAGGCTGGTACAGATTTACCTGCTGTGTCTGCTTCTGCCCAGAGTATAAGGTAGTTATCACTGCCACCAGACACTCCCCAATCAGCTACTCTAAGGCCCTTAACAATGGATGTCCAATTATACTGTGTAATATTAATACTAATATTAATGGTAGCAGTTGTCAAGATGGCTAGGCCTGCTGGAGTAGCCGACACAGTGTCACCAAATAAATATAAGCACTTTCAAAGGTTAAATACTTTCTACAAGGACTGACCACATTGAAAGTTTTATATATATTTAATAATACATAAAAAAGAGCATGGAAATACTGAATATATATTTAACAGTAAACCACAGAGTTCAGATCACAGGAAATATTGAAAATAAAATTGGTAGACAGACTCAGAAAGAAAAACAATCTGTAAACTACATTTCAATATATTCTTGACTAAATCTAGGTGAATTACTATTCCCTAATAATGTACTTGATAGAGCCAGACACAATGAAATACACGAGCAGTCTTTCTAATCAGGTTCCCCAAAACAGAATACTCCATCATCAGAAATTACTCCTTGTAAAATATAAGATCCAAGATGGCTGACCTGACTCTAGGTTCCCATTGTAACTCACTTTGAGGCTGAGAACAGAATTTAGCATAGATGGCTACAATACACATCTTAAATGTTTATGGAAGTGCCTGGGGCTTCCCCTCTTTTTACTGAGCTAATGAAGAAAGGCTTATTCCAGACCCACCATCTCCAATCCTATTCAGTACTGTGGGTACTGTTTTAATGGTTTAACAGCTCATTTACATTTCCCTTATTTTTCTTAAAGTAAGCTAGCTGATTAACCTTTGCTGTCCCAGTGTCCTCTATTAAAACATATACATTTAATTCAGTTACAGTAATACACGTACAGCAAGATGCACTGTTGATACATTTAACATAAGGAAACCTCACAAATACATTTTCAGCACAAACATCTGTACAAATCAGTTTGATATAAAAATGGCATATAATTATTTACAAAATTCCAGTTAACTGTGTTGGCACAAGTCATACATCCACTGCCCTACATTTGGCATGGCTGGTAGTACCTCCTATCATCACATGCAGTGTCTAACTTATTAAGAATATCTTTTTATTTTGTGGCTTTGGGGCTAATTCTTGAACAAAGAAGTTGATATCTATGGTGGGGGGTTCCCTGTAGCAGCCACTTGAAGCAGCTCATAGGTTCATAAGATATACAAGGCAGTTAAGTTGAAAGACTCCATTTACCTTGCCAATCCCCACTTAACTATTACCTCTTTCTCAGGAAGGGTAAAATCAGGTCATTCCAGGAACAAATTTATGAGAGCCCATCCAATCATCCTGGATAGATTTATAAGGATGCTATGGTGTCACACTGTTTAACTTTCAGAGAAAGTCTGCTCCAGAGATGAGGAATGCATGGGGCAGTAAATGTGTTCCTCCAAGTTTTCTTTATCTGTTGTAGAAGATCTAGATCTGGTGTCCTTGTGATAGTAGAATTAATTGATTTGCTAAGATTCAGGAGACAAGTAGTTTGGGTCTTAGAATGCATCTTCAGCACATGCTCCTTTATGATGAAAGCGAGTGTAAGAGATATGGGAACTGACAGAGTAGGGACAGCGCTCACTGGGTTAAAGTTTGCTCTTAATTTGTCTACTGTTTCATTTTCTCTGTTATTTGGTCATAGTGGGTTGTGTCATTATGAATTGGTTACAAATACTGCTGGGTGTTGTTTATTGGTTTTCTAATAGTGCTTCAAAAGGAATTATGGTTATCCTTTGCTTCAGTGGCTAATTCAAGTTTGTGTTAAAATTTGCATTCCATGCTATTCCACACTGAAAGGATCTAACACACATTAATTGTTATGGCTTTTAAATAAATCATCATGGATAGAGGTACTGAATCATATCAGTTCATCAAAAAGACTTTTTTGAATATGAAGAAGCAGTTAATCGCATGCTCTGATCTTCCTAGTTGAAGTCATTAGTAAGAGTTCTATATACTACTCATTTGTTTCGCATTCTCAGAGATAGTGTTTGTTCTACATTTTGAAGAGGAAAGGTAATAAGGGAGGCAACTGATGGAAGAAAGCGTAAGCCATCATGAGACTGATCACATTAAAGTGACCTTTGTTGTGATTTGCTGGGGGAGGTGGGACAGAACTCAGTGTCTAAACGTTTCAGGCTGAAATACATTACAGTGATGAGTTGTTCTTTCATTTTTTTCTGACAGAAAATCAGATAATCTGTGTGTAATGGTAACAACAGATACTGCCCACAACACAATCCATTTATATTTATTTATTCATACACTCCATGAACAAGTGCCTTATAGCATCAAGTGGAAATATATTACTGGAATTGTTGTTTTTGTTTACTTCCCAATGAAATATCAGAAGCATATTCAACTACTGTCAAGGGCACAGAGTTTGATTATTTCCACCAAATATACAGTACTCTAGGGTCACCACTGAAAAGGGCACTTGCTTCCAGTAGGTTTACCTGGTTAATTAATGTATAAAACAGAAATAAATCTGGGTGTCATTTTTGGATGGCAGATAATATTCAAAAGCAAACAGCAGTTGCAGGTTCACTTCTGAATTATTACTGATGTGGATTGCTTGGGTGAACAGTATCTGTCAAAGAGCAACATGAATGCTATATTTATGTAATTCATTCACAGTCAGAAATAGTGCACTGTCTCAGATGTGGCACATGCTTTCGCTATTTATGTTTTTGTACCAGAATGTCTTATTGGAAGTGCTTAATTTTTTTATTGTGAACTGTCTTCAGGGCTCTTGCATACAACTAGTAAATCCAGCATTTAATAGGTGTTTTGTTATCATAATCTGGCTCTATTCCTGCTTTCCAGATGGATGCTATTATATCTTTGTACAAAAGGCCAGGTAAAACCGGTGCCCAGAATATATGTGTAATAAGTCTGTTTTTTTTTCTTTGTTTTGGTCTTGTTACCACTGTCAGATTTTATGGATTTTTTTTTTTTAGTTATAAGTCTGAATTCTGTCAGAAATAAAAATCCTATACATTTCTTCAGAAAAATATAGATGACTGGATAGTTAGGTATACATATACATATTTTTTAAGTTGTAACATGTCTTGACTACAATGCTAGTCTTTCAAGTGGCCAAAGCTGTGGAGGCTGATTCAGAGGTGTGCTACAATGGAAGCTGTGAAGTAAGAACTGTAGTCTTAAGTGTGCTTTGCAGCAGGATACCCAGTTGTTACTAACTATAGGTTTTGTAATGAAATCTCAAAGAGAGCAAGACTTCAAAGGCAGACTTCAGTGGCTTTGTTCATGTGCCTTCCCTACCTGTATGACATTTTAAATTATAGACTGTTACTGTTGTGGTGAGCTTCTGCTGAGTTCTGCAATGGCCTGAAATACTTCTTTGTTGTGTTGTTATCACACCAGAAGAAGAAATCCATCCATCCATCCATCCATCTGCAACCCCTTTTCCCATTTTTGCACATAGGGTTGGGGTTTCACTTCGACACTGACAATTATCTGGGGCCAAGGTTCATACCACAAGGTGGCTAGCCCTGCTGTGGATCAGAAGTAGAAATTTTATTTATTTATCTTAAATGCAGATATGTAGCCATTTGGATGTTTTGCATTTGCATTCTAAAGACATGCATCTGGAGCATTTCTCCCCGGGCCTCCGCTGAAAATAGGATCTGTGGAACCTAATCGGACTTTCCCGGTCAACAAATGTTAAATAAAAAAAATTTAAAAATTTGCCATTTGTACATTTTGCATTTTTTTGCTAACAAACTGATTACGTGTCACAATCATATTGCAGATATGTTATTATTAAATGAAAACCAAAAATAATACTCTTTCTAGGAAAAAGTATTTTCTGTCATTTTATGTATTACAAGAAAATTGGCATCAAAACAAAGGGGCCAGCTGAGTTTGAAATGACATTCAAAACTTAAAAACACTGCAAACAGACCAGGTTACTAAAAACCTTACTACAAGGGAAAATGACAAATACAAATGACATTCTGGGTAATAATTTGCTTCATGATTTGGTAAACAGCCTTGATTCTGTGATAATGGAGTAAGTAGGGTTTCTAATAAACTTGACCTCTAACTGAGAAGCCAAGGAGAGTATGACCCACAGTAATCCTCCCAATGTATTACCACCGGGATCAAAACAGACAACACTATTATGAAGTTTTCAGCAATCCAGGTGGACTCTGTTGGTTCAGAGGACTACACTTGTAGTGAGGACTCCCTGCCGAAAGATGTAAAGTCACCAGAATACCTCTCTTAACTTTTTGCCACACTAACAGAAAACTGTTACTTACCACTAGCGGTGGATAAAGCCGAACAAGCAGAAATATATCAAGGCAAGTCTTCTGTGTCCCAAACTGTGAATGAGTGTAGGACATTAACAAAGTAATCACCCTTAAAAGGAGGAGTTAGGGTTATACATCACTTCTTTACCCAACGTAAGTCAGCAGCCAAGTGAGCAAAAATTCCAACGGAAAAGATAAAAAACAAAAGTTAAAGGGTCACACATCATGAAGGATTCAGTACTGTGGCTATTTATCATCACCCATTCACGGAAGACCCCTATTTACCCAGGAATCCACAGTTGTGCTTACTGTGATAAAATGATGAGTTTTGAGTGTTTCTTGTTTTTGCTCCACACTATATTTATATTGGTCATTAAGGCCATTTTTCTTTGTCCAGTGATATCTGTGTCTTATTTGGTGCTATAGGTGCCTGATTAGTGTGTTATATTACTTTTTCAATTAAACGGTTTCGTCCTAAACTTGTTGTCTTTATTTATCATTGTTTATATTCTCATGCTGTTGAACATAATATATGTTGGAATTGACATTTTAGTCTATTAGTGTTTCTGGGTTGGACTCCAAAGTTAAGAAGAATGCTTTTTATAACTGGATTACGAAACAGACTATGATGTGGCAGTGGTACAAAAATTAAAAGTAAAGAGAGGATATCAGTGATGTCTTAATAACTATTAGAAAAGGCAGGTGTTCCTTAACCTGGCTAAGTTCAGCAAATGGTGGGTAGCTATATTTTTTTCACCTGAGACTCACATGGCTGCATAAAGAATGCCTGAAAGATTCAGAAGGAAGGTGAGTAATGATGTGATTATAATACTCCAGGGTCCAACAGTGTTTAGTTTTATATATGACACAATCTATGATGCTCCAGAATTGCATGCAAACTTTTTTACAACACTAGAACGCATTAATCTACAGTGTGACCCAATTCTTATAGGAGGGGACTCCATTGTGGTGTTGGACTCTGCCTTGGATCATACCAATCCAAATCAGGAGAGAACCTTCTGGGCAAAAAGAGTCATCAGGGATTGGCTAGAATGAATGAAACTACAAGATTTCTGGAGAATAATAAACCCATCAGACCCTGGCTTTACTTTTGCCACATCCTCAGGCGACAACAGTAGAAGAATGCATTTTTATTGAATCTCTAGCTCATTGACAATGTAGGTGATGTAAAAGTTGTAGCATGTCCCTCACTGACTATAAATGGGTGAAACTGACAGTTAGTTGGTCTCCACATATAATTCAAAAGGATAGTCTTTGGAGATTGGACCCCTTTATAGTGACTCTGATTCTAAATCATTTATACTTAAAGAGGTAATTTTATAAGCCAGAACCTCCTCTCCACCCACCTGCACACACACACACACACACACACACACACACACACACACACACACACACACACACACACACACACACACACACACACACACACACACACACACTCTCTTCTATGCCAGTATTTATCTGGTGGAAAACCTTAAAGTTCAGTTCGAAAGATATTTGTTTTCCAGTAAAGGTTAGGTTATTAATAAGTTTGATAAGAGCATTGAAGAATTAGAGTCACAGGTGTGCCTATTCCTTGACCTGCTAAAAAAAGTCATACTTTAAAGACAAGACTGCCCTGCAGCATTATATGCAAATAAAAAGACAGGTGAATGAGGCTTTGCAGGAAATCTCCCATCTTTACCTCAGACAGGCAGCCTTGCAGGACTGGGCAATGATGGATAGACCAGGCAAGCTATTGGTCTATCACCTTAAACAGTGTACGGCTTGATTTAGGATAGACTCTGTTAAAAAGTCCACAGATGAATTAACAGTCAACCCTGAAAAGATCAACATGGAGTTTGCTAATTTCTATCAGTCCCTGTATACCCCTTTCATGCTTATTGACTTGCCATTTCATAGGAAATGCAATGTGAAAAGCTCTTCTCAATCACACTTCTCTGAATATCTGAAATGGAAAACAGTATGCTGGGAAGACTATTTTTCTTCCTAGATGTCTAACTACCACTTTCCCACCTAGCAATACTTAACAGTATGGTAATGATAAATGAACACATTAGCAGATCAGCAGATTTGGAAGAGACAGGATTCAGTTTTCCCATAGAGAAATGTATCAATACTTTCATCTCTCTGCTAATATGCCAAGGTTGCTGACTCACTAAATAAAATTGTTCTTTCAGGGAGCATTGTACCCTGGCTAAATTAGTAGAGAATGGATATTGTAAGAATGCAGAGTGTCAGTGCTGCCCAAATACTCTAGCAGATATTACTCATAAGTTCTGGGACCGCATGTTGATTAGAAAATTACATTCTGACATTTCAGCAGTGCAGTCTAAGATCTTGAGTGTGTCATCTGAGCCTACAGTGAGCACAATGACGTTCACATATTGTCCCATTGGCTTAAGGTACGCTATATCTCATTCATAAAAGTTATGGCTTCTCCTGCTATCAGTTAATAATGAGCCTTCATGTAGCTTTGGAATAGAGGTTCCCTTTATCTCTTAGTATTAGAGGTCTGAAGTGGTTTGTGCTTAAATATGTCAGCATTCTGAAACCTCCAGGCTTAGCCCACTGCCCTTTACTGCTTCTTTGGGTGAGATCAGATCATAAACTAATCTCGCTGGAGGTCCTCATCCCGCCCCCACCTGAAACAAAAAAGACCACAGTGAAAAACTTCTCAAAAGCCGATTTCACACTTCTAAAAACTAGTGTGGTCTCCTTTAAGGCCCCTGAGCCAGTGGTAAACATTACTCAAACCGCTGAATCACTTACAAATGCCTTCTACCAGCACCTACAGGACTGCATGGATCAGGCAATCCCAAACAAAACTAAGACTCTCTGTACCAAAGGCAAGCGTCCAGTCTGGTGGATCCCAGCCATAAACAAGCTCTACAACAAAAGGAGGAAGCTACTACAAGATAGAGCAAAATCCTTGAAAGGTAAGACACCTTTGATCATTATAAGTAAAAAACTAAGAGCTCTCATAAAATCATCCAAGGCAAATTTTGAGAGAAAAATTGCCAAGGACTCTAAAGAGAATCATAAGGCCTTCTTTAGCTATGTTAGAAACCTAAAAGGAAACTCCCAGATATGCTCAGAATTAGTTCAAAATGATGTGAAAATTACTGAACCTACACACATTGCCAACATACTGGCTGACAGGTTCAGTGCAAACTTCTCCCCTCCCCCAAAAGGAGAGATATCTATTCCAGAGGATTGTAGCCCCCCAAACATCTCCAACGCCCAGGTGAGAACTGCCCTCACTAAGGCAAAAAACACAGCATCCATGGGACCGGATGGTGTCCCCGGCTGTGTGCTTCATGAACTCAATGAGGAATTAAACCCACAGTTAGGACAGCTGTTTAATCTTAGCCTCACCTCAGGATACGTACCCAAGGAGTGGCGCACGGCGACTGTGGTCCCACTTCATAAGGGCGGTGCCTCCACAGACCCTGGAAATTACCGCCCCATTAGCTTGACAAGCCTTATCTGCAAAGCCATGGAGAGGATCATAATGGAACTCATAAATAAAGACATAGGGAACTTGCAGACTTTGGATCCAACCCAGTTTGGCTTTGTCAAAGGCAGATCCTGCCTCTTAAACTTGGTTGACTTTTTCGAGACAGTCACCAAGGCCATTGATGAGGGAAAGGCAGTCCATACAGCCTACCTCGACCTGGCAAAGGCCTTCACACAATACCCCACTCAGGTATCATCGAAAAACTCATCAGCTTGAATGTAAACCCATACATCACAAGATGGGTTGCAAACTGGCTAAGTGGCAGAACCCACAGGGTCAGAGTTGCTGTAGCCATGTCAGACTCAAAGCCTGTCACAAGTGGTGTCCCACAGGGCTCAGTCCTGGGTCCACTCTTGTTCGGCATCTACTTTTCTGAAGTACAAGCAAACACAGGAGGGTTATGGCTGACAAAGTTTGCAGATGACTGCAAACTGGGCGCCATAGTCGAAAACACATCTGACACAGATATCCTCCAGAAGGGCCTCACAGAAACGGATAACTAGTGCCAGAGCCATGGCCTGAAGTTAAACGCCAAAAAATGCATAGTCATACCCTTCGGGAAAAACAAGGTTACCCCTAGCTACCATATAGGTGGCAATCCACTGAGCACAGAAAAAGTCATCAGAGATCTGGGGACCCAGGTTGACAGTAGCCTTTCATTTGACACTCATGTTGCTAAAGTAGTTAGGAAAACCTTCTATATCACCCACCTGATCATGAAAGGATTCACATCTAGATCAAGGGAGGTCATCGTCCCCCTGTACTCATCACTCATTAGACCTATGATTGAGTACAATGCCCCGTTTGGAATGTATCTGACCAGACACCTGCTGCAGCTTGAAAGGCCCCAGAAGTTCCTCACCAAAAGGATAAAGGGTCTCATAAATATGTCTTATGCTGCCCGACTGAAAGAACTCCAGCTCTATTCAGTCTCATACCGCTTGCTCAGAGGTGACCTGTGCCTGACATATAAGGCCATGTCAAACCCAGATTTGATGAATATGCTTCACCTCAAAAAATCTAGATCCCTCAGAACCACAAGGGTGGGAGACTTAAACCTTGACACGGTTATAAATAGAACGTGCTGGAGGGACAGATTCATCACCCAGAGACTCCCTATGCTGTGGAACAAAATCCCGGTACATGTGAGGCAGAGCACCTCTCTGGCCTTGTTCAAGAGGAATCTTGACCAATGGATGGGAGATTGCAGATATACCCCAGGGATTACTTCAGTGTCACTGCTTGACAGAGGCACAGCAAAATGATAGGCATAGTTTTTATTCAAACTAAAGGGGTGGCGAAAGCCACATAACTATGGGCTAGGCTTATAAATGCCCTTGGGCAGATAGCCTAGTATGAACCTATGAACCTATGAACCTATATGTCCCCCTCTGTTTATATCCCATGGGAAAAAACAAAGTCTTGTTTACAATCAGGATACTATGAATTATGTTGTTGTGTCTTTTGGCTTTTCCCGGTTAGGGGTCGTCACAGTGGAACTCCGGTCCGCTAATGAGTGGCAGTAGATTTTTATGTGCCGAGTTGCCAGCCCTGACACACAACCTTCAATGAAGGTACACTCATTCATGCATGTCTCCACACAGAAGATGCTCTAGCTGAGAATCGTATTTTGTTATTTTTACCCCAATGTGTTTCTTTAATTAAGACTCACCGTTCTATTCATTTTTCTGAAAGTTTATCGACCCACTACTTTTGGTCTATCGATTTTGTTACTGATTCTACTAGTATAGTATAGTATAGTATAGTATAGTATAGTATAGTATAGTATAGTATAGTGTGGTATAGTATAGTATGGTATAGTGCATTATATAGTTCTAATACATGCTTCAGTCTTGTAATTTTGCATATGCTTATTAACTGTCACATTTTTGTTGTTGTTATGATTGTTGCTGATGTTATTTGGCAATAAAAATGTCAATCACTGTTTTATTTTCTTTAATAACATTTCACCCTCCATACTTTTTTACCTTTTACTTTTTTGTATATACCTATCTACCTATCCATTAATTTTTTCATTGGCTTATAATTTATAAATTGCTTAAAGTTCCATTCCAACATACCTTCCATGCTTGCTAACAAATATTCCATCATTGCTGCACACAATATATGTACGTGTGTGTATCTGTCAAAGGCAAACACAGCATCTGTCAAAAACATATTAATTCATGAAGTCTCTTCTCCATGTAACATTCGTCTTTTATTTGGATTTAGTCTACTGACTCACACCACTGAAAAATATATACGCATCACTCTGGTTTCCAACAATTCAGGCAACAAGTTTACCTCAACCACATATGTTCCTAACCCTAATAAAAGAGGTTTGATTTGCTTTTTTTCTTCACAATATTATTAGATTAAGTAGTAAGTAAAGGTGATTTATTTTCAGACTGTAGTTCCATGACCAGGGAATAATATTTGGTGACATTTTATAGTTCTGGAAAGGTTTTTGGTTTACATATTACATTATGTGAAATAAGCAGTTGTGAGCATATACAGTCGACTCCCTCTTATCCAGCCTTTCTTTAACCGGCCATCAAACTTCTGCCATAGCCCTAGCAAAAGACAACAGAGACTATGACATTTCCTCCTCTGGGCTAAATAATGATAGACATTTGCATTTTAGACTTCATATTCATTAGAAAAATGCATACTAACATAAATCCTGTTATTCCAGCTGATTTATAACCTGTAAATCCTATTGTGTATGCTTTTCTTGATCAACCAGCCATTCATTTATCCAGCCTAAGGTCCGGTCCCAGCGAGACCGAATAAGAGGGAGTCTACTGTAAGGTACTGTGGGAGTTCTAGTCAAAGTATTTATTTTAAGGCTATGCAGTGGAGACTTTTTGTAGGTAGAAAGTGGCAAATCTAGCAGTTTTGTTGTAACAGCTATATAATTTCATTTTTTAAATGCAATAAATCATTACCTCCAGATGCGCGCGCATGCACGCACACACACACACACACACACACACACACACACACACACACACACACACACACACACACACACACACACACACACACACACACACACACACACACATATATGCTGTTAGAACTTCTGCATCATTTTGCCAAAGTAGAAGCTCTCCTCAGCTAATATGCATAACAGCATATACAGAACACTGTGAATTTAGTCATATGGAGATATTTGTCCATATGCTATACCTCAAAGTAACAAATAAAGAGGCATATGTATTTTGACAGACCTACACTGGCATTAAAAGTCACAATTTTAGGACCAAAAGGTCTAATTCTACCAACCTGGTGGACCTAAATCAGTTGTTCCAAAAGATTTTCAAATTGTTACTTCTTCTATATGCAAATATAAGCAATTCCTCAATACAATAAATACGTTTAGACTACCTTCCAATAATTTACAATTACTGGTAATAACTTTCTAAATACTAGAAGCATCACCATCATATCCTACAACTACAGCATTCTTAAAAGTATTTGGAACTAACAAAAAAACTAACGAAGCAGATCAGAGCAAGAAAAACGGAACCGGAACAACCCACCAGGCTAGATTCAAAGGCAACACAAAGATGAATGAAAATTATGAAAGCAGCGACTCTGCAAATCAATTCTGTGCGATGCAGGTATCTAACCTGTTCCCAAGGTAGCACAAGTTTGAAAAAATCTTAAATAACAAGGCAGTCAATCTGCAAAACAGTTGTAGAAGGTATAGGCACAAATACCATGAATGACATAAAAAGATGTAGTCCCAATTTGAAATGCAGGCTCTTTCCTCAATAAACGAAAGTAGATAGATGAAATTCACCACAAAAAGCTTTAATCCACAGCAATAAAACACCAAGCGCTTTCGCCTGGACACTTCCAGGCTTTTTCAAGGTTAAAACACTATCGTAGTCAGTCAGTATTTATACATTAAATGATCGGCCAATTAAACTATTAAACTGTTAATTAATTCGAATAAAACAGTCATTTCTTAAAGTGCAATGGTGCAAGCATTATTGCTAATATTTTACTCATTTAAGCAAAATATGCTGATAAAATTATACATGGAAATATAAAGTATATAACAATGTGAAATTTCAGTCATTATAACATAAATATATAACCATATGTAGTTCATTATAAATCAACATACATAATTAACTAACTGTTCTACATGAAATAATTTTGTTCTAAAAATTCACATACTGATTTATACAGAATAAAAATAAAATAAAATAATATAATAATTAAATATCATAATTATAAAAATGGCTACTTCCAAATCTAATTTGTATAACTGTAAAAAATCTGTTTTTGAACAAGTGAAAAAATAGTAATATTATATTCATAAATATAAAAATAAATATATCTAGAAACACTTAATTGTGAAAGAATTTATATATCTGTGATGCATTAAAAAATGAATTCATAATTTGTTTCTTCTCATTTTTAATATGCTGTTTATACTGATAGTCTCATTCATACCTGGCTTTCTTGAGGCATCTAGTTTGATTTGCCAGGTTAACTCTCTAGTCTCTAAATAAGTTTCCCAGTCACCTCCCCTGGGATCACTGGTAACTTGTTCCAAGACGAAGAATTTTAAATTCATGTTATTACAAATGAGAGAATGTTTAAAAAAAAGCATTTGTGTTCTTCTTTTTTTCAATTTCATATGTATGCTCATATATTCGCTTTCTGA
>NC_056739.1:424831641-425004141 GCF_019279795.1 Protopterus annectens
AGTCTCCAGCTCTTTACACAAAGCCACTGCCTAATGACTATCTTTGTAAGCCCACCTCTGAAATGTCTCTGATTTAATAGAACGTCCCTGATTCTGACTCATATTTTTGCCCTGTCCCTCAGCAAATTTTTGCTTTTCTGCAAAACCACTGAATATTACATTCAGTCAATAATGTAAGTCATTATTGTTTCATAGTTCTTATTGCTCAAGATATGCATGTTGATGCAAAACGTAGTGTTCTATTAATGTTTTAAGTGAACTAGAACATTTAAAATTGTCCCTGATTTGAGGTGTTTTTCATTATTTTTTACTATCAAGAGATGCATGTAATTCTTATCTAGTTGGCAAAAGTCATTTTTATGTGTCTTGCACAAATGTATTGGGTGTTCACTTTGATAATTTTTATTTGCCTTTTCTTTACTGCTGGTTTGATTATGCAAACATACCAGACACCCTTTTCAACACAGGCACAGAGAGAAAAGCTCCATAAGAAATTATTACAGTAGTACATACAACATACAGAATATTAAGGTAATATTTAGCAACATTTCATATAAAGCTCACATCAGGCAGTTGATGCAGATGGTTAAGGCTGTAAGCTGTAGTTCCTATGGTACAGGGTTCAATTCACTCATTTGTCTTATGTGTGACCTTGAGCAAGTCACTTAACCAAACAGTCTTCTGAGGAAAGGTAGGAATAAGGGCTATGCTCCTCAATGACCCCTGGCACTGCAAGCCTAGTAATACTTATACAGCAAACAGTATGCACAGGTAACATTGGCAGCATTACATATAAAGTAAGGGTGAATAAAGCAGATAATTATGACATAAGTATACTTTACAGCAACATAATCAACACTGGGTGCAGTTAAGCAGTAGTGCATTAGGGCAGATATAATTAAATGGATGTTGTCATTAGAAGAGTAGAAGACAGAAAAATAAGTGAACAGAGAATGTCATTGGCATGTATGTGTAAATAGGAGAAGTGTTTTAGGAATAATTTAACCTGGGGAATAGCAGAGACATAGCCAGGAGTCAGGAACAATTTTAATTTATCTTTGAAGATGTGTGTGCTATTAAGAAGTCTTACTGGGGGGGGGGGGGACTGGAGTTCCAGCACCCCCCCATACCCAGTGGCAATTATATATACCAACTTCAAGGTCGCACTATAGTGGGGAAAAGGCATATATCCCTCATTGGTACAATTTTAATTTGCCAGTACAGTTATTTTTATCTGTCAGTATTAAGGAATTGTGATATTTTTGTGTCAATGCTTAGGTCCTTAGATATTTATGTGTGCTCACACACACACACACACACACACACACACACACACACACACACACACACACACACACGCACGCGCGCAGACACACACACACACACACACAAGCATATTATGTATGGTGTTGCAACTGTTTGTCAATTCTTTCTTCACTAACTTGGAGCATAGAGTGTCACAGTAAAGAATATATACAATTTCAGCTGTTGCTTTCTTATGGTATCTGAAACATCTTTTTATAAATATTGTGTATTCAAATTGCTAATCTCAAATGTGTGATCAGAACTGATTCAAACTTTCACTGTGTGTGCAATGCAGTAGACTGTTAGTTCTGTTTAACTGTGTGAGGCTCGACAAGTATTCAAGATGGCACACATTGCACTAATTATACGTGTGTGTGCGTGCGTGTGTGTGTGTGTTTGTGTGTGTGTGCATGCGTGCATGCGTGCGTGCGTGTGTGTGTGTGTGTGTGTGTGTGTGTGTGTGTGTGTGTGTGTGTGTGTGTGTGTGTGTGTGTGTGTGTGTATCCTGAATGATCCTTCTAGATCTCTGCTGGTAAAGAGCAATTGGATCAATGACACTTATGCGGACAAACATTACTACAAATATGGCATGTTAATATAACAGCAGGAAATGGGGGGGGGGTATAATTCCCCATGTAGAATATAACAGTTTATATTTCTTGTACTACACAGTTTGCATTGTGCCCCTTTCAGGGCATACTATGAGTAACAATATGAATTTTAGTGTACTGTGTTTCCTGAATTTCTTTTCATAAACTGCAAGTGTTACAAATAGCCTTATTTATATTCCTTTACAACTGTTAAAACACCAGTGAATGCTTCAAATTACCCTGTATTTCCTAAGTTCACCAGTGCTTATTAATGGGTTTATCCCTTTTGTCATATTGATCGCTTAATCATCAAATAACAGTTGTGTGCATGAATCTGGTTACTTAAATACTATATAATAAGAAATGAATGAATGTAAATGAAAATTTAAAAACTTTTTCCTTAGCAACTGAGTTCATATATGCTTTCTCAAGTTATAACATGACCTGTCTGTTCTCTGAATCAGTTTAGTTTCCAATTTCATTATTGTTAATGACACTTTTTAAAACTAAAAAGGCACTGAGCAGAAAAGCAAATATCCCCCAGCATGGCCCTGTTAGCATGCAGAAAAGGACCTAAAATGGCTTCATTTTCATGGCACATTTTCTGAGAGATGTTAACACTGTAGTGCTTTTTAACTGCCTCATTGAAACCTTGACTGAACAATTCTTGTTTAACTCTGACAGTAATTACTTGTTAGGGTAATTAGTCTGTTGCTCTCATACAGCAGGGGTATAATTAATCCCTGCAGGCTATAATATATGGTAGAAATATCAGCCCACTTGCAAGGTCCTCAGCTAATTATAACATTTAAATGCTAGCATATGCTGTAAGTACAATATACAAACCAAAAAGCTTATCTACAAGGTTCATTTCAACTGAAAATGTTTATTATTATTTTCTTATTTTTAATTATCGCCCTCAGCCTCTCATCACCAAGGTAAAGCCACACATGTTTTTAAATTGTGGGCAAGTGAATATACAAAAGCAGAAATGAATAAGAGTTAAGGGAAGCCAAGATAATTGAAAGGGGGGGGGAGAAAAGTTAAAAGTTATTCTTAACAAATGAAGGTTTAAGAACTGCCAGATTTGTTTACACAGAATTTTCAAAGCAGCAATTTCAATAAAATGTTAAAAAGACTTCTGTAGCAAATGTCCAATAGCAAAGTTATTCAAAGTTAAATGTAAACAAATCATTAGAGATGGGTTCAGTTTCTCGCTCTCTTTTTTATTATTCTGAGGAGAGAAGTGATAAATAAGCCATTGTACTAAATCAAATGATCTCTGTATTACAGGCATGGAAATATATGTCTTGTATACTTAACAGCTAGAAGGGCCTATGAAGCTTTTCAGAGTACTTTTTTCCTTTAAACCAGTATTTATAATGTTATAAAAACAATATTGATGTATGAGTGTCAATATAGGGTCATCCTTTTATAGTGTACACCCCCCCCCCAAAAAAAATAACTGGGTTTTGTTCTTTGTTGGTGGTTTTCACTACAATTCTGACACAGAGGCACTATAATTATTTCAAACTCCAAAAGCTGTTCTGAAGCTGAAAGTTGTAATTAATGCACCCACATTAATCTTAATGAAATATGCATCAGTACAGAAGAGTTTGGGCAAAGATGTTTCTTAACCAATAGCAGTACAGAAGGGGAAATTGATCCTCTAGTATTACATATTAGAAACTATTTTTTTTCAAGTCATGCCGTTTCTAGACTTAACTACGCAAAGCAGTTGAGTAGACTTTTAACAGTCTGTTGCTGGGGTTATAGGCTGGGACTCAAGAAGAAGAAGAATTAATTTGTATTAGTGCTAGGCCTGTCTCTGCTGTTCTATAGGAGAGGCAGAGAGGGTGGGGTAAGAAACACCTTAGACGAAAGGCTAGATTAATGCAGAGCAAGAACAATAATATAAAATGACCATAGTTCACTATTCCAATGAGCAATAAATCTTTCTTTATTCACAAAGAGCACTTCAAGTGACTTGTGTAAGACACCTGTAAGAAGTGAATATCATAGGTGTGAGAACCAGGTGCATTGTGAAAACACAGGGCTAGGTTGCTATGATGTGGTGAGGGTAATCCAATCACTGCTATGATTGGTCTAGAGCTGGGGTTCTTAGTTTTTGACCCATGGGGTGTTCTGTGTAAGAACCTGTGCAGTTGCTGACAGGAAACTGAAATGAGAAGACAAAGCCACTGACCATGGACAAGGTAGGTGAAGAGGCAAGAAGACGTAAGAGTCTGTGCCTCCAACTGGTGAGGGAAGCAAACATAAGGCACTGATAATGACATCTACTAAATATAAGACATCAAGTATGCTAACATTGGAGTTAGTAAATGAACACCATGCATATCCATGCAAAGGGAGACAATCACACAGCACATATTGCAAACAGATGTGTTTGCTTCATGGGTTAGCTAGAGGAAAACTGAGATAGCTACCTGATATGAAGGACACTGTGAACCAAGCTCATATACAGGCAAGACTTGTGTGTTAGTGACATTTAAATCTGATAGGTTTGGGAGTTTGTCTGATATGACTGCCAACAGCAAGGCACTAAGGGATTGAAGTAGTTGCATGACTACAGTGAAAGGCAAGAGGTTTACTGCCAAAGAGAAAGTAACATATAATGATTTACTTCTAACAACAGCATCTATTGTTGGTAGATGGATGATAGACTGTTATGTACATAAGGATCTCCTCTGCTGGCATCTCTGAATCACATATCTCCATGTGTGTTATGCACTTCAGCACGTTTTACATTCCACTTATTGCACTAGCAGTGCAGGTATCAATAGGGACAGATCTTTAAATCTGTATTTGCCATGACATCCAATATTCCTTGAGCAAGGTCTTGTTGCAGTCATGATTCTTGAGTCATGAATGAGGCAGATACATTTACTTTATCTAGTTATTTAATATTTGGGAAACCAGTTAAGTGCACTGTAGCTAGAGGCCCTTTTCAGCCACAGACTGGAGGTAAAGTACTGTAAACTAAAGTTCAAGGTTGAAGTTGGATCCATGGTATAAAAAGAGAGCACATATCCAAGGTACACGGTTTGCTTCTCACCTTTGAAAGGGAAATTGGGAAAATGGCTAGGCTTAGAAAGGCCCGCAAGGGTAGCTAGCCTAGTACTTAGCTATAAACCTAAACCTATACTTCTTCTTCTTATTTCAGCTTTTCCTGGTTAGGGGTCACCACAGCGGATCATCTGTCCACTCATAATTGGCAGTGGAGTTTTACAGTGTCGAGTTGCCAGCCCGGTGCCCAACTTTCCACAGAAGGCACATACACGCACACACTCACACTCACACCTAGGGCCAATTTAGAGTGTCCAATCCACCTACTTCATGTCTTTGGGATGTGGGAGGAAACCTATACTAAATATAGATAATAACCCAGATGATCATGCATAGGAGGAAATGGCCAGAGAGGAAGGGAGTTAGAGGCTGGTGTCAGCTGAATCACCCTGGGGGAATGCAGACAACATGCTGTTGTACTGTCACCCAGTGTACGTTGAGTGCATTGCCAGTACAAGACTTGTGCCCCAGCATGCATGTCAATCACATTGTACTTTCACCAGAGTAGAGCATGCTTAGCAGTACACATGAATGAAGTCCAGTTCAAACTCATAGGCTGCAGGATGGGATCAATGGCTACCAGAACAATAGCATTTCATGAGAAAATCTCACTGGTTGGACAATAAAATGGGCTAACCAGCTTCCAAAGATGTCAGGAGGCAGACACACTGTACACATTTCAGTACAGTTTGGGAGGGTAGAATCTGGCAGACACTAGGTGGCTCATGGTATCAGACTGCTGGGTAACAGCCCTCCCCCCGAACTTTCTCCAAAAAAAAGAAAAAGAAAAAAAGTTTAATTACTAAACTTTAGAAAGTTTGAATTGCAGTCTACTGCATGAAGTTGAATGCGATTCTATGTGGAACATGGAGCAGTGCATATGTTTGTGCTTGAGTTCCACTTTAAAAAAATAAAGAAGTCTCTGGACTGTTTTAAAATAGTCTGGATTGGGATGACAGTAGGCATCATGAAGATGCCCAGAAGTCATTGCAGTTTTAACCACAAGAAATAGGAAGCTGACTGATGGGACTGAAGTCAGCAGTCTGTCACATACATGACATGACTATGATTAGTCCTTTTTCTCTCACATTCTCTTCCCACGCTTGCGAGGGAGAGACCGACGGAGTTGAGAGACAACAATCAGGTTAGTGTGTAAGTTCTCATTTTTTTCCTGGCAGGGTCAACCAGATACTTCCTGCATGTTTTTCCTGGCAGGGTCAGCCAGATACTAGAGGTCTGTGTGTTTAAGAGTAGTTGATTACTTTGGGTGGAATTCAATAAAGCCTACATGGGGTGATTCTCCATGTAGGAATAGTGTTACAGCCCGACCATGTAACATGGCCACCAAGCAATCCAGGAAAAAGGGCAGAGGGGTGTGAACCAGCGTGAGGACATGGACGTGTTGCAGAATGCAAATCACCTCATAAGCTGGTGAAAACCATGCAAAGGAGGTTGATTTGTGATCCAATAAGCAGAAAGGCAAATGTGTAGGTGCCATGTTGGTGTAAGAAATGCACATGGATAGTAACCATGTACTGGACTATAATTTTTATACAGGAGCTGTAAAAGCCAGAAAAAATTGTGGATATGGTACCATAGACATGCAAATGGCCAAAACTATGGCCAGTGTGTCCAGAAAGCAATGCAAATCATTTAAAAATTAATAATGTTTTAAATACATATATTACATTTGGTCAGTGCGCAGCTACATGCAAACATGCCGTTATGGGGAAAAAAATAAAAACGTGTAAAAAAAGAGTAAAGTAGACATTTGCAAATATATTGCATTATAGTGCCCAGCATGCAGAGTATTAGAATGGCAGGTGTCAGTGGTTGCTATGCATGCAGGGCCTGGAGTACTGAAGTATCCAGGGTATACTAAATTAGATGTATGTAAATGAGCTGGGGTTACTGAATAGCAAAAAGGGCTACAGTGTCCGCAGATACAACCCGTGGTAGGGCTAGAACCATGTAGGTAGTTGTAGAACAGGTAGCTGAAATCAAAAGGAGGTGTGTCACAGTATATTAAAGCAGATTGGAGCTCAGCAGTGCCTATTTTCGCTCAGCATAGCACAGACAAGCAGGGGGGTGTCTGATGCTGCTGAGCATGTTTTAGCAAGTTTAAGAAAAGCTGAGTGTGTCCATGGTTGGGGGAGTGTCAAAAGTGCTGAGCATTGTTTACACTAGCCCCTCGAGTTTGTGTTTTGCACCGCACTGTTCAGCAGTGAAAGAAATAGGAAAAAAAATAAAAAAAAATAGCCTGGGAAAGCCAATCAGGTAAAAATGACTGACAAGCCCTGTTCAACAGACACTGGCCCATTCAAACCCCCAGTGATATAACTATCAGGTGGAATGCAGTATAATGAGCCAATCACACAAGCTGCAACTGCAGCACACCACTATAAAGTATGCATACACCCTACAATCTGATTTTCCCACATACTCTGCACCATTGGAGTACACACCTGGGAATTTTAACTGACAAAATGCTAGGGGCTGCTGCTCCTCTCCTACATCTGTATGTGCTTGAAGCTGAGGTCACTGAAGATGATGATGCTGACAATAGGCCCAGACTGAGAAGGAAAAGAGTGTTCAGGCCAAAGGTGACCTTCCAGGGGCTACATGAGCTGGAGATTGTAGAGTGCTACTGGTTGGACAGGGATATACTACAAGAACTCACCGAGCTCTGCCACCCTCAGCTCAGACCCAGAGCCAACAGAGGGGAAACCATCCCGGTGGAAACAAAGGTATGTGTAGCCCTTAGAACATTAGTTAGAGGTACATTTCAAAGACCAACTGGAGACAAAATGGGGAATCTCACAGGTATCTGCATCCAGGGTACTCCACCAGTTCCTGGATGCCATGCAAGCACATGCCAGTGAGCACATTCATTTGCCCCACACCCCTGAGGAGAGGATTAGCAATATTCATCTCTTCCACCATGTAGCACACTACCCTGAGGTACTGGGTGCCATAGACTGCACTCATGTGCACATCAGATCAACACCCGGTGAAGAGGGTAGGGTCTATGGCAGCTGTAAGGGGTATCACTCCATCAGCTGCCAGGTTGTGTGCAATGCCCAGGGCATTATCATGAATGCGTGTGCTGGCAGCCCTGGCAGCTATCATGACTCCCACATCTGGCATGCCTCACAGTTGTACCAGATGTTTGCCAGGGGGGGGGCATCACATACGGCCATCTATTGGGGGATGCTGGCTATGCACTGGAACCATGGATGATGACACCCATCAGAAATGCATGCACACCTACTGAAGAGCAACTTAATGAGGCACACGCACAAACTAGGATCATCATAGAGCATGTGCTTGGGCTGCTCAAGTCATGGTTCTGCTGCCTCGATATATCTGGTGCAGCCTAGCAGCAGCAGTCCAAAGCCAAGAATACAGCATCCATGTGACCTGATAATATACATGGCTACATCCTACATGGGCTACAAAATGAGCTGGCACCACTTCTGTGTGCCCTGTTCAATCACAGCCTTACCTCACGCTATGTCCCTAATGAACGATGCGCAGCTACAGTCATCCTGCTCCATAAAGGGGGAGCAACTACAGACCCTGGGAACTATCACCCCATTAGCCTGATGCATCTGGTATGCAAAGCTATGGAGCGCATCATCATAGACCTCCTTAAAAAAGATATAGGCAATCTCCAAACTCTTGAACCCACACAGTTTGGCTTTGTCAAGGGGAGATCCTGCCTGCTGAACCTGGTTGACTTCTTCGAGGCAGTCACCAAGGCTGTGGATGAGGGTAAGGCAGTGCATACAGCCTACCTTGACCTGGCCAAGGCCTTTGATACCATTCCTCACTCAGGTATCATTGATACTCTCACCAAACTAGGCATCAATCCTTACATCACTAGGTGAGTTGCAAATTGGCTCACAGACAGGGCCCACTGAGTGAAAGTTGTGGATTCCAAGTCAGACTGTTAACCAGTCATGAGTGGACTCCCTCAGGGCTCGGTCCTGGGCCCTCTCCTGTTTGGCATCTACTTCTCAGAAGTCCAGGGCAAAACAGAAGGATTTTGGCTGACCAAGTTCGCTGATGACTGCAAGCTAGGAGTCATTATCAACTCCCCAATTTATGTATACATCCTACAAAAGGGCCTCTCTGAGACCAATGACTGGTGTCGGAACTATGGCCTGAAGCTTAACACCAAAAAATGCATTATCATTCCCTTTGGGAAAAAAATTCAGTTCCCACAAATTACAATGTTAATGGGAGCCCACTGAACACTGAAGGGGCCATAAGAGATCTGGGCACTCAGGTCAACAGCCACCATACATTCGACCACCACATCGCCACTGTAGTCAGAAAGTCCTTCTATGTGGCCCATCGTATAACCAAAGGTTTCACATCCAGGAAGAAAGAGGTCATCATCCCTCTCTACTTATCCTTTATTAGACCACTCATCGAATATAACACCCCATTTGGCATGTACCTGACCAGATACCTAAAACAGCTGGAGAGACCACAAATGTACCTCACAAAAAGGATTCTAGGCTTTAAACACATGTCCTACATAGACAGACTCAAGAAACTTCAGCTGTTCTCAGTCTCTTATTGTCTACTTATAGGTGAGGTCTGCTTGACTTACAAAGCCATGTCCAACCCAGCCCTACTGGAAATGCTACACCTAATGAAATCCCAATCCCCCTGTACCACAAGCTCCAGAGATCACAACCTCATTACCACAATTAACAGAACATGCTGGAGGTACAGGTTCATCTCCCAAAGACTGCCCATACTCTGGAATAAGCTTCCCATTCATGTCAAGTAGAGCACCTCGCTGGGCCTCTTCAAGAGAAATCTTGACGAGTGGATGGGTAACAGAAAGTTCAGTCCAGGGATCATTCCAGTTGCCGTATTGGATAGGGGCACTGTGAACTAACATCAGGTGGCACGGTGCCTGGGCAATTTTTTGGGGCTAGGCTTGTAAAGGCTCCAGGGCTATTAGCCTAGTACACACCTATGAACCTATGAAACTTGCACTACTCTCCAGCCACATGTGCAAATATGTTCACAGTATGTGCCATGTTACACAATATGAACCTGCAGAAACAGCAGCAGCAGGAACATCACAGGGAAGGGACACACAGCCCCCACCAGTGCCAAGGTCCCCACAGCCACAGGGGGACTAAGAAGAGGAACCCCTTTAGCCTATCCCTGTAGGCAGACATAGGTGTGCCCAGTATGCCCTGGCCTTGGCAAAGAAGCAACGCATAGCAAATGCACTGACAACATAGGGTCCTAGGGACTGACACCTCACTCCGACTTACATACATAGTAAAAAGGATGCCAGCCACACCACACAACCTGTACCTTACCATGTATTGACTGTGTACTGCATGTATCAGACAGAGACAGCCTTGAAGCACTATTATCTCAACTGCAGCAGGCACAAGGTAAGTCACTCTTCTTTACAACAAATGAATGGGGTAATAGACTGTGGTAGCATATGTCTGGGCCTGCTGCATGTATGCAAGGGAATAGAATGGGCTACCTACTAGGATAGCTGCAGACATCTGACAACTGTGTAGGACAACAGGAACCCACTGTCCAATACTGGCTGACTTATAATATGCAGTAGGCCCCAAGCCAGCAAAACCCACTGCACTATATGTGGGAATTACAAACACTGGGGTCACAGGAGTGATGCTTGATTGTCAATGCTAAAGTCCCCTATCCCCAACACACCTGTGTTCCTATACAACTGCAGTAACAGTATGTTTTCAAGGTAATACCAGCAGACCATACAATCCCTGGGCTGTCCCAATCAACCTGGTGACACGTGCCCATTCCCCAATATGAAGGGGTCAATGTGCTATGTATGTCTGTGTTTGATAACGTCAGGAAGTAAACTGCACTGTCTGGTGGTTGCTGTGGCTTAGTGGACTAAGTATATTACTGTGGTTGATAGGGTGCATGGTTTGAGACTAGCTGCACCTACTCTTTTGCATGTGAGACACAGCTTTGGTAGGAGTGATACAGAATGTCCATATGTCAGTATTTGTTACTGCAAGAAAGCTGGACAAAGCCACAGACAATGGACGGACGGGGGGCACAGATATGGACAGTACACAGCTGTGAGTAACCTAGATGGTGGCTAATAGAACAGCAGGTTGTAACAAGTCAGTGTAGCACCAGGATATAAAGGCTGTCACATAACAGTGTCAGTACTTACAATAAGTCAGTAGGCACCATCCATACCCCACAAATGTACAGAATGTCCACATTTATGCCTCATATATCAGTCATTATATCAGGGAGGTACTGGATTGTTTTATCAGGTTCAGCAGATAATCAGGTGTAGCACACAAAATTCTGGACTGGAGTACAGGTAGGTCTGACCTGGAGTCCTATTGTAAGTATTGATGGTCATACTGGGCATGCTCCTACACTTAGGTAATTTCAGCCCATGTCTGAACCCACATCTGACTATAGAACTGTGATGCCCGTATATCTTTGTGCATTCAGACAGCTAGGTATACCTTAATTGTCTCTCCCTATCCCCATCAGACATGATTACCCTTATCTATCCATATGTGGCACATATAAGATATATCTGGATCTGTTGAGTTCAATATAGATATATACATATATATATATATATATATATATATATATATATATATATATATATATATATATATACATCATATATACAGAGGCAGATGGGGGGAAGTGAGAGAGGGAGACCCAGAAAGGCATAGAGTGATGTAGTGCTACAGCCAGTTGTACACCTACTGTAACCAGTGGCATGTGCAAATAGTAGGGTGAGCACTAGTATGTAACAGTAGATAGGTAGGGGTTCTCATCTCACATCAGCCAACTTGAGTGTGTGTGTGTTACTGTATGTATTCCCCATACAGCCAAATACATATGTCCAACAGGTCTATGTCTGTGCAATGGTCCCCTCATTTTATGGCCCTGTGACTACTGGCCTCCACAACAGTGGCCTCCTGTCAGCAGCTACTGATGTCCTCCACCCCAACATCAGTGGCAGCCATTATCCAACTGCATAAGCTCCATGGCGCATGCAATGACTACGTAGCATTATAGTCTATACATCTAAATAGCTAGTGGTTTACATCCCAACAACGGAAACTCAGTGAGTGTGCATGTGTGTAAGTATATCCCCTTGCTACTGTGTTTATTTTTCCTATGTGTGCAATGCCAATACATTTTAAAGCCTGTGCCTAACTGGGAACCCCTCATTGGCCTACTTTACAGGGCCTGCTGATGACATCCACCTTAGATGCACAGTTACCCATTTGCCAGCTACATAAGCTCTGTGACGCATGTGATAAGTATGTACTACTATAGTGTATACAGCTAGATAGATAGTGGTTCTAACCTCAACAACAGCAATTCAGTGTGTGTGTGTAAGTAAATTTACTGAAGCTGTGTGTATGTCATGCCTATGTGTGTGCAATGCCAATACATTTTAAGGCCTGTTCCAACCTGTTAATCCCCCCACTGGATTATTTTACAGGGCCTGCAGGTGTCATCCACCTTAGATGCACAGTTCAACACACTCCAGGTATATAAGCTCTGTGGCACTTACAATAAGCACATAGCACTGTAGTACATACATGTAGATAGGTAGTGGTTCTTATCTCAGAACTGGCAATGCTGGTTTAAAAGCCCAGGTTTGCACTTGTTTAAGCTCTGTGCAGCGGTACCAAGCTGAGGTAAACAATTACTGATGCTAGAAAGTCTGCTCTTCAGTTTTCCCTTAGATCTTGCTAGTTCTTTCTCTCTTGCACTTCAAATAGCCTAATCACTTTGCACTTCAACAAGTTTTTGTAGCAATTATTGTAGAACATCTAACTGCCATCAACACTAGTCATTCTTCATGGAAATAGCTCCAGTACTTCGTAGTTATGACCACCCCTCCTGGCATGATTAAAGGGTAGTTCCCTGTGTTTTCTCCTATTAACCTGGTGCACTTGGGCATTCTGAGGCAGTGTAGCAACTGCCTCATGTACACAGACAACCCTCTCCTCTTACCTCCCAACACTCAGACTTGTGAGAGATGTACTTATATCACCAAATTGGACGCTATGCATGCACCAGCCAAGACCAGACTAACTGGTCAAGAGGAGAAGATCAACACCTGCACCACACCACATAGAATGCATAGCCCTCCAGAACACCCACTATCACAGCTCTCATATAAAAACACAAACCACACATCCACCTTTGTGGAGACTCTCAATAGAAATTTACCTAAACACCAGGGACCTCCAAGACAGAAACACACTCGACCACAACACAGCACAAACCACAGGATACATAGCTCACCTCCACAGTGTCCCCCTCAACTTAACCCCTAAGGCTAAACACCTTTCCCAATACACTAATCATAGGTGACTCAATAGTGAGGCACAAAGATGTCCCACCCACTAAGTTGAATAAGGAGAAGGTAACAGTCAGTTGTCTATCAGGTGTCAGAATCTGACACATAACATACACACTCAGTTCACTCCCCAACAAGTACAACTATGACTCTGTCATTGTCCATGTGGGTGTGAATGACCTGAGATGCACCTCCCAGGACTACATGAAAAGGAACATGGTGGAGCTCTTGGATTATGTGGCCCAGGCAGGCATGATACTAGCCTTGAGCAGTATCCTACCATCAACCAGAATGATACCACAGTACAAACAAAAAAATGATTGACTTCAGCAATTGGCTAAGTTTTTGATGTCATGCTAAGGGGATCCAGTACCTGTCTGCTTGGCATGACATGACTGACAGACCTTGATGCTTTGCCAGAGATGGCCTGCATCTGTCACCCCTGGGTTTCTGGGTACTGGCTAAGGCTCTTGGCACCCCTAAAGTGCCTTTTTAGGCAGTGTTCCAAAGACCAAATTACCACCATAACAGCTATAAATAAATGCAAGTTGAGGGTCCTGCTGCTCAATGCTAGAAGTCTAAATCTCAAGATGCACTCACTCGAAGCACTCCTCAAAATAGAGAACATTGACATTTGTGCTGTAATGGAGAGCTTGTTTAAAGTGGCAGAAAGCACCCCTGCACTACCAGGCTATAACTCATTCCACACCTTTTGGCCCCGAAACATGGACTGAAGCTCCAAAGACGATGGTGTCTCCATATTCATAAAGGATATGCACATCTCCAGACTAGTAGCCCAGCATAATGCATCTGAGATACCTCAGGTACAACTAACAATGGGTAAGATGGCGATCCAGGTCATAGCCTGCTATAGGTCCCCAACCATGTCCCTAGACTCTCACTCAACATTCCTAAGCACCCTGGAATCCATCAAGGTCCAACCCAACAATCTCTTACTAGAGACTTTAACTACCCCTCCATCAACTGTAAAAACTACTCAAGCACCAATGCACTGGCCCAAACTCTTCCTGAAATTCATCAATTCCAATGCCCTGGACCAGCTCATTCTAACCCCTACTAGAGGAAGCAACATCCTTGACCTGGTTATTAGTAATATGGTCGACTGTTGCTCTACACCAATAGTCAATCCCTCCCTGGTCAGATCCAACCATAAACAAATCACCATGGAAATCCACATCTTACCCACACCCCCTGCAAAGATAACCACCTTGAAAACTTCTCCAAAGCTGACTTTGGACTCCTAAAAACAGAGGTGGCTAACTTCATGGCGCCCATGCCAATGGAAAATATCTGCATGACTGTCAAATCATACACCAATACACTATACAAACATGTACATAAATGCATGGAACTAGCCATACCCAACAGAACCAAGACGCTCTCCTCCAAAAAAAGGAAGCCAATCTGGTGGTCTCCTGCCATTAATAAACTCTACAGCAGAAGGAAGAAACTGTTTCAGTAAAAGGTGAAGTCCCAAGACTGGAAAACCTCCCTTATTAGCCTCAACAAAAAGTTGAGATCCCTCATCAAATCCTCTAAAGCCAGCTATGAAGGCAGAATTGTGGCAGACACTGAAAACAATCACAAAGCCTTCTATAGCTATATCAAGAACCTCCACGGCAATACCCATATCTGCTCTGAGTTACTGAACAATGGTACCTCCTATACTGAGCCAACAGATATTGCCAACATACTGGCCAAAAGATTCAGTGCCAACTTTACCCCTCCCCCCAAGGATCAATCACAATACTGGAAGAATGCCAGGCACCCAGCATTACTGCAGCACAGGATAAAGCTGCATTGTCTAAGGCCAAGAATACAGCTTCCATGCGACCCAATGATATCCCTGGCTGTGTTCTACATAAACTACAAAGCAAACTGGCACCACATCTGTGTGCCCTGTTCAGTCACAGCCTCACCTCAGGCTTTGTCCCTACTGAACGGTGCACTGCTACCGTTATCCCTTTCCATAAAGGGGAAGCGACTACAGACCCGGGGAATTATCACCCCATTAGCCTGATGAGTCTGATATGTAAAGCTACGGAGCACATCATGATGGACCTGATTAGCAAAGATATAGGAAATCTCCAAACTCTAGACCCCATGCAATTTGGTTTTGTGAAAGGGAGATCATGCCTGATCAGCCTGGTTCATTTCTTTGAGTCAGTCACCAAGGCTGTGGATGAAGGTAAAGCAGTGCATGCAGCCTACCTCGATCTGGCCATGGCCTTGATACCATTCCTCACTCAGGAATTATTGATAAACTCACCATACTAGGCATCAACCCCTATATCACTAGGTGGGTTGCAAATTGGCTCACAGATAGAACACACAGTGTGAAAGTAGCAGACTCTATGTCAGACTGCTGACTAGTCATGAGTGGAGTGTCACAGGGATCATTCCTGGGTCATCTTCTGTTCAGCATCTAGTTCTCAAAAGTCCAGGCCAACATAAAGGAACTCTGGCTGACCAGGTTCGCAGACAACTGCAAGCTGGAAGCCATTATTAACTCCCTAAGTGATGCAGACATCCTACAGAAAGGCCTCACTGATACCAGTGACTGGTGTCAAAACCATGACCTAAAGCTTAATGCCAAAAAATGCATCATCATCACCTTTGAGAAAAACTCAGTTCCCACTAATTACCACATTGATGGGACCCCACTGAACACTGAAGGTGTTATAAGATTTCTGGGACGCAGGTTGACAGCAACCTCTTCTTCGACCACTGCATTGCAGTGTGGTCAGAAAGTCCCTCTATGTGGCACATCTCATTACCAAGGGTTTTGCATCAAGGAAGAAAGAGGTCATCATCTCTTTCTACTTTTCCCTCATTAGACCAATCATCAAGCATAATGCCCCATTTGGCATGTACCTCACTAGACACCTGCAACAACTGGAGAGGCCACAGAAGTACCTCACGAAGAGGATCCTAGGCATTAAACACATGTCCTACATGGACTGACTCAAAAGACTCCAGCTATTCTTTGTCTTATATCGCCTACTTAGAGGCAATCTCTGCTTGACTTACAAAGCCACGTCTGACCCAGCTCTGTTAGAAATGCTACATATAAAGAAATTCCAGTCCCTCATCACACGCTCCAGAGACCTCAACCTCATTGCCACAATCAACAAAACATGCTGGAGGGACAGGTTCCTCACCCAGAGACTGCCCACGCTGTGGATAAACTTCTCATACATATCAAGCAGAGCACCTCGCTGTCCCTCTTCAAGAGAAATCTTGATGAGTGGATGAGTAATAGAAAGTTCTCCCCGGGGATCACTCCAGTGTATCTATTTGATAGAGGCACTGGGAACTAATAATTCCATGAATACACAAGAAACAAACTACTGAGATCGCCAATGAGCCAAGGTTAAAACTGCTGATTTATTTTAAACATAAAATGAACCACGCTTTTCGTCCTACTCAATTGCAGGGCTTCTTCAGAAATACAAAAGATTCATCTGTTACATCCTTTTATAAACTTTGCGCCAAAACTGTATCTCATATCTGTATGTATTTTCTGTTCTTTATGATTCTAGGTATTGTGACCTCATCATCCCTTATGATCACCTTCTGTTGTTCTGATTTCTCTTCCTGTTCCATTGTTTTCTTCTATTGCACCTCGGAAAACCCTGATTTCCATTAACATTGACCACCCCTTCATCATTTTGGATGAATCTAGCATTATTGTCATTGCATTATTTTATTCGTTCACTTCTTCTTACCATTTCATTTTCTATTATTTCATTCGTTTGTTGTTGTTGCGGCAAGGGTACCTGTGCTATATTATTTGATGTTGTTACATTTTTATTAGTCTGTTTCGAATATACCTGTTGTTCAGATGGTTCTAAAACTCTTTTAGACCATACTTGTGAGAGTGGGGTGGGGGGTACGCTGACCCCTTACTATATTGTGAACGATCTCTTTCAAGTTTCTTGATTTTTGTTAACCTCATTTTTTCAATGTGCTGTTCCATACTTTGAAAAAATCTTAGATATTCATACTTATATCTTGAAAAGTCCCCACGTTGTTTGATTTGCTCATCTATTTATACTATTTAGGTTCATAGGTTCATACTAGGCTATCTGCCCGAGGGCATTTACAAGCCTAGCCCATAGTTTTGTGGCTTACGCCACCCCTTTAGTATGGGGAACTATACCCATTATTTTGCTGTGCCTCTGTCGAGCAGTGACACTGAGGTAATCCCTGGGGTATATCTGCGATCTCCCATCCATTGGTCAAGATTTCTCTTGAACAAGGCCAGCGAGGTGCTCTGCTTCACATATACCGGGATTTTGTTCCACAGCATAGGGAGTCTTTGGGTAATGAATCTATCCCTCCAGCACGTCCTATTAATAGCCGTGTCAAGGTTTAAGTCTCCCGCCCTTGTGGCTCTGATGGATCTAGATATTTTGAGGTGAAGCATATTCATCAAATCTGGGTTTGACATGGCCTTGTATGTTAGGCAAAGGTCACCTCTGAGCAGGCGGTGGCGACTGAATAGAGTTGGAGTTCTTTCAGTCGGGCAGCATAGGACAGATGTTTGAGACCCTTTATCCTTTTGGTGAGGAACTTTTGTGGCCTCTCAAGCTGCTGCAAGTGTCGGGTCAGATACATTCCGAATGGGGCATTGTACTCAATCATTGGTCTGATGAGTGATGAGTATAGGGAGACTATGACCTCCCTTGATCTAGATGAGAATCCCTTCATGATAAGGTGGGCAATGTAGAAGGTCTTCCTAACCACCTTGGCTACATGGGTGTCGAATGACAGACTACTATCAACTTGGGTCCCCAGGTCCCTGATAACTTCTTCTGTGCTCAGTGGATTGCCACCTATTTGGTAGCTAGGGGTAACCTTGTTTTTCCCAAGGGGTATGACTATGCATTTTTTGGCATTTAACTTTAGGCCATGGCTCTGGCACCAGTTATCCGTTTCTGTGAGACCCTTCTGAAGGATATCTGTGTCAGATGTGTTTTCTACTATGGCGCCCAGTTTGCAGTCATCTGCAAACTTTGTCAGCCATAACCCTCCTGTGTTTGCTTGTACTTCGAAAAGTAGATGCCAAACAAGAGTGGGCCCAGGACTGAACCCTGTGGTACACCACTTGTGACAGGCTTTGAGTCTGACATGGCGCCAGCAACTCTGACCCTGTGTGTTCTGTCACTCAGCCAGTTTGCAACCCATCTTGTGATGTATGGGTTAACATTTAAGCTGATGAGTTTTTCAATGATACCCGAGTGGGGTATTGTATCAAGGCCTTCACCAGATCGAGGTAGGCTGTATGGACTGCCTTTCCTCATCAATGGCTTTGGTGACTGTTTCAAAAAGTCAACCAAGTTTAGAAGGCATGATCTGCCTTTGACAAAGCCAAACTGGGATGGATCCAAAGTCTGCAAATTCCCTATGTCTTTATTTATGAGGTCCATTATGATCCTCTCCATGGCTTTGCAGATAAGGCTTGTCAAGCTGATGGGCCGGTAATTTCCAGGGTCGGTGGAGGCACTGCCTTTGTGAAGTGGGACCACAGTTGCAGTGCGCCACTCCCTGGGTACATATCCAGAGGTAAGACTATGATTAAACAGCTGTCCTAGCTGTGGGTTTAATTCCTCGTTGAGTTCGTGAAGCACACAGCCGGGGACACCATCAGGTCCCATGGATGCTGTGTTTTTTGCTTTGGAGAGAGCAGTTCTCACTTTGGTGTTGGAGATGTTTGGGGGGCTGCAATCGCTTGGTATAGATATCTCTCCTTTTGGGTGGGAGAAGTTTGCACTGAACCTGTCAGCCAGTATGTTGGCAATGTCTGTAGGATCAGTAATCTTCACATCATTTTGAACTAGTTCTGAACATATCTGGGAGTTTCCTCCCAGGTTTCTAACATAGCTAAAGAAGGCCTTATGATTGTCTTTTGAGTCTTTAGCTATTTTTCTCTCAAAATTTGCTTTGGATGATTTTATGAGAGCTCTTAGTTTTTTACTTATAGTGATCAAGGGTGTCTTACCTTTTAAGGATTTTGCTCTATCTTGTAGTAGCTTCCTCCTTTTGTTGTAGAGTTTGTTTATGGCTGGGGTCCACCAGACTGGACGCTTGCCTTTGGTACAAAGAGTCTTTGTTTTGCTTGGGATTGCCTTATCCATGCAGTCCTGCAGGTGCTGGTAGAAGGCATTTGTAAGTGCTTTCCCAAGTCTTTTGTCATTACAGCATAATGTTTTATCATTGTTTGCATTAATTGTAAACCTTGCTGGTTAAACATTTTAATCAAATCTTGGTGAAATTCGGAGCCTGGCTGAAGTTTTTAATAATAATGATGATTTTTTAACAATGATTTATTTAATAATGAGTTTTAAACATTGATTGTTAAATAACATTATCTGAATAATGATTTTTTTTCAAACAATTTATCGTATTTATGAATGTTCGGCAACATTGTTATTTAATGTATCTCACTTTAAGAAAAAGGTGACGTCTATGAGATACAGTTTTGGCGCTAAGTTTATAAAAGGATGTAACAGATGAATCATTTTAATTTCTGAAGAAGTCCTACAATTGAGTAGGACGAAAAACGTGGTTCATTTTACATTTAAAATAAATCGGCAGTTTTAACCTTGGCTCATTGGTGATTTCAGCACTGGGAACTAATGCCCGGCAGCATGATGCCAGGGCACTTTTATGGGCTAAGCTTGCAAAGGCTCCAGGGCCATTAGCCTAGTAAACACCAATGAACCTATAAACCTATAAGAATATCCCTTGTCGCAAAGTGGCTGCCTTGTGTGTATGTGTGATGGTTATACCATTTTGAGGGCCTGTTAATCCCCCTATTGGATTACTTTACAGGGCCTGCTGGTATCATCCACCTTAGATACACAGTTAGACACTCTCCAAGTATCTAGGCTCTGTGGCGCATGCGATAAGTACGTAGCACTATAGAATTTACAACTAGATAGGTAGGGGTTCTAATTTCAAAACTGGAAACTGTGTGCATGTGTGTGTGTATGCATATCCCCTTGCCATCTCACTATAGTACATACAACTAGATAGGGTTTCTAATTTCAAAAGGGCAACTGTGTGAGTGTGTATGTATGCATATCCCCTTGAAGTCTTCCCTGTGTTTGTGTGTAATGGTTATACCATTTTAAGGACCTGTTAAACCTCCCAGTGGCAACCTTTACAGCACCTGCAGATGTCATCTACCTGAACAGTACTGTCCAACAATACAAAAACATATAAGCTCCATGGCGCATACGATATGTATGTAGTGCTATAGTATGTACAGCTAGACAGGTAGATGTTCTACCCTCAACAAAGGCAGTTCTTGTGTGTGTGTGTGTGTGTGTGTGTGTGTGTGTGTGTGTGTGTGTGTGTGTGTGTGTGTGTGTGTGTGTGTGTGTGTGTGTGTGTGTGTGTGTGTGTGTGTGTGTGTGTGTGTGTGTGTGTGTGTGTGTGTGTGTGTGTGTGTGTGTGTGTGTGTGTGTGTGTGTGTGTGTGTGTGTGTGTGTGTGTGTACGCTTATCCTCTTACAGCAGTGTGACTGTGTTAGGCCCAACACCTGTCCCACCATGCAGGTTGCAGTTCATGTTTGGCCAGGTGTGTCCTGTGAAAACAACTAAAACAATACATAGGTCCCAAGAGTGTAGGACAACAAACATTTCCTACATGTGTGTAATAGTTGCATAAACCAGTCATTTTTAAATCAGAAACACCTGAATTTTCTGAGACATAGCATAACCCAAGCTAAATGCAAAAAACAGTACCATCGTACCATATGGCATGGGCACGGCCCTGTTGTTTGCCACATCACTGGCAACCCCATAAACACACAACCTGTGTTGATAGACCTGGGTACTCAGATTGACAACAATGTCGCATTCAACCATCATGTAGTGGCAGTGGTTAGAAAGGCCTTGTACGTCATAGGTAAAGGGAGTGCATCCAGAAAAAAAGTGGCCATTACCTCTGTATAGTCCTCAGCCAGTACAACAATACTTTGATATGTACCTATCCAGAAATCTGCAACAACTGGAAAGGCCAGGTAATACCCACAAAGGTAATCCATGACCTCCAATACCTGTCCCATGCAGATAGTCTCTAATCAATAGTCCCCCACTCAGTATCAGACAGGTTGCCCAGAGGTGGGCTGTGGCACACCTACAACCCAATGTTGGACCCTACCCTTCAACAGCTGTCCCATATATGTGAGTCAACTTCCCTATGCATTACCAGCACAACAGTCCTAAATCTGATAGACAACATCAGCAAAACCTGATGGACAGACAGATTTGTCTCCCAGAGGCTGCCCTGTCTCAGGAGTGCACTTCCCAGACATGTCAATCAGAGTACTATGCAGACCATCATCAAGTGTAACCATGATGAGTGGATGGGATACTTCAAATCTGTCCCAGGCGTCTCACCTGTGTCCCTCAATGACAGGGGCAACAGGTGCTGATTGATGATTCTGTTAGGGGTAAACTAATGGCTAGGCTTGAAAGGGCTTCAGGAACAATAGCCTAGTAACCTTGTATGATCCTAGGTATATTGGTTACAGTCCTGTGTGCTGTAATGGACTGTGTTGTTAAGTGTCCACTCCCATCACTACCATCTACTGTGGTGTGTCCCCTATGGGTGACATACCAGTACCATGTCATACATCCACCATCTGACAAATAGGTAGGTGGTACCACAGGTGTATGGCGACAGTCCAGCAACATCTGTGTGACACAATTACAGACAGCACTGCAAAAGTGTTGTAGAGTATCCTCCTTGTGGGTGTTTAGCATCCGCAGTACACAGATATTTGTAGAATGTGTACATGTGCATGATATTGCTTTTGCTTGATTGATTTAGATCTATAATATTTGCTGGCTTCTGATCTGTGCTGAAAGTGTTATTTTTCTGAGTGGGAAGTGCTATTTTCCCCCCACTCTTAATCCTGCTCTGTTAAATACTGGCCAAACAACTTGTGTGTTTTATCTGATTGTCTCAAGGCTTGCTAGTATAATTAAGATTCCCTGTTTGTTACCTCTGCATTCATTGCTTGAATCTAATTGAGTTCTGACTGAAAGTGCTACTGAAACAACTCAAAATATAAATTGATAAGTATATTTTTTGGCACTTCTTTCCAAAGTTCTACAGTATCCTAATTGCTTTTGCTTGATTGATTTCGATCTATAATATTTGCTGGCTTCTGATCAGTGTTGAAAGTGTTATTTTTCTGAGTTGATTTTTCACCCACCCTGCCCTCCCTATTGGTGTTTGGTGGCTTTGCAATTGCCCGCCCCTACTGTATATTTGATCTGTGACACTCCTCCCAGTCTAGTGTCTTTAGCTCATTCTACCTAATACGGAAAGAAAAAAAAATGTTTTGCAATTTATTCATCTGCTTACTGTGTTTGTGTTTCTTCCTACTTTATTACTTATTTTACTCTTGCTGCCTGTTCTTAAAAGTACTTAATAACATTTATTCTGCTGCATTTATTACTGCTTGTTAGTAGCCAATTCAATTGTAACTGTTATTCTAAGCCTTTGGTTTACGCACTTGGGCTTTAGACCAGTTGTTTCACATTAGGAAGGTTTGTGGTCTGCACTGTTGTGGCAGGACAGGAAGCTTACATCCTTCTGAGTTGGGAGTTGCTGATTGAAGGCTTAGTGTCTGTTCTAAAGTGTATTAGTTCTGGTTTAAGCACTTGGGCTTTGGGCCAGTTTTTTTACATTAAGAAGGTGTGGTCTGCACTCTTGTGGGAGGCTGAATTCTGCCCTTCTGAGCTGGGAATTTCTGGTCACAGGCTTATTGTGCCTGCTTATTTGAACTGTTTCTTTCTGAAATTGGTGCACCTTGTTGCTGCAGCATAGACCAGATTCAGGCCTGCTGAATCTAGCTTTCTGTGTATAACTTGAGCACTGACCCAGGCCATCTTTTTTTTTGGAGAAGGTTCCCCTGCACCCTAGCAGCAGCAGTGTGCAGTTAGAACTTGTCTGATTGAAGACTGCTGGAGCAGGAGTCAGTTTTGAGCTTTTTTTCTGGTTAATTGGGTAACTTGTTTAAATCAGTTGTTCATGTTCTATTGTTTTATATATATAAAAAAAATTGCATTCTATTCATCTGCTTTTACTGTATTTGTGTTTCTTCCTACTTTATTACTAGAGGCATTGACTACAACTCTGATCTGAGATATATAACAATAAGTATCATTTTCTACGCATTTAAAGAGTTTTTTTTTATTGTATCTGCTTTATTTTCTGGGAAAAAAAAAAATATATATATATATATATATATATATATATATATATATACTTGTTTTTTCACCTTTCTAAGCTAGTATAGTCCAGTTTTCAGGTTAAGTGCTGAATTCAGTGCTGTGTTTGCCCATACCTTACTTGGATAGAAGGAAGTTTTTCTGTTCACCTGTGAGAGACGGGAGCGTTGAGCAACCTATCTGTCCCTGGAGGAGTGGTTTCAGCCCAGAAAGTAGTAGTTTATTGGCCATTTTGGGCTAATTTCTATCTCTTTCATTTCCCTGCTATAAATACCGCATTTACCCGGTTTTGCATGCTAGGCAGCGCCAGTTAGCTAGGGTATAATTATTCCCGGCTCCACAAAGTCTCCCCTTCAATTTTTCCCTTGGAACTAGACAAACTTTCAACTTAAGCACTCAAGCCATTCATTTCTCAGCCCGGCACTTGCTCAAAACTCATAGCAAGCACTTATAAACCCTAGCCCTCCTATACTGTACAGAAGGACAAGGCTCTCTATTCAACCTTACCAGCCATTCAGTAAAACAGTTCACTGTACCTATCCAGGCATGTCCAAAGTGCAGTTTCAGGTGTACTGTCCAGTCCAACTGGTGAATCTGGGCATTCTGAGGCAATGATACAACTGCCTCATGTACACAGACAACCTACTCCTCCTACCAACAAACACTAATACATGTGAAATATGCAATTATACAGCCAAACTAGAGGCTAAGCTCTCTCAACCCAAGGCTGGATCAGGCAGTCAAGAGAAGAAGGGAAATACTTGCATCACACCACCAGTCTCACATAGACCCATTAAACCAGCACCGGCACAAAACACACATAAATACACGAAAACATACTCGGAGCCTTTAAATAAAAATCTGCAAAAGCAACAGAGACCTCCAAAGCAGACATCCAAATAACCTCCACCCCCCAACACAAATCATGGAACACATACTTCACAAAAGCAGTGTGCCATGCAATCACAGCCCTTAAGGCAAAATAACATACCCAACATACTAGTAATAGGTGACTCTATAGTCAGGCAAACTGACATCCCACTTACTAGGCTGAATAAGGAGAAGGTTACTGTTAGCTGCCTGTCAGGTGCCAGGATCTGCCACATAACACAAGCACTCATGTCACTCCAGAGCAAGTACAAATATGACTCTGTCATTGTCCATGTTGGTGTGAATGACCTGAGCCGTACCTCCTGGACTACATGAAAAGAGACATGGAAGAGCTCTCTGATCTTGTAGCCCAGGCCAGTATGACCCTGACCCTGAGTAGCATCCTGCCCTCACCAAGAATGATACCACAGTATAAAGAAAAAAATATCAGTTTCAACAACTGGCTAAGTTTCTGGTGTCATTCAAAGGGGATCCAGTGTCTGTCTGCCTGGGATGACATGCTCGACAAGCCACACTGCTTCATAGAGACGGTTTGCACTTGTCACCCTTAGGCTTTCGAATACTGGCCAAGGCTCTTGCCACCCCCATAGTGCCCTTTTTAGGCAAGGCTCAAAAGACAAACCAACTGCCATAAATACCACAAGTAACAAAAAACTGAGGGTAATGCTACTCAATGCCAGAAGTCTAAACCTCAAAATGCACACACTCGAGGCACTCCTCAGTATGGAGAAAATCGATATATGTGCAATAACAGAAACCTGGTTTAAGGCTCCAGAGAGTACCCCAGCACTACCAGGCTACAACTCATACCATACAGTTCGGCCACAGAACCCGGGCTAAAATACAAAAAGTGGGGGCGTATCCATATTCATCAAGGATACCCACACCTCCAGGTTAGTGGCACAGCACGATGCTTCAGAGATCATCCACGTGCAACCAACAATAGGAAAAACTGCAATTCAAATTGTAGTTTGCTACAGATCACCCACCATGTCCCAGGACCCCCATTCTGCATTTCTGGAAACACTGGGAAATATAAAGGTCCTACAAAACACCCTAATATTGCGTGATTTCAATTACACAAACATTAATTGGGAGAACTACTCAAATACTAACTCACTTGCCCAACATTTCCTAGAATTTATAAACTCAAACGCCCTGGATCAACTGGTCAACACTCCCACCAGAGGTGACATATTGGACCTGGTCATCACCAACATGGGTGACCGGTGCTCCACACCAGAGGTCAACCCCTCACTGGATAGATCTGACCATAAACAAACCACTTTGCATATCCACATTCCGCTCCCACCCCTGGACAAGGAAACCATCGTGAAAAAATTTTCAAAAGCAAACTTCACATTACTTAAGACCGAGGTAGAAAGTTTCAAAGCCCCCATGCTAAAGGATAACATTGTCCAAGCTGCAAAATCCTTTAGTAATGCATTCTACGGCCACCTACAAGAATGCATGGATCGTGCTATCCCAAGCAAAACCAAGACTCACTCCTCCAAGAAAAGGAAACCAGTCTGGTGGACTCCTGCCATAAACAAGCTATACAATAGAAGGAGGAAACTAGTACAGAAAAGAGTAAAATCCCAAGAAGGGAAGACATCCCTAATCAGTAGCAGCAAGAAACCACTATCCCTCATAAAATCATCCAAGGCGAGTTTCAAAAGAAAAATTGCCAAGGACTCCAAAGATAACCACAAGGCATTCTTTAGCTATGTCAAGAATCTAAGTGGCAATGCTCAGATCTGCTCGGAGTTAGTGCAGAATGGCACAAAATACACTGAACCGACCGATATCGCCAACATCCTGGCAGACAGGTTCAGCACAAATTTCACCCTCCTCTCACCTCCAAAAGGGCCCATAACCATACCAGAAGAATGTAGAGCTCCTGAAATCACAGACACTCAGGTTAAAACAGCCCTCTCCAAAGCCAAAAACAGAGCATCAATGTGACTGGACGGTGACCCAAGCTGCGTCCTACATGAGCTCAAAGATGAACTAACCCCTCACCTAAACACACTGTTCAAACTCAGCCTCTCCACAGGTTACGTACCCTTAGAGTGGCACACAGCAACAGTTATTCCGCTCCACAAAGGTGGAGCCACAACAGACCCCAGGAACTATCACCCTATAAGCCTGACTCACTTGGTCTACAAGGCTATGGAGCGCATCATCATGGAACTCATTAACAGAGACATTGGGAACCTCCAAACACTGGACCCTACCCAGTTTGGCTTTGTTAAGGGCATATCATGCCTCCTAAACCTGGTGGACTTCTTTAAGACAGTTATCAAGGCTATAGACAAGGGGAAAGGTGGTACACACAGCCTTTGACACCATTTCCCATTCTGGTATTATAGACAAGCTCACCAGCCTGAACATAAACCCCTACGTCACAAGATGGGTTGCCAACTGGCTCACAGACAGAACCCACATGGTAAGAGTTGCGGGAGCTAGGTCTGGCTCTAAACCGGTTACAAGTGACGTTCTCCAGGGCTCAGTCCTAGGACCCCTCCTGTTCAGCATATACTTCTCAGAGGTACAGGCAAGCACAGGAGGACTATGGCTGACCAAGTTCACAGATGACTGCAAACTAGGAGCTATAACTGACTCTCCGGCTGACGCAGACATCCTCCAAAAGGGTCTCACTGAGACAGATACCTGGTGTCAAAATCATGGCCTCAAGCTAAATGCCAAAAAGTGCATAGTCATCCCCTTTGGAAAAAACAAAGTACCCACAAACTACCACATATGTGGTAGTCCCCTAAATATGGAAGACGTAATAAAGGATCTGGGGACCCAAGTAGACTCTCCTTTGATAATCACATTGCCAAAGTGGTTAGAAAATCTTTCTATGTGGCCCACCTTATCACAAAAGGGTTCGCATCCAGATCAAAAGAGGTCATTGTGCCCCTCTACTCATCGCTCATCAGACCCATCATTGAGTACAATGCCCCATTTGGGATGTATCTTACAAGACACCTGCAACAGCTGGAAAGACCACAGAAATACCTCACCAAGAGGATCACTGGCCTCAAACAGATGCCCTATGCAGCTCGACTGAAGAAACTCCAGCTGTACTCGGTTGCATACCGCCTACTCAGAGGTGATCTCTGCCTGACATACAAGGCAATGTCCAACCCAGAAGTGATGGACATGCTCCACCTAAAGAAAAGCTTATCCCCTCAAGCCACACACTCTATGGATCTAAACCTCACCACTACAATAAATAGGACGTGCTGGGGGGATAGATTCCTGTCACAGAGACTTCCCATGCTTTGGAACAAGATTCCAATCTACATTAGGCAGAGCTCCTCGCGAACACTCTTCAAGAGAAACCTTGACGAGTGGATGGGAAATAGAAAGTTTACCCGGGGATCACTTCAGTGGCTCTGCTGGACAGAGGCACAGGGAACTAATCTAAGGGGGTGGCGAAAGCCAACACATTCTGTCTAGGCTTATAAATGCCTTTGGGCAGATAGCCTAGTACCTACCTATGAACCTATGAACCTATATATGTGGGCTGTCTGCCAGACAAATGTGGATGTCTGGAAATCAGTTGGAGAATATGTAATGGTTGTTTCCAGACTGTGGGGAATATGGCTGTCACAGACCAGACACCTCAGAAAGCAGTTACAGTACTTTAATATCTGGTTCTGTATTCATCCCCTCACATTGCATGCTCTATATGTACATTCAATTGCTGAGGGTGAGCCTGTGTCCCCCCACAACTACTGGCTATAACCTGCTGTCCTGTTGTAGAGGGTCAACAGGTTTGCTAGCCATAGCTCTCAGGCAATGATATATAGGTGTTGAGTACACAGTGACCTAGCCAGAGTACATCAGGAACAGTCAGGGACACCTGAACCATGTTTTAACTATGCCTTTGTGACATTCACAGCGTGAGAGGAGCAGACTGACAGTACATCATGTGATATGGCAGCTGTATCCACCACTGCTGACTGTCACTATTGTCTAATGCACAATCCAGTTGCATTTGTACATGAGCTGACCATTGCTGGTGGGACTCAGGGGCCACTGTGATCTGATCTAATTCACAGAAGACTGAGGCAAGAGGGAAGCCTGTAGCTGCTGGACAGCTGACTAACAGTGACATGAACTTCCAAGATATTCACCACAGACCTTTATTGTGGTAATCCCTATTTATCATGCCTGCATCCCCCAACTGTGTCCAATTACATGGGGAATACTATTACATGCCTGGTATAGTGCTGTACACCTTTATGTGCAGAAATCCTGTGATAGAATGGAAGGATTGCCAACAACACAAGAACTGAAGATGGTGAGTAAAAGGAAAACTGCTCTTACAACTGGTAAAACCTCACGATAGTTTATTGAACAATTCCACACGACTGGTTAAGCGCTTTCGACTGGTGATCAGTCTTCATCAGAACAAACAACACATATCATCCCAAAGTATTTATACACATCCTAAATCACCTTAATTGATGTTTAACTAATTAAAATCCCGCCAAAAAGTTTAAAGCCATATTACACATTTACTATAATACACTGTAAGTAAACCAACCTTAAATCAAGATGTGACTTTCAAATACACATGTAATATAATAATATATACAATAGTAATATATGCAGTAATATATACGGTGGGTAAAACCTCTTGGTGTAACTGTAAATATCCGTATAACTATCTAATAAAAAATCTAATAAAAAATAATAATAATAATATATATAAATATATGCACTTCACTTGTGTGATAAAGTTAAAAATCCCAGTAACAAACCTAAGAGTTGAAATTTACTCTAAAGCTAAAAAAGGTTTTATACTTATAAAATCATTGAGACCAGGTGGTCTCGTGGAACTGCTAGGATTTGCCATTTACTTCAAGCGGCTAATTTCATTTTCCAGTCACCCCAAATGGGCTTAACATCTATCTGTTCTACAATGGAAAACAAAAAACCATGTTCCTCACCTTTATCCAAGATGTGTCTGTACAATGCATTTTTGGTATCTTGTTTCCCTATTTTGTACGCATGTTCAGAATGCGTCTGTTCAGCTGTCTCTCTGTCTTGCCTATGTAATGGGCATTGCATAGTTTACAGACTGCCAGATAGACCACATGTTTTGTTCTACAGTTACATTTGCTTTTTATAGTAGTATGACACAAATCATTAAGTTGAATAGTCATGTTAGAATTAATGTATTTACACTGTTTGCAGTTCCCGCATTTAACTGTACCCTTATGTGATCCATGCTTTGATCTTTCTGCCTTATTATCGGCTTTTTCTAATAGCCTTTTTATATTTGGGGCAGTTTTATATACACATCTTGGTTTACTACCCAATAGCTCTTCCTTGTCCAATACTCTAAGTGTTGACCAATGCCTTGGAAGGATAGCACAGTCTGTCATCATAGAGAAAGTCACAAAACTATGTACCATAGGCAGCAGCTTGCTTTTTGTAAGTAATGCTCATGAACAGCTGATTGACTCTGCACCAATATGTGGCTCAGACTTGCTAATTGAATTCAGAACAGCTGGGCTGCATTTTAATTAACCAAAGTCATGGCAACACAGTGCTGTATTTGAGACCTTCATGTAGGCCTTGACCATTTTTCTGGCCTGTGAGGACATTATCGAGGTGTGGGGACTACAGCATCACAAAGGGTAGGTTGAAATACTGTCCATGTTTTGGATTTATGTGGTATGTCCAGAGTTTTGCATGTTAATTTTGGCCATTGTGAACAGACCTTCTGATTATGTGGTAGCTTCCTGTTTAACAATGTGGGTTGAGGTCAGTAAGGAGACAGCCAGATGTGAGTGTCATATGTCATTTGCATCAGATTATGCATGCTGCTGCAGTAGCCGCTGGTCTACCATTTGTGTATGTCTGTAGGGTAGGACTTTGACACATGTCCCTGTCACTTGACCATTCCCCCCCAACCCTTTATGCACGAGTGTTGTGTGGATTCTGCGTTCTAGTTGTTTGGGGGTATGGTTGGTCTGTAGCAAGAAGCTGAACATACTGATGCATATGTATATGTGTATTTTTCCCAGCAGCCATACTAGGGATTGTGAACACATTGTGGGACAGCAAGCTGTATATGTGAGTGAGGCAGCAGTGTCAGCTCTGTTGTCACAGCATAGCCAGGGTGAGGGTACCCATAACAATCCAGGTGAGGCATGTGCCTTTGGTATATATGTTAATAGTGCCATCCAGAGAGTGATAGGTGACATTTAGGACACCTATTCACATTTGTGAAGTGTGTCCCAACCTACAGGCCTTTGAGGTGCCAATATGGGTAGCAGTGACTGCAGTAGCAAAAAATGTTCTGCTTAAAATTGCACAGTTCAGTCATTTAATTGTTCCAACCACCATGTACTTGACATGCAACACACTGGAATGGAAGCCAGGAGTGTGGGTGGACAAATGTTAAGCATGCTGGGAATGTAACAGATTAAGCTATGTTGTCAGTACTATAGCAGGTGTGTGTACAAGACATATGTGAAAGCATACAGTCTGTTACACAGGATTGGCATGAACATGTGTGATCAGATGTGTATGACGTGCAACACTGAACTGTCTGTCATGTTTCATAATTTCAGTGTGTACTGACTTGCCAGTACATCAGCACACAGCATAGGTTGTGTGACATCTGTGCCAAATATAGGTGGCACAACTGTGGACATTCTGCAACAGACTGCAGTTGTCATCTCTACCTGATATCCTCAGCCTTGCATACATCCATCAACATTTATTTGTCTGTGTACTGGTTTGGTGTCTGTATCACAGTCCCAAGTATGTTGTCATTTGTCCCATTATATGTACAAGAAGTGTGTCACTGGCAATAAGGATATGTTTATGAAAACACCTGTTATTCCTCACAGCTGGGTGGCTTAGTGAGCTAATGCACTGTGCTGCAGTTGACAGCGTCCTAGATTTGAAACTTGGCTGGGGCTCAATATTTTTCTGCTGCGCATCACTGATAAACATGATAAGTTTATGGTAACACCTGTTAGTCTTCAAAGCTGAGTGGCCAAGTGGGCTAATGCACTATGTCATAGTTGGCTGGGTCCTGGGCTCAAGACTTGCCAGAGTAATAATTGTGCTGATGTGCAGAACAGTGTCAGACATACAGAAAGTGATTAAAGCAGTTTTAAGAAGCTTTAAGTAGGTTTGGGCAATTTTGCATGACACACTGCAATGCCAAGTGGCACTTCGTCCCACTTAAACCTGCGCTATTTCCAAAAAAGGAAAAGAAAAAAGGGGTGATAGGAAAGGGGTAAATGGGGGCAAGCAGGGAGAAAAACAATATGAAAGGCAGGTAGGGATGTGCAGGATGGGCAGGATGGGTGTAGGAAAGGACCATAGCTCTCCATTTCTTGTACAGCAACAGCTGTGCATGTTGTGGACAATTTGGAATTTGGAGCCTCACATCCCTGTGGGTGGTGTGTGGGCAACATAACTTTATTGATTAATTGTTGTGATTGATTGATGGCAGTGTAGGTGTGGGTGAAATGAAGAACTATTTGTGGGGTGATTTTTTTTGTGGGACAGATGCCCTTTTTTTAAGGAAAGAGTGGGGTGTTGGGGAAGGGATATAGGTAATTGTGGGGAGGTAAGTTGGGTAGGAGAGGTAGCATTTGCAAACAGATAAGACAGCAGACAGGGACAGTGTGTGACACATGAGGGAGGTAAACACCTTGGAGGGGGAGAGTGTTGTAAAATCAGAGAACCAAGTGCCCCCAGACGGCAGCAGTGCGACTGAGTTCCCCATCCTTGGGAAGTCACCACTGCTCCTTCACAGCCCTGAAGGTCGCTGTGTCATGGTCTTTTACAAGGAGCCCAACCATGACCCTGGATTCCAACATGCCCCACCGCTGCACCCAGAAGTGCACACCTTCGTCATCTCCTGCCATAGCTCCTGCATGGATCAAAGTCCAGCACTTTCTGGCTGTATTCCTGCTTGCTCAGTTTAAATAAAGCTGTTTTCCTGCCCTTTGCCACCACTGGACCATTTTTAAAAATGCTAAGCAAAGCTTAGCTCTGTGCAAACCAGCTAAGCTTAACTGAGTTGTGCTTAAACTGGCATTCCTTAGCAATCCTTACAGTGCACAAACTAGCTTAGCTGAGCTGAGGATTGCTTAAACAGGCATTGCTTAGCAATGCCCAAACCAGCTAAGCGAAGTGCATGTTGCTAAGTACTGCTAAAACAGGGCCTGTTTAAGCATTGCTTGGCTTGGCTTAGCAATGCTTAGCAGAGGTTAGCTATGGGCAAACCAGATTTGAAAATAATAATTATTGAAAGTACTTGTTCATTAATGATACTTTATTATATGCAATCCGCGGTGGTACAGCAGTAGCATTGTTACCTCACAGCAAGAGGTTCTCCTGTTCGATTCTCGACTGGAGTGCCTTCTGTGTGGAGTCTGCATGTCCTCCCTGCAGTCTAGTGGCCTCCGAAAAACATGCATGAATGGGCATGCCTTCTCTGAAGGTTGGGCATCGGGCTGGCAACTCGGCACCATAAAAAATCGACTGCCAATCATTAGCGGACCGGAGTTCTGCTGTGGTGACCCCTAACCAGGAAAAGCTGAAAAGACACACATCTCCTAAACTTTTGTATTTAACTATATTACCTTCTTGCAGTGTGACTTTAATGTATTGAACACTTGTGTGTAACTGGGGCTTTTATCCTCAGGTCTCCACTGAAAATGAGCTTCTGGTCCATCTGGACTAGCCCAGTTAACAAATGTCAATGTATCCATAATAAAAAAAAATATTTTTATAACATTTTCCTATCGCATGTAAAAGTGGAATGGCCTGTATTCAGGCCATGCATCTACTGCACACAAGGCCATGACTCTAACCATTTAAGTAACTGAGGATATGGTGATTACAGCTATACATTTCTATATAGCTCTCAGTTATGTTTAAGCACCACTGAGCACTGTACCATGTCGTGCAAACCCGCTTAGCTATGCTTAAACTTGACCTTTCCGAAATAATTAAATGCATCCGGTTTCTATTTTTAGATGTCTGGCACTTATCTATTTTTAAGCGCAAACACAAAAAAAAAATTTAAAATTATTTAAATGTATTTCGCTTTATAATTTAAGTGCCATCCGGCACTTTCACAGTGCAGGGGGTGTGTTACTCATCTTGCAGACACTGTAACACACCCCCTACACTGATTCTGTAACCATGTTACATGGCTCTTTCTCAGCAGTGCAGCTTCATTAATATGCAAGGCATGCTGCAGAGGGGGAGCTGCAGATACAGCCACAGTACACTCCGTGTAGGACTTACACTATTCTTACACAGAGTTTATTAAATCTGGGGGTTTCTTTCTTATATTATATCCTGGCAGGGTTAACCAGATACTATGGAGGCAATGTGTTTTGGGAATTGTTGACAATTTTCTTTTTTTTAACATAATACACTAGCAACGTGGCAGGGTCAACGAGATTCTAGTAGTCTGTGTATTTTGGGGGCTGTTGATGACTTTCTTTTTTTAATATAATATCCTGCCAGGGTTAACCAGATATAGGGAGGTAATATGTTTTGGGGACTGTTGATGATTTTCTTTTTTTAACATAATACACTGGCAGGGTCAAGTAGTGGTCTGTGTGCTTTGGGGGCTGTTGATGACTTTCTTTTTTTTTTTAATATAATATCCTGGCAGGTGTCAAAGAGATACTAAGTATGCAATGTGTTATGGGAGACTGTAGATGACATGTTTTTTTTAACCTAAAATATTTTTGCAGGGTTAGGCAAGATACATTAGGATGGTTTATCATTGTTGTGTTGTTGAAACAAACTCTCCTCTTGCATGAGTAAAGTTTGTGTGGGTGAAATGAAGTAAGAAGAAGTACAAGTTTCTGGCAAAATACAGTAATGTAACCATGGCCTTTTATTTTCATTACTTTAAACCTTGTAGTCTGAAAGCAGATTCTCTGGGTCGGCAGTTGGAATGGAGGCAATGCCTATGTGCAAATGGAATGACTGCAGCTCTGTCTTGCTGTACAAGATTAATGTGCATTTGAGTGAAGTAAGCTCGACTACAAGCTCTGAACTCAGGTATTGTTTATATGGAAATAAAGAATACTTACCTTATTGACAGTATTGCCCTTTTTTGTTGTTGTTGTTTTTCTTTTTAACCTCGCAAGATTAAGTCAGATACTGCGGGTGGATTAGGCAATGGAGAATGGGGCTATGTGTGAAAGAAACAACTGGCCCTAACGTTTACTGTTGTTGTAATTCCAGCTCTGCAAAACTGTAATATTTATCTGTCTGTACTTTAAGATGATTGTAAAATAAATAGCAAGTTTATGAGTAATTCTTAATGTATGTTATTTCATATTTGTTCATGAATATGAACGTTAGTTTAAAAATGTTTCTAATTTGTTGAAGCTGGACATATGCTGAAGTTTTTTTTCAACTAAAGCCGGTTGCAGAAACCAGGGTAAACAAAAGAAAAATAAGTAAAATGAAATGTGTATTTGACTGGCACATACAAGCTGTAACTAATGTTTCTGTCAACAAAATGAAAGTAATGCAAGTATGCAACCCAACTGTTACTATTATTTCTACTTTAATCCTGACAGGTAAAAGGTAGTTACTTTAGTTAGGTAATAGGGAGTGTTTGTGAAGGAAATGAGTTGACTGGCCTTGCTGTTTACTGTTGTAATTGCGGCTTTGCAAGAATAATGTGTATTTGGGTGAAGTCAGCTCTCATACAAGCTTGTAACTACCGTTTCTGTGCAATAGAGTAAATTAATGCAATCATTGCTATTTTCGTTTTAATCCTGGCAGGGTCAAAGCAGATACTTTAGATCGACAATTGATATGATGGCTGTTTGTGGATGAAATGTTTGACACTGTAGCATTGGTGTAATAATTCTTGCTTTGCAGTATTAATGTGTGTTTGGGTGAAACAGGATAGAATGCAAACTCTGACTGTTTGCATGCATCACTTCAATACATTAATGAAACATTACTGATGCTGGCAAGGCCAAACCACTTACTTTAGGTAGGTAACGGGTAAAGAGGAGGGATTGTTTGTAAGTGAAATGAGTGGTCCTACTATTTACTGTTATAATTCTGCCTTTGCTAGACTGCTGTGCATTTGGTTAAGCTTACTGGCACTTGGGAGTATTTGATAATGTCTTGGTATTTCTATTTAACTGGCATACATTTGTGGTGGTGTGTGGGTGTGCGTGCGTGTGTGTGTGTGTGTGTGTGTGTGTGTGTGTGTGTGTGTGTGTGTGTGTGTGTGTGATTGGTATAAATGGGAAGGTATTTTGCTTTCTGACTCATGAAGATGTACTTTAGGAAAGAAATGCTTACATTCATACCTCTCAATTTCTTCGAGCAAGAAATCTGGACAAAGCTATAAATAAAAGTGGGACAAAGGCCCAAAAATAAAGACAATTTTTAAATATTGCTCTTAGAAACTTAAAAAGTTGATAGAATAACAGGTGTTGCATTAACATGAATTTTGTGATGAGTATGAAGTCTGAATCCCAAATATCTGTCATTATTTTCTAACCTCAATCTTTAGTGATTTGCCAAATATTTTGCTAGAAAACCACAAAATGGACCAAAAATGTGAGGCAAAAATCTGGACATTCTGTGAAAATCTGTACAGTTGAGAGATATGCTTACACTGCTTAATCATGCAAGTAATTACCATCCTGGCATGAGGTTGTCAGTGATCCATTCAGTGAGCAACACTGTGAAAGGGACATGGCTTGGTCAGCATTTTAAGGAGGTGTGTGGACAGCAACACCCCTGCTGGCTCCTACCTTATGGACAAAACAAATAGCTCTTCTGGTCACAGGTGTGTGGCTGTGAAGCTGCAGGAGCTTAAAAAAAGAATATTAAAAAAAAATTACCAAAAAAGTTTGAATAGTCCATCATTACTGACAGTTTGCCTACATAATACAAATAGATACAATGATCGTATTTGCAGTGAGATCATAGTATAGATATGAGTAACTTGTTACAGGGAGGCGCTGTTATTAGTGTAATGACAGACTGCAGTGATTTAATCACAATGCAATCAGACAACCAATGTGAAAAGTGCTATGTACTGAGCAAATATAGAAAGCAGCCGCATGTGTCATACATAGACAAATGGCAGCAAAATGATTTAGGTATAGAAGATCTGCTTGATAATTGCAGCAGACATCATTCAAATGTAGCTCCTACTCTGTCCTACCTTTTAGTGCATTTTTGTAATATCAAAATATACAGTTACATTAATTTTTGTCTTCAACACACATTTTAGTAAGCTGTTATACTTGTCTGCCACCATTTCTATAGAAGAATAAATCCTCATGTCCTGACATTTATTCCAACTTTTTGAAGATTCTTTGTGAGCTGCTATACTTCATCCTTCCCGCTCACTTCTGTTCCCCCACAAATCTCATTAATAGTTTGGAAGACACCCCTCCCATTCTTTCTTCTACAGAGTAGGTGCCCAGCCTCCCCAGTCTGTTGTGCTATATATAATCCCTTACATTCCTTTCATCATCCTGCTAGAAACCTACTTCTCTCTGTGCAAGAAGGCCTTATCTTTTCTTTGTATCTTAATGTCAGCTGCCACCTTTCAGACCATGCTGCTATAGCTTGTTTCTGATTAAGCTGCTTTCTTAACATGGACTGTTGCCACCATCCTGAGGTTAGTTTCAAAAGGTTTATCCTGTAATATTAAGCCCATAAATATGTTAGATACGAGGAGCACAAGCCTCAGAAGAGACCCCTGCAGGAACCTCACTTGTTACTGCTGTCTTCTCTGATAGTATCCCTCTCACTTTTACCACCTTTTGCTGTCTTTCCTCCAGTCACCCTCCACCTATCAATCTTTTTGACTGTATGTCCCAAATATTCAATTCACCCTGCAATCACCTTTGTGGAATGGAGTTAAAACCTTTACTGAAGTCCAGGCATATAACATCAGCTACATTCCAACTAAGCACTTAAAAACTCCTATACAAGTCTCTCTTACAGGGATGTGAAACTATGCTGGCTGATGTTCTGAAGATGTATATCCTGCTAAAAAATTGACTAGCCTTTATTTAGTGTGTTTTTCTAGAATTATTCATACTAGTGATGTCAACCTTTGCATACTGTCTGGCCATAGTATGCTTCCACCCAGCCTACAATACCCATAGATTACAGACTGAAAAACAAGATCTGCAGATTTACACTCTTAACTGAGTCAAGAAGCATCACTGTGAAGTGCTGAAGGAGATTAATTGGCTGCCTCTGACTCCCAGAGTCACCCTTCTACTCAGTGCTCATCATTTTTAAATCCTAAGACTAGGCTACTGACCCTGTACAAAAAGACAATTGCAAATTATAGGACAACACAACAACCTAAGAAACATGATGATTCACCTTTCCTCTTGTTCTTCCTCCATTCAAAAGTGCCATAGGGAGAGAGACTTCTCTAAATTACGGCCTGCTACATGGAATAACATTTCAATTGAAGTTAGAAACCAACAAGAATTGTATGCTTATAAAGCAGCTCTAAAAGACTCCTTTCAGAAGGCAGTCATTTGTAATTGCTTTCAGGATACACATTAACATTCAAATTGTCTAACATAAGTTCATAGACTTTATGTTGTATACCATGCGAATCCTAACTACAAAGTGACACCTGTACATACTGGTGTAAATATGTAAATAACAGCGTGATATATACATATTTTTTTATATTAATGTCTGTTCTGTACATTGTTCAAGGAAACTGCTTATAATACTGTTATAGCATTAAGTCTCCAAAATGTAAGTGTACATATCTTCTACTGTATATTCTGCCCTCTGAGCCTGGGTCATGGGTGAAATGGGGCAGTTGACTAGCTTACTTACCCAGATAACAAATACAGAAATAAATAGATATGTAAATAAATGCATTCCATAATTCCCCGGGTGTCACAGTACTGAGTCTTCTTCTTCTTTCGGCTTTTTCCCGGTTAGGGGTCGCCACACCGGATCACCTGTCTGCTCATGATTGGCAGTGGAGTTTTACAGTGTCGAGTTGCCAGCTCAGCGCCCAACCTTCCACAGAAGGCACACACATGCACACACTCACACCTAGGGCCAATTTAGAGTGTCCAATTCACCTACAGCATGCCTTTGGGATGTGGGAGGAAACCGGAGAACCCGGAGGAAACCAACGCGACCACAGGGAGGACATGCAGACTCTGCACAGAAGGCACCCCAGCCAAGAATCGAACCAGAGAACCTCTTTCTGTGAGGTCACAGTACTGAGTAATTAGAGCAATTCAATAGTACGATCAGAGGAAAACAAAAGCAAGTAACTGCAATGGTCATGGATAACATGACTGGTAAGGTGGCATAGGGACCAAAGGTTCTGTCAGTTGGGTGGGGCTGTCTCTTCATTACTGTGAGATGCTGCCATGCTCTCCCTTATCTGTGTGCGGCACATGTGGGTACTTTCATTTCTTCTTCTATAGTCAAAATCATGACTGCTGGTCTTCATTAAGCTACAAAAACTAGCATGTGCAGATGTGTGTGGATAGATAGATAGATAGATAGATAGATAGATAGATAGATAGATAGATAGATAGATAGATAGATAGATAGATACAGACAGATATAGTATTTACAACACCCTTGTGTGTCATGGTGGCATTTAAAAGGAATGTTTCACAGTCCCTCAAAACTCATAGAGTCATGGGAGCCTTGTTATCTTGTACTGGAAAGGTATTTCTCAGGGCTGAAGGCAGATCAAATAGGATCTCTCTGTACCCCTTTAATTTGAATGTGCCAGGTCATCTTATCTAGATATTGCTGTTCTTAGCCTTGTAGCAAAAGTATTAAACACTTGGTTGATAACTATACAAAATCATAGCTGCTTGACAGGATCTCTGGTAAGAATCCTGGCGAATCCTATCAGATACCAGTTAGGTATGGCGTGGGAATAAAAATATTTTTCTTTCTTTTTATTCACCTGTAACTTCCATTCACTCTTCCCAGCCTTGCTTACAAAATCTTATATCATCAAGAGAACTATTAACACAGACTGCATGCTGACTTTAATACACTGTTCAGTGAACTGTGTTATGAGTACACAGCTCCGTGGTCAGTATAAAGGAAATTCTATGCAGGATACGGAGCTGTAGGGCAGACAACAAAGAAAGAAGTGCAATTTATTACATGAAGGGAGGATGCTTGACCAGAAATCCTCAGGGCAGTTCCAAAGTCTGGTAAAGTAAATAATCAAGGGTTAGGCAAGCAGCAGTAAAAGGAGGGAGAAGGTTACAGGAAGTGGTGCAGAGAAACAAATACAAAAACAATAGGACTTAATGGTGTTCTTTTAACATGGAGTTAATTAATAGCACAAGATCAGAAGGAAAGTGCTGAGTGGGTGACAGTAGGCAGTTGATAGGATTGCTGAAAATAACACCACTACATTTTTACAGGAAAAAGAAAAACCCAAAAAAGTTATGATTGCAGTCTTGATTACAGCAAGTCCTGGAGGGCAGCCGAATAGTCCTCTAAACGGCTGAATACTACTCAATGATAGAGAGGAAAAATAGCACATAACATACATATTATATATTATATATTATACATACACACACGCGCACACACACACACACACACACACACACACACACACACACACACACACACACATACACTCACAAACACACACACGTATAGTCAAAGTCATACTGTCATTTAGAACTACATGTGTAGCCTAAATAAAACTTTGTGCATCAGCTCAATTCTTGAGATTACAAAGGAAAGTGAAACAACACATAAAAGTAGAGGAATAAACATAACTAACAAATACATTACTACTCCCAGTACACACAAGAAAGAGCAGAGACATTTACCAACACTCACATATGAAAAGATTACTCTCCCCTGAGTTAAATTAACTACTCTATTTAAAGTAATACAAAACTCACTACAGATTGAAATGCCTGTTATTTGCCTAATATTGCACCTGAGTGAGTTAAATAATACTGACTATGATATGAGATAATAAATAAATATTGCACTTACTTGGAATATATGTAAGTACATATTGCACAAATAAATAAAAATTGACTTATGTGTCCAGACCCCTGGGACTAGTGCCCAAGTTCAGAAGTGTAATCACTGTAGGGTAGAAACTGTTATTCATAGGTTCATAGGTGTGTACTAGGCTAATGGCCCTGGAGCCTTACAAGCATAGCCCATAGGATTACCCTGGCATCATGCCACCCGACCTTAGTTCTTAGTTCCTCTGTCGAGTAGAGCCACTAGAGTGATCCCCGGGGTGAATTTTCTATTTCCCATCCACTCATCAAGATTTCTCTTGAAGAGGTCCAGTGAGGTGCCCTGCTTGACATGTATGGGAAGTCTATTCCATAGCATGGGCAGTCTCTAGGTTATGAAACTACCCCTCCAGCATGTTCTGTTAATTATGGTAATGAGGTTGAGGTCTCTGGAGTGTGTGGTGTGGAGGGATTGGGATTTCTTTAGATGTGGCACTTCTAACAGAACTGGGTCATGCATGGCTTTGTAAATCAAGCAGAGACTGCCTCTAAGTAGGCGATATGCGACAGAGAATAGTTGGAGATTTTTTAGTCTGTCCATATAGGACAGATGTTTAAGGCCTAGGATCCTCTTTGTGAGGTACTTTTGTGGCCTCTCCAGTTGCTGCAGGTGTCTAGTGAGGTACATGCCAAATGGGGCATTATACTCGATGACTGGCCTAATGAGGGAAGAGTAGAGGGAGACAATAACCTCTTTCTTCCTGGATGCAAAACCTTTAGTAATGAGATGTGCCACATAGAAGGACTTTCTGACCACAGTGGCAACGTGGTGGCCAAAAGAGAAGTTGCTGTCAACCTGTGTTCCCAGATCTCTTAGAACGCCTTCTGTGTTCAGTGGACTACTATCAATGTGGTAATTCAGGGGAACTGGGTTTTTCCCAAGTTGGATGATGACACATTTTTTTGGCATTGAGCTTAAGGCCATGGTTCTGACACTAGTCGTTGGTGTCAATGAGGCCTTTCTGTAGGATGTCAGCATCACTTGGGGAATTAATAATAGCTCCCAACTTACAATCATCTGCAAACTTTTGCAGCCAGAGTCTCTTCATGTTGGCCTGGACTTCAGAGAAGTAGATACAAAACAGGAGAGGACCCAGGACCGAACCCTGTGGGACTCCACTCATGACTGGTCTGCAGTCTGACCTGGACTTCAGAGAAGTAGATACAAAACAGGAGAGGACCCAGGACCGAACCCTGTGGGACTCCACTCATAATGGGTCTGCAGTCTGACTTGGAGTCAGCTACTTTCACACTGTGGGTTCTATCTGTGAGTCAGTTTGCAACCCATCTAGTGACATAGGGGTTGATGCCTTGCTTAGTGAGTTTTTCTGATTCCTGAGTGGGCAATGGTATCAAAGGCCTTGGGCAGATCAAGGTAGGCTGTATGAACCACCTTGCCTTCATCCACAGCTCTGGTGACTGACTCAAAGAAGTCGACCAAGTTGAGCAGGCATGATCTACCCTTCACAAAACCAAACTGTGTAGGATCCAGAGTTTGAAGATTCCCTATATCCTTGTTTATTAAGTCTATGATGATGCGTTCCATAGGTTTGCATATCAGACTCTTCAGGCTAATTGGGCAATAATTTCCAGGGTCTGTAGTCACTCCTCCTTTGTGAAGAGGGATGACTGTAGCAGTGCACCATTTGGTAGGGACAAAGCCTGAGGTGAGGCTGTGATTGAACAGGGCACACAGGTGAGGTGCCAGTTCACTCTGTAGTTCATGTAGAACACAGCCAGGGATATTGTCAGGTCACATAGAAGCTGTATTCTTGGTCTTGGACAGTGCTGTTTTAACCTGTGCAGCAGTAATACTGGGTGCCTGGCAATCTACTGATATTGTGATTGGTCCTTTGGGGGAGGAGAGAGGGGTAAAGTTAGCACTGAATCTGTCAGGCAGTATATTGACAATATATGTTGGCGCGGTATAGGAGGAACCATTGTGTAGTAACTCAGAGTAACTCTGGGTATTGCTATGGAGATTTTTTACATAATTATAGAAGGCCTTGTGGTTGTCTTTACTATCTGCTGCAATTCTGTTTTCATAGCTAGCTTTAGAGGATTTGATGAGGGATCTCAACCTTTTGTTGAGGCTGATAAGACAATTTTTCTAGTCTTGGGACTTCACCTTATTCTGCCTCAGTTTCCTCCTTCTGTTGTAGAGTTTGTTTATGGCAGGGAACCACCAGATTGGCTTCTATTTTTTTGAGGAGAGCATCTTAGTTCTATTGGGTATGGTGAGATCAATGCATTTGTGTACCTGTTCGTACAATACATTGGTTTATGATTCAATTGTCATGCAACAATTCTCCACTTGCATGGGTGCTGTGAAGTTAGCCACCTCTGTTTTTAGGAGCCCAACGTTAGCTTTGGAGAAGTTTTCCTTGGTGGTTACCTTTGTGGGGGGGTGGGAGGGATGTGGATTTCCAAGGTAATTAGTTTGCGGTCAGATCTAACCAGAGAGGAGTTGACTATTGGTGTAGAGCAACAGTCACCCATGCTAGTAATGACCAGGTCAAGGATGTTGCTACCTCTAGTGGGGTTAAGAACAAGCTGGTCCAGAGCATTGGAATTAATGAATTCCAGAAAGCATTGGACAAGTGTATTGGTACATGAGTAGTTTTTCCACTTAATGGAGGGGTAGTTGAAGGTGCCCAGTATGAGAGTGTTAGGCTGGACCCTAATATTCTCCAGGGTGCTTAGGAATGTGGAGTGTGAGTCTTGAGACATGGTTGGGGATCTATAGCAGGCTACAACCTGAATCGCTGTCTTACCCAGTGTTAGCTGCACCTGAAGTATCTCAGATGCATTATGTTGGGCTACCAGTCTGGAGGTGTGAGCGTCCTTTATGAATATGGAAACATCACTGCCTTTGGAGCTTCAGTCCAAGGTCTGGGGCCAAAAGGTGTGGAATGAGTTATAGCCTGGTAGTGCAGGGGTGCTTTCTGTTGCCTTGAACCAGGTCTCTGTTACAGCACAAATGTCGATGTTCTCCATTTTAAGGAGTGCTTCGAGCTAGTGCATTTTGAGATTTAGACTTCTAGCATTGAGCAACATGACTCTCAGAATGCATTTGTTTGTAGCTGTTACAGTGATAATTTGGTCTTTGGAACACCACCTAAAAAGGAACTATAGGGGTGGCAAGAGCCTTGGCCAGTATCTGGAAGCCCAGGGGTGACAGATGCAGGCCATCTCTGACAAAGCATCAAGGTCTGTCAATCATGTTATCCCAGGCAGACAGATACTGGATCCCCATAGAATGACATCAGAAACTAAGCCAATTGTTGAAAACAATCATTTTCTGCTTGTACTGTGGTATCATTCTGTGTGATGGTAGAATGCTGCTCAGGGCTAGGATCATACCCACCTGAGCTACATAATCCAAGAGCTCCTCCATGTGTCTTTTTATGTAGGCCAGGGAGGTATGTCTCAGGTCATTCACACCCACATGTACAATGACAGAGTCATATTTGTACCTGTTGTTGAGGGACCTGAGTGCGTGTGTTATGTGGCAGATCTTGGCACTTGACAGGCAGCTGACTGTTACTTTCTCCTTATTCAACCTAGTGAGTGAGAGATCAGTGTGCCTCACTGTCAAGTCACCTATGACTAGTGTGTTGGCTATACTGTTTTGCATTAGGGGCTTTGGTTGAGTGGCACACTGTTTAGGAGAGTTATTTGTCTCATCATTAGTGTTGTGTTGTGGTGGTTGGGTGCTTTTCTGCCTTGGAGGTCTCTGCTGTTTGTGTAGATTTTTATTGAGAGCCTCTGAGAATGTGGGTGTGTGATTTGTGTTTTTTATATGAAGGCAGTGCTGGTGTGTGTTCTGGAGGGCTATGTGTTCCATATGGTGTGGTGCAAGTGTTGACCTCCTCTTGACTGGCTATTCTGGTCTTGGCTGGAGAGTGCGTGGCTTCCAATTTGGATATATAAGTGCATCTCTCACAAGTCTGAGTGTTGGGAGGTAAGAGGAGAAGGTTGTCAGTGTACATGAGGCAGTTGCTACATTGCCTCAGGATGCCCAAGTTCATCATGTTAATAGGAGAAAGCATAGGGAACTGACCTTTTGACATGACTGGAGGGGTGGGCATTAATAAATACTGGAGCTGTTTCCTTGTAGAATGTTTAGTTCTGGCAGCACTTTTGTGTGCTACAATAATTGCTACAAAAAGTCTAGCAAAGTGCTAAACTAATAAGCTAGTAAAAGTGCAGGAGAGTAGAGAACTAGCAGCTCTAAGGGAAAAATTGAAGAGCAGACTTTGACACCGCTCAGAAGCTTACAAGCAGTCCTGCATACAGCAAATCTGTATCTGAACTAGATTAGTTACAGGAAAGGTGGGAAACAAGCACAGATGTGGACTTTTAATCCATAAAATTGAAAGAGATGGGGAAAACTGCCCAAACAGCCAAAAAGCTACAATTTCTGGACCAGAAACCACTCCTCATGTGGTAGATAGGCTACCGAGTGCTTACCACTCCCACTGATAAGCTAGAAGGCTTCCCTCCAACACAGAAAGGCTTGGGGGGGCTCAGAAGCTTATAAACAGTCCTGGATACAGCAAATCTGTACCTGGACTAGACCAGTTACAGGAAAAGCAAGAAGCAAGCACAAATGTGGGCTTTTAAACCAGAGATGGAAAAACTGCCTAAGTGGTCAATAAACTGAGTAGAAGGGTATGGAAAAAACTTCTCAAATGGCCAATAACTAAAATTTGTGGTCCAGAAACCACTCATGTTGTAGTAGATAGGCTACCTAGTGCTTACCACTCTCACTGATGAGCTAGAAGGCTTCCCTCCAACACAGAAGGGCTTGGGGGGGGGGGATCAGAAGCTTACCAACAGTCCTGGATACAGCAAATCTCTATCTGGACTAGACTAGTTACAGGAAAGGTGGGAAACAAGTGCAAATGTGGGCTTTTAAACCAGAAATTGAAAGAGATGGAAAAACTCCCCAGACGCCCAATAAACTACAATTTATGAGCCAAAAGCCACTCCTCTTGTGATAGATAGGCTACCTAGTGCTTATCACTCCCACTGATAAGCTAGAAGGCTTTCCTCCAAAACAAAAAGGCTTGGGGGGCTCAGAAGCTTACCAACAGTCCCGGATACAGCAAATCTGTATCTGAACTAGACTAGTTACAGGAAAGGCAAGAAACAAGTTTAGATTTTTTTTCAGAAAGCAGCTAAAACAGCACTAAAAATAAAGCAAATACAGTTTAAATAAATGCAATTTATTCGAAATGTATTCTGAACTAAATTCAATTGTTGCTTTATTCAACTCTGAACAGTTAAGAAGTGCCAAAAAATATACTTATCAGCTGAGAAGCACACTCAGTCAGAACACAAGGTGATTTTTATTTATTTATTTATTTATTTTAGTAAAGTATAAGGGGAGGAAGGAGGAGCAGAACATTTTTTTAAACAGCACTAAATAAGCAAATACAGTTTAAATAAATTCAATTTATTCGAAATGTATTCTGAACTAAATTCAATTGTTGATTTATTGAATCTTGTAGCCCTGCAGCTGAAGCAGCGATATCTCCTGCCCGATGCCAGATGCTTAAACAGTCCATGCACAGGATGAGTGCTTTCCTGTATTATTTTGGTGGCCTTTCAGATGCCTCTTGCAGAATAAAGATGTTGTATGGATGGAAGACAGGAACCTGTTACCTTCTCTGCAACCCTCACCAATGATTGTAGCACCTTCCTTTCTGTAACTGTGCAGCTTCCAAACCACACTGTGAAGTTGCAGGTGAGGATGCTCTCTATTGCACTTCTATAGAAGGTGGAGAGAATATGAGGAGGAAGCTTACCTTTTTTCAGCCTTCTTAAAAAGTGGAGGCATTGGTGTGCTTTATTGACCAGTTGGATGGTGTTTGCCGAACACGAAAGATCCTCTGATATGTGTACACCTAGGAATTTCATACTCTTAACCCTCTCCACACTCACCATTGATCCTAAGCACTGGGTGGTTTGTTCTCCTTTTCCTGATGTCAGTGATAATCTCTTTGGACTTGCTTACATTCAGGTCAAGGTTGCTCCCCTCACATCAATTGATCAGAGATGCCACCTCGTCTCTCAACACCCTTTCATGCTCTTTTGTGATGAGTCCTAAGACTGTGGTGTTGTGACACCCGTACACTGGCCCAGCAAAAAAGGAGCCTCTATCCTAACCACTAACACCAGTGAGGGGCATCCACATAGGGGAGGATAACAAATACACACACAGTAAAGTACAATTTCCCTTGAGAGCAGAGAGATCACAGTCCGTCTGGGGCTGGTTTCTCCCTTTCTCTCCAGATCCCCAAAAAGACTCCCCACTGGCACAGCTATAGGATCCAGATCTCAGCCTAGTGGACAAGCTAAAGCCTCCACCACACTCTCTGTCCAACCAGTGCTTCGTGTCTCTGCCCAAGTAGCTGACACACACACACACACACACTTTGACATATGAGTTATATACAAACCCACAGACACTCCGGGGGAAGGCTGGCACAGATTCTCCAGCTGTGCCCCCTTTCTGCAAAGTCTAAAAGGTAGTACCAGCTGCTACCACCCACTAATATCAGCTACTAATAAAGCCCTTATCAAAGGGTGTCCAATTATTACTGTGCAATTTTATTATCCAAATGGTAAGTGTGACTGAACAGCAAAGCTTATTGGAGTGACTTGGACAGTATCACTATATACATGCAATGTACTCTAGGGCTTACATTATCTCTACACAAAACAGCCACAGTTGAAATGTTTAAAAATATTTAATAAAAATAATAAAAACACAAGACAATACTTCTTACTACACAGTGCTAGTCAAGAGTTCAGAGATCACAAAACAATGCTTAAAATAATACAGTAGAAAAGTTCTGACATCAATACAGAAAAAAACTAATCTAATCTTCCTATTTCCTAGCTATATCTAAGAGAAAACACAGTTCTAAAATAAACTTCCATATAGAGCATAGGCAGAGTGCTGGTGATGTTGGATGTTCTCAAGACAATGCAAAATGCTTTGAGTCTCTCTTTCTGTAAATTGATAGCACAGTACCACTGACTCATTTCAGATTACATCATTATTTTCTGTTTCCCGGGCTAACAGAAGCTGAAAGTGTAACAGCCCTTTTGATCTTGTACCTGGTCAGGAAGTTATAGCAATAAAATACATTATACATGCAAATTTTAGCAACTAACCCTAGTCTCAAACAAAAGCAAGAATTCCTTCATCCAGACATCTTGGATCCGGGTTTTGTGATCAAGCTAGTATACAGGGTTTCACTTAAAAGCTTTCCTACAGCACAGTGCACTGTTGTTACATTTTTGCAGTTCCATATTTAACATCATTTTCTTCCATTTAAGAGAACAAGCTTGCGGCTTATATTATTTACAAATGACAGAATTATCTACAAAATTATATTTGGCAAGGCTAGCAGCTTTCACCTATCTTCACATATCTTCCCCTCTGGAGAACTCAAGCTAGTTTTTCAAGTGACCCTTGAGAAACATTGCTTGAGTGGATTAGGTCTGTCTGAGTATACCTTACCCCATTCCCCATCTTGAGAGCCCATCTGCATTGCCATTGCTAATCCCACTGCAGTGCTGCACTGACATATCATATGCTTGCAATCCCAGGCTCCATCTTAGCAACTTGGGCATTTTGCTGGCTGGCTTTGTTTAACCATGTTAGGGGATTGTGATCTGTCACTACAGTGAATTTTCTTCCATACAGATAAGGCTGAAGTTTCTGCAGTGCCCACACTATGGCTATACATTCCTTTTCTACAGCTGCATAGCATTCCTCCCTGGTTTGGAGCTTATGACTGAGATAAACCACTGGGTGCTCTTCTCCCTCTGAAGAAATTTGGCTAAGTACAGCCCCCACCCCGTGGTTCAAAGCATCCACCTGCACAACAAATTATTTCCTGTAATCTGGACTAGCTAACACAGGGAGTCCTCCAAAAGCTTCTTTAAGCTTCTGGAATGCCTGCTCACATGCTGTGGTCCACACTACCTTATCTGGCCTGTTTTTCCTTGTAAGGTCTGTGAGGGGACCAGCTATGGTGCTATAACTGAGGACGAACTACCTGTAGTACCCAGCTGTCCCTAAGAATTTCCTCACCTGCTTTTTGGTAACAGGTGCAGGCCTTGCCTGAATAACTTCTACATTGGCAGGTTCTGGCCTAATCTTACCACTCCCCACTCTATGTTTCAGGTAGGAGATCTCTGCCATACCCACCTGATATTTGCTAGGCTTAATGGTCAACCCTGCCCTCTGTAGTCTGCCCAGCACCTCCCTGACATGTTTAATGTGCTTTTGCCAGGAATGGCTGTAGATGGCAATATCATCTAGATAAGCAAGGGCAAACCCTCCTGCTCAGGCTACGATGTGATATACCAGCCTCTGGAAAGTCACTGGGGCATTTTTCATCCCAAAGGGTATCTTTGTGAACTCATACAAGCCAAAAGGAGTCACAAAGGCTGACTTCTCTCTAGCACTGGTAGTAAAGGGCACCTGCCAGTAACCCTTGGTAAGATCAATGGTGGTAAGATGCTTAGCCCCACCCAGCTGCTCTAAGACCTCATCTGTCCTAGGCATGGGGCAAGCATCTGACTCTGTGTGACTATTTAGTTTCCTGTAGTCTACACAGATCCTGGTGCTGCCATCCGTCTTTGGCACTAGCACCACTGGGGAGGCCCAGGGACTGTTGGACTCTTGAATTACCCCTAGTTCCAACATTTCCTGTATCTCCTCCTTCAGAGGCTGTTTGACTCTCTCAGGCACCCTATAAGGGGCCTTGCATAATAGCCTTTTGGGTCCTGTATCCACCTGGTGTTGCACCAGGTGGGTGCACCCTGATTTCCCAATGAACATGTCCCCAAACTCCTGTAACACTGCTTGATTTCTTGAACTTGGGTAGGAGATACCTGCTGGGACATTGCTACCCCTTCCACTGAGGTGTCAGTCCAAGCCTCACTGAGGAGATCATTCAGAAGATCTCCCTCAGACTCCTCCTGCAAGCTACTGCAAATACTCAGCACAAGGACCTCCCTATCATGGTAAGGTTTCATCATGTTAACATGATACAACTTGCACCCCTGCCTCCAGCCTAGCAGTTCCACCATGTAGTTCACATCACTTACCTTTCTTACCACCTTGAAGGGTCCCTCCCAAGCTGCTTGCAGCTTGTTGTGTCTGACAGGAATGAGAACCATTACCTGCTGCCTTACAGCATACTCCCTAACTCAAGCATTCCTATCATTCCATACCTTTTTCTGTTGTTGGCCTTCTGCCAGGTTCTTCTGGGCCAAACCTATGAGTTCCCTGAGCCTTGTCCTAGGGTCTAGGACATATGCCACAACAGAATCCTTGTGAGGTTCGCACTCACCTTCCCACTCATCATGAATTAAATCAAGAGGTCCTCTCACCCTATGCCCATACAGCAACTCAAAGGGTGAAAAACCTGTGGATTCCAGGGGAACCTTTCTGTAAGCAAACAGCAGATGGGGCAAATATGTGTCCCAGTCCCTCTTAAACTGGTTTCCAAAAGCCCGTAGCATGAACCTGAGTGCAGAGTTTAACCTCAAAATGAGACCATTAGTCTGGGGATGGTAGGGGTGGTTTTCAGGTGCTTCACCCCACAGAAATTCCACAGACAAGCCAGCAGGAGTGACATAAAAGTGGCACCTCTGTCAATCAGTATTTCTTTTGGGAAACCTACCCCACTGAAAATCTCTAACAAAGCATTTGACACCTTTTCTGCCTCAATAGAAGACAAAGCCACTGCCTCAGGATATCTTGTAGCATAATCTACCACCACTAGGATATACTTTTTCCCTGTGGAACTTGTGGTACTCAGAGACCCCACAATATTTATTTATTCATTTATTGCATTTGTTAACCGGGAAAGTCCACTGAGCCTAGAAAGAGCCCAGTTTCAGTGGAGGCCCGGGGAGAAAAGCTCCACATGATTACATAAGAAATATACATAAGAAATTGACATAATTACATAATCTTGGCATAAGTACACAGAACAATGCATGTTCATAATAATTTACATTTTAGTAAAATAATAGGAATAAACAGAGAAAAAGTCAACATGTTAACATTCTAGAGTAGTATATTGGTAGAGCTGGCATATGAATCTACAGAAGGCATATGTATCTGTATCATGGTTAGACAGTCTAGAGGAGAAGGGGATATGGTAGAAAGTTAGAATGTAGAGATTAAGGGGAGTTAGTTGTTGGGGTAAGTGTGGTGCAGGAGCATAACCAGTGAGAGGAGAGATGTAGTTTGAGTGCCTTTTTGAATGTGGCAGGAGTACTGATTGTTTTGATAGTAGTGGGAAGATTATTCCATAGCTTGGAGACAGTATGGGAGTACAACATCTGGCCCGCTGATAATTTGGTTTGTTAACTGATAGTAACATTTTGCTTTCTGACCTAAGTTGGCAATTACGATGGTACAGGTTTACTATGGAGGATAAAGAAGGGCAGGATTCAGGTTTGTAAATTATTTTGTGGGCTGTCAGTTGTAGATAATTAAGTTGGTGAGGGGGTTCTAGCCAGCAGAGCTGATGTAAAGAGGAACAGTGGTGTTTGTAGTTTTTTGCATTAGTGGCAAATTTGGCAACTTTGTTATAGCAGGAGTCTAGTTTTGTTTTTAAGTGTGATTGTAAATTTGTAAGGATGGGAGCACCATATAAAAGAGTTGGAAGCAGGAAGGATGAAACAAGGGCTACTCTAGTTGAGTGGCTGAGAAAGTAGTTATGTCTGTAGAGGGCACCGAGTTTCTGGTGGGTTCATTTAATATTGCTATAAATATGAAGGTCAAATGGTAATTTATCATCTATGATGACACGTAATAGTTTGGTGCTTGGGACCACTTTTATGGTAGTATTGTTTTGGGAATGGATAGAGAAAAGAAGTTTGTCAATATGACTGGATTTAGTGGGGGAGAATACTAGTAGTTTGGTTTTATTGGGGTTAAGGGCTAGGTGGTTTTGGGGCATCCATGTTTCAGTGGAAGAAAAGGCTTATTGGGTATGATGCTGCAGAACAGTAGGAGATTTAGAGGAACAGAGGATGGTCGAAGCATCAGCATATTGAATAACTGTACTGTTGGTTAGGGAATTGTGAAAGTCATTGATGAATATGCTGAATAAGAGGGGACCAAGAACTGAACCTTGAGGGACTCCTGTGTTAGTGCTCATGAAAGGAGAGGGGGACTGCTGCCATATAGTGGCCTGGTGTCTATTGCTGAGACAGCTAGTAAACCATTTTAGGGTAGGGCAACTTAGGTTAAGGTTGGAGAGTTTAGTTAGTAGGAGGGAGTGGGAGATACTGTGAAATGCTTTAGATAAATCTAGAAAGAGAGCAGAGACTAAGGAACCGGCATCATGGGCTCTATTTACTGTGTTCAAGAATGAAATTAGGACTGTGTTGGTGCTATGTCATGGTCTAAAGCCGTGCTGAGTCAGAGAGAGCATGTGGTGCTTTATTAAGTGGTTAATGAGCTGAGTGTGTATGCGTTTCTCCAGAATTTCCATAGCTACCCTCTGACATGGCTCCTCAATCATAGGCAAAGGCATCAAAGGAGCACTCACCTTGTCTCCTGCCTTGCCTATGTTTTGGCACTGCTCACAGGTCCTGCAGTACCTGGTTACATCTCTGGAAATTCCAGGCCAATAGAAGCTCTGCATAATATGTCTCTTTGTATGTTTTATGCCCATATAACCTGTAAAGGGAATATCATGGGCTATGGCTAGAAGTGCCAGATGGAAGGCTCTAGGCACTACCAAGTGCTGTATTCTCTCACCTTCTAGCCCTCCCACAGGGGTCCACTCTATATACAGTAACCCTTTGTCCCAGTATACCGATTCCCCCTTCCCTTGAGAATCAGGTGCCTCACTAGCTACCTGCTAAGGCCTTGCAATGTAGGGTCTGAGAGCTGAGCCTGTCTTAACTCTCTCTTTGTAACCATTCCCAGCTTCCCTTCCACAGGAAGTCTGGCATCCTCTGATGACAGTGGTGCCTCACTGTCAGCCTAGGTACTATTACTCACCTCTACCTTTGCAGTCACTCTATCCAAGGGAACATCAGTACCCACAAGCAGCTGTGGCTCACCTTCAGTCTTGCTGCTACAGCATAGCTTCCTCACTGAAGTAACCACCTCACCAGTCCTGGCCACAAGTATGTGATCTGTCTGGGTCTCCCCCAGGCTACCAGACCCACATGCTTGTCTTGAAACCTGACTGCATGTAACTGCATTAATACATGGTACTGCCTCATCCAAATCCTTCCCTAACAGAACATCTGCAGGATGGTAGTTTGGTACCCCTGTTGTCTCAAGACAACCTACTATTGGCATTTTGTCTTTCCCACTTACTGGCTCTCTCATCTTTTGTTCCCCACCTTGCCACTGTGGATATCTGTATGTCACATGGCACCACTGGTTGCATTCAAAACATTTAACCCTAGGTCCTGGACATGTACCTGGACTTGTGGCTTCCCCTGCTACTGGCAGATTCTGTTGGGGCAGTCTATGCTGCCCACCATTGGTTCCTTTAGACCCATGAGCAGTACTGGGTGTCCCTTTCCTGTGCAGGGATGCCCTGCTTGCTAGGTATAGGTCTCCTTTCTTCCCCAACACATCTGAAGTAGCACATTGTCTATCAGATAACCAGATCCTCATGTCCTCGGGCAAAGTGCTAAGGGCTTGTTTCCTTACCAAAAGGTCTGACAGCCCTTCAAAAGTAGTGACCTGACATCCACTCACCCATCTATGAAAATAAGTGTTCAGTTCAGCAACATATTCACACACACTTTCATTTGCCTTGCATCTATGCTCACAAAACTTTTTCCTATAAGTTTCAAGTGTTAGCTTAAAGAATTCTGCAAACAGTTCTTAACAGCAATATAATCAAAACATTCGTGATCACCAAGTTTACATAACACAGTTACAGCTTTACCGTGGAGTAAGGCAGTCAGGAACTGCATCCAGAGCCTTTGGTCAACATCATACTGTTTACATACCCTCTCAAACATATGAATGAAACTATCAAAATTATCACCCTCTGCAAACTGCAGAAGAAATGTATTGACCTTTTGTGCTTCTGAGGTCCAGTTACTCCCTTCCCCATTACCTCCATGACTCTGGTGAATAGTCAGCCTTTCCTTTTCATGCTGCCTCTGCTGCTCCTTTTCCACAGCTTCCATTTCTAAACACCTAGCCTCCAACTCAAGTCTCTTTAGCTCCAGATGGATTTTTAAGTCCTCTGCACAAAGGTTGAGCTGTCCATTCCCTCAGTGTTGTACATCTCCATGGCCAGTCTGATCATCCTCCTGGTTGCTGTTTTCTGATACAGCTGTAACCAAGGCTGCAATCAGGTCTGCCTTAGTCAGATTTCCATGCACCAATCCCCTAGCCTGGCACATCTCAGCCAGCTGGCTCCTTGTCAGCTTTCCATACTCCTCTGCTGATATGCTTGCCTGCTCTCCCTGACTAACTAAGCTAACAAAATAAATAAAGCAATTGTGATCTGAACTCTGAGTATTCACTGCATAGCTGCTTTAGAGTACAAAACACCTTCAGTGATCACTGTACACAAGCTACAGGAATTCACTATCCACACCACTGCAAGCCAATTGCCAACCAATTAATATGTGATGTGGATATCTCACCACTGCCAAACAATTAATATGTGATGCCCGTGCACTGGCCCAGCAATCAAGGAGCCTCAATCCTCACCACTAACACCAGTGAGGGGCATCCACATAGGGGAGGATAACAAATACACACTCAGTAAAGTACAATTTTCCTTAAGAGCACACAGAGATCACATTCAGTCTGGGACTGATTTCTCCCTTTCTATCCAGATCCCCAATAAGACTCCCCACTGGCGCAGCTATAGGGTCCAGATCGCAGCCTAGTGGGCAAGCTAAAACCTCCACCACCCTCTCTTCCAACCAGTGCTTTGTGTCCCTGCCCAAGAGTTGACACACACACTTTGAGATATGAGTTATATAAAAGCCCACAGACACTCCCGGGGAAGGTTGGCACAAATTCTCCAGATGTGCCCCCTTTCTGCACAGTCTAAAAGGTAGCACCAGCTGCCACCACCCACTAATATCAGCTATTAATAAGGCCGTTATCAAAGGGTGTCCAATTATTAGTGTGCAATTTTATTATCCAAATGGTAAGTGTGACTGAACAACAAAGCTTATTGGAGTGACTTGGACAGTATCACTATATACATGCAACGTACTCCAGACCTTAAGTTATCTACACAAAACAGCCACAGTTGAAGGTTTAAAAATATTTAATAATAAATAATAACAATATAAGACAATACTTCTTACTACACAGTGCTATTCAGGAGTTCAGAGATCACCTAGAAATACTTAAAATAATATAGTAGAAAAGTTCTGACATCAGTACAGAAAAGAAATCTTCCTATTTCCTAGCTATACCTAAGAGAAAACTCATTTCTAAAATAAACTTACATATAGAGCATAGTCAGAGTGTTGGTGATGTTGGATGTTCTCAAGACAAATGCAAAATGCTCTGAGTCTCTATGTCCTTAAATTGATTACACAGTACCACTGACTCATTTCAGATTACATCATTATTTTCTGTTTCCCAGGCTAACAGAAGTGGAGAGTGCAACAGCCCTTTTGATCTTGCACCTGGTCAGGAAGCTATAGCAATAAAAGACATTATACATGCAAATTATAGCAATTAAGTCTAGTCTTAAAATAAACGCAAGAATTCCTTCATCCAGATATCTCAGCTCAGGGTTTTGTGATCAAACAATTATACAAGGCTTGACTTATCAGCTTTCCTACAGCAGAGTGCACTGTTGTTACATTTTTGCAGTTCCATATTTAACAGCATTTTCTTCCATTTAAGAGAACAAGCCTGTGGCTTATATTAATATTTACAAATGACAGAATTATCTACAAAATTCTATCTAGCTAGCCTGGCAGCCTTCTCATATCTTCACAAGTGCCATCAGCAAACTTGATGATATGGTTGGACTTGTGCTTAGTATAACAGTTGTGGGTCAGGATGGAGAATAACAGTGGGCTGAGAACACATCTCTGTGGAACTCTGATGTTAATCATGATGCATTTTGATGTGTTCTTACCTGAACACACCCTCTGTGGTCTCTCAATCAGGAAGTCCAGGATCCAGTTACAGAGATGTTTACTGATTCCTAAATGTGCCAGTTTTTCTATAAGCTGCATTGGTACCACTGTATTAAATGCAGAGCTAAAGTCTATGAACAGCATCCTCACATACTGTAGTTGTCTCTGCCCCCTAAATGCTCGAGGAAGATGTATAGTGCTACTGATACGGCATCAGCCGTGGATCGGTTAGCTCTATACGCAAACTGCAGAGGGACAAAATGAAGAGGTAGGCATGACGAAAGATGTTTTTTGATCAGCTCTCAAAGCATTTCATAACAGTGGATGTCAGAGTGACTGGTCTGCAGACGTTAGGGCTGGAGGGAGTGGTTTTCTTAGGTAGTGGGATGATGTTAGTTTCCATCTAGCATGAGGATACTTTTGCCATGACAAGAGAGGTATTAAATATTTCCTTGAGCACTATGCATAGCTGATCAGCACAGACATTTAACACCTTGCTCAGTATGTTGTCTGGGCCAGCAGCCTTCCTGGGATTCAGTCTCCTTAGCTCTCTTCTTACCTCCTCTATGCTGAGGCTGAGTACTGCATCCTTCTCATCAGTGGGTAGCTTTAGTGCCAACCTGTTGTTGTTTTCCTCAAATATTCCAAAGATGATGTTCAAACTGTGGAGGAATTCAATGCTGTCCTCACACTGTGCTGACCTGATTTTGTAGTCAATGATCTCTTGTATGCCTTGCCATAGTCTCCTTTCATTCTTCATGTCTTCAAAGTGGGTCTGTACCTTTCTGCCATACTCCCTCTTAGCCTCCTTTATACCCCTCCTCAAATTACCTCTTGCTACACTTAAGGCTGCTTTGTCCTTAGCACTGTAAGATGCATTTCTCTCCTTCAGGGGCTCATATGCCTTAGGGGTAAGCCACGGGTTCAGGTTAGCTCTAATAGTAATACTTTTGGTATCTCTCACCCCATTGACACAGTTTAAAATGTACGTCATCAATACCTCAGTGTATTCATCAGTGTTCAGATGCTGATTCACTGTGGCTGCCTCCTTGAACATATCCCAGTTGGTTCTTTCAAAGCAGTCTTGGAGAGCCTCCACTGACCCCTCGGGCTAAACCCTAATTTGTTTCTTTGCGGGTTTCTCTCTAACTAGTGCAGGTTTGTAAGCTGGCGATAGCAAGATGGCATAATGGTCAGAGTTTCCCATTTGTGGAAGTTACACTGCCTTATAAGCTTTATTTAAGTTTATGTACACCTTCTCTAGGATATTATCACCCCTTGTAGGAACGTCCACATACTAACGGTAGTGTGGGAGTACTTCTTTCAGATCTGCTTTATTAAAGTCACCAGCTGCCACGTGTACAAAGTCAGGATATTTGCTCTGCAGCTCATGCATAGTTTATTTAGACCCTCGGTGGTATTAGTACTAGGTAGGATATATACCACTGTTACACTGACCCCATTCATCTCTCTGAGCAAGTAAAATAGTCTACATTTAATGGACAGGAACTCTTAAGTTCTCACAGCAGTGTGATACTATGATTTCACAGTTGCTGCACCATCCTTTGTTAACATAGATGCATATTCCACCACCTCTGGTCTTTCCACACAGTGCATGTTTTCTGTCTGCACAAAACAGGATAGAATTCTCTAACTTTACTGCACTATCATTTATCTTGTCATGCAGCCACATCTCAGTAATCAAAAATAAACAAGCATTTCTCACCTTCTTCTTGTTGGAGAGTTCCAGTCTCAAGTAGTCCATCTTGCTATCCAGTGATTTCATATTAGCTAGCAATATACTTAGTAGTACAGGTCTGTAGGGATTTGCTTTTAACTTTACATCAGTTTTTGCTCTGCAACCTCTTGTCCTTGTTCTCTGACATATCTTTCTCTTTTTTTCTTGTCCAGCATATTCCAGAAACCTGTTCTACCAGTTTCAAGCACTTTAGAGTGTGAAGAGTTAAAATAACAAGCAGTTGTAGCTCTGTGCAAGTAATAGGCCCCAGATAGTCTGCAAACCTCAAGGCATCCAGCCAGCAACATGTTGATGTCGACTGTTTAATTTCTAGTAAATTCTTTCTACTATAAGGTATTGTATCTTCAACTGGAAGTGCAGAAACTGATTTATTTTCAAAACTTTCTGTGCAAAAGAAGACAAAATATGCATATCTCCAGAATGAGCTTATACAGCCACAGCCACACAGGGTGCCACCATTTTTTACATATATAACACACACACACACACACATATATATATATATATATATATATATATATATATATATATATATATATATATATATATATGGGTCTACTTCACTTGACTGAAAACTCACTAGCCCCCACATAGTTTTATATATATATATATTTATATATATATATATATATATATATATATTTTTTTTTTTTTCTAAAATGAGTTATTTATTGCAGTTTTAAGAATCCATGTATATGGTTTAAGATGTATAAAATAGGTGGGGGGCTATGCCCACCACACACCCTCAATGTGAAGGATGTGTGGTGAAATGAGTTTCAGTCAAATGAGTTTTCAGTGAAGTGAGCTTTCAGTCAAGTGTGCTCAGTGAAAGGAGTTTCAGTGAAGTGAGTTTTCAGTCAAGTGACATAGGCCCATATATATATAAAATATATATATATATATATATATATATATATATATATATATATATATATATATATATATATATATATATATATATATATATATATATATATATATATATATATATACAAAACATCAATTGTCGCGGTGGTACAGCGGTAGCATTGTTGCCTCACAGCAAGAGGTTCTCCTGTTCGATTCTTGGCTGGAGTGCCTTCTGTGTGGAGTCTGCATGTCCTTCCTGTGATTGAGTGGCCTACGAAAGACATGCGTGAATGGGTGTGCCTTTGCTGAAGGTTGGGTGTTGGGCTGGCAACTTGGCACCATAAAAATCGACTGCCAATCATTAGCGGACTGGAGTTCTGCTGTGGTGACCCCTAACTGGGAAAAGCCGAAAAGGCAAAAAATCTATACATAAAATATATATATATATATCTATATATATATATATATATATATATATATATATATATAAACACACACACACACAGAGCTGTTCTACTGTACTACAATTTTAAACACAGTTACATGGTCCTTGTCAAATATGGTTTGTGCCGTTAGGAAGAACTGCTTATACATTTGACCATATGGCAGATGCATTTTTCAGGTTAGCACCACTTACTATATAAAAGGGCTGAAAAAAGGCGCTCTAGTTCCACAAGATAACATTACAATTAATGTGAAAAAATGCAAGGATTTTGTTCAGAGAGGAAACTGTCTTAACACAATCCTAGTGCACTAACTACACAATTTACAACAAAAAGCACATGTACAACAATTGTATTTTCTTGAAAGGGTACACTTCCTCAATGATCATGCATTGAAAAAGCTGCATTTCACATAACAACACATAACATGATATTTATGTCAGGAATGTGTTATCCTGAAAAAAAAAGTGACAATATTTTATACCTGGCAAGAATTTTTTAATGATACAAAATCACACACACACACACACACACACACACACACACACACACACACACACACACACACACACACACACACACACACACACACACACACACACACACACACACACACACATACACACACACAGCTTTGCAGTTACACAAATAAAGCCTAGGAACTAAGTCAAGGCAAACAAATGATTTTGTGCACCTGTGACTTTTATAATACTCATACACCCTGAGGGTAAAGTTCAAGGGAATTAAGAGACAATAAACACTGAAGTACATATATGTATATTTATATTTATATTTACAATATATTTATATTTATATCTATAACATAAAACATGACTTAGTGCTACTGACAGCCATCATTACAAATTCAAAAGGTGGCATTGCTTGCAAAATGGTACATTGAAGACACACAAAATATTTAAAAAAAAACTTTTTTTGCACAGAAGCTTCTCCCCATACATGGATTGATGCTGTGGATCTATACCACCTGCTACTTATATTCCTAATTGTGGGATCACTGCATTTCAGGAAGGAAAATATTTATGATATATCTCAATCTTAAGCTTTAATTATAAAGCTTGCAAAAGTTGTATTAGTGAACATGTATTTGAGTGTCAGTCATTAATATAGCAATAACCGGTAACGTTGATGTGGCATATTGAAGATTTACTAATGGTTGGCTTTATTAACCGTGGGCAAATCTTCAATCCTCATGATTAAATAAAGCCAACCATGGGTAAATCTTCAATATACCATATCACAGAGTCAGTTATTTGTATTATACAATGACATTATTTAAGAAAAACAATACTTCTTCTTCTTTCAGCTTTTCCTGGTTAGGGGTCGCCACAGCAGATCATCTGTCCGCTCATGACTGGCAGTGAAGTTTTACAGTGTCGAGTTGCCAGCCCGACGCCCAGTCTTACTTTTCTTAAATAATGTCTTTGCATAATGCTGCTGTGGTACCCTTCTGCATTTTCTCTGGTATCCTGGGGCTTTTTTGATGTACTGCACATGCACACTTACAGAGTACACCAGTGCTATGCAAAGGAAGCACAGAGAAAGGAAGAGCTCCATTGTTTTTTTTATTTATTTATCAAGAAAAAAGAAAATGGGAGAATTTTAACATTCAGGAGTGACGGGACAGAGAAAATAAATGGTTAATTAGGTATGTTTCTTGCAGAATGTACCTGATTATCCTCTTATTTTTCTCTGTGCCATCTCCCTCATTCATTGGAGGTCTTCAGATTTGTAAATTTATTTAAAAAAACAGAAAGAAAAGTAAAACTTTTATGAGATATACAAATGGAAAAAAGTCAGGGTGACAGGACATTTTTCCATTAGTATATTCCTGGATTTACAAAGGGCACTCTGGTCGGGCTGACCAATTAGCATGCTCCTTTTGGAGTATTACTGCCCAGTCATTGTATAATATGCTACAATTAAGCCTGGCACCATATAATATGTACATCCTGACAACTGACACTGAAAAGAGATGTGATGACTTTTAAACAACATGGCATGTACATAGCCTCTGCACAGCCTCACTCACTGTATTCAGACCTCTTCAAAGAAAAATTAAACCACAAAAAGTAGACACAAAAATAAAGGCTGAAGCCAGACAAAAATAACTGCACCTCTATAAACCAGTTCCCTAGAATCGAAATCACCAAATATTAGAACAAACTTTTAAATCAAAATGATTACAGATGAAACATTGTAATTGTTAATAGCCAGTTGGAAATTGGAATTATTGACAAAAATAAATGAAACAAAAAAAATCTGCACTGAGCAGCACTAAAATTAAAGAAAATACTTAAGTAAATGACAATTCTTACATGTCATACCTTTCAGTACAGTATTATACTAGAATTACAACATTAAAGACAAATTTTAAAGGAAAAATAAAATTTAATTCAGGGCTATAGTAAAAATCATCTGTGTGATAGCCCATTTATACTCAAACAAACAAAAAACCTTCACCACCTAAATCAGTTCCCTATTCAGCAAGTTACACACTTATGTACAATTGCTGTATCTTACTGAAATGAATGGGAAACAGTGATCCAAATAAAAAAATAATAGTAATAACATAAATGGAAATGGGTTCTGATCGTGTGACAAACTGAATGTCCTGTACTGTAGACTTATGCATATTGTTTTATTTTTTTCTTAAACTAAATCCGCAGTACAATATAAGTATCACTAGACTTCATCAAATTCCATGATGTAACTTGCACCTAAGATTCACAAAATTATGTCTTAGTGAATGAACATGTGTGAAAGTAAGAAGCCTGTGAGTATTCTGTCTTAACAATGTAGCATAAGCAAAAGTGGAAATGACATGGTAGTAGTCTCAAAGCAGCAGCAGAAAGAGTAAAAGTCTGGTAGTATAGCAGAGAAACAAAGATGCAAATATAAAATAGCGTGTATAGTCACAAACTAATAACCTGCGACTAAGTAGTTCCACGATCTGAGTATCCCCAGCAAAGGCACGTACCTCCCGGTGTATAAAATGTGTAAAAACGTTCCACACTGAAGAATATATCAACAATCCGCAGCAATAATGGATTTATTCTGAACACATAAAACTGACACAGCCAATACACCGCAGTTCAAATGAACAATCCCACGAACTTCCACTGAATTACCCGGGTTTCGTCCGCCAAGACGAACTTCTTCAGAATAAATATGCATGTGTGTGTGTGTGTGTGTGTGTGTGTGTGTGTGTGTGTGTGTGTGTGTGTGTGTGTGTGTGTGTGTGTGTGTGCGCGTGTGGTGTGCGTGTGTGTGCGTGTGCGTGTGCGTGTGTGTGTGTGTGTGTGTGTGTGTGTGTGTGTGTGTGTGTGTGTGTGTGTCTGTGTGTGCGTGTGGTGTGCATGTGTGTGTGTGTGTGTGTGTGTGTGTGTGTGTGTGTGTGTGTGTGTGCGTGTGGATGTAATGAAGGTGCTCGACTCTTACCTTAGATCAACATCTGTTTAGCCATCAAAATTTAATTGACTAAACAGATGACTGCTAGGTGTGTGACATTATACATTTCTCTGGGTATGGAAGTCTGCCCTTTCCCCAAGAAGTGTGATTTTCGAGTTAGTATATATAATTTGCAGGGGGCATGGGGAGCTGTAGTTTTTTTTTTTTTTTTTTTTTTTTGCATGAGCCAAGATTTTTGCTTGGTGGCTGTGTAGTAGTGTGTCAGCATTTGTAACACAGATCTTTGGGTCATATGTTACACCCACACACACACACATACATACAGACACTCATGCATACTATCTAGTAGGTTCCAAGCATATTTACAGCAGTCTTTATTGCTTTTCTGTTGTGTTGTCAACCTCCACTCTTCCAGCCACTTTCAGATTTGTTCCATGTTATCTACAATTCTTTTATCTGCCTGACTCCCTCATACCAAAGCAGGAGCTTTCCTTCGCTGTCTCTTTAAGCTTAATATATTATGCAGTTTTGTATTTGTTACAAAAACACACACTTTATGGCCTTTATTATACTTATTCTGAAATGTGCTATAAAATAACTTTATCTCTAAGTGAATGTCACGACACAGCTACACAAATTTTGTTTTCAGGTTAGAATATCCTTCATTCAGGCTTCAACATAAAAGGCAAAAAAGCATGATTCACAGCATATAGCTGCTTTAGGCTTTGCTTGACAGTATAATATAACAGTAAAGATTATGATTTGAATAAGGAAAACTAAGTCTGATTCCCATGGCTTCAATTTATTCACTGTGGTCAGCAAGAAAGTCAATTAATGCCAATAAAGCCACTGGGTAAGATCTGTGAAGAGTATCTAGTAGGTAACAAAAGGATGTTAGAAGAAAACCCTCACTGTTGGCTCATTAATATATTCAGAGCAACAAAATTATTTCTCCAGAGGGACCCAAGAACTTTATTTCTTAACCACTTTTGTGGTATTTGATATCAGAACAGAATAACTGCAGGAGGGTTGGCCATCTAAATGGAAGAGCATTTCTATTTGGTGTCTCAAGCATCATCTAAGCACTTTTCCTGTGGATAATCCTATGGTGCTTTCTTATTTGTGTCAGATGCTCAGTTCTGGCTCTGCATATTCATCTGTTAAAGTTAATTTGTCAGCCATTTCCACTTGTTCACCTTCCGGAATCCACCTCTGGCTTCTAGTTTTGAAGTCAAACAATTTATGAAAGTATCCTGTCCCTCTCTCCCTCCTAACCCTTATTACTTTCTGTTCCTTTGCTTCTGGTCGATGGGTCTTTCTTTTATCTTTTCCTCTTTTTTGTCCCCTTCTTGGATGTACATGTTATTGGTTTCCCATGTGGGTTCCTCTGGTTCTTCTAGGGCACTTCATTTCTGAGGATGCGGCATCCATACATCGCATATGTACCTTATGCCTTGCATGTAGGACAGATGTCTGATGTATGGCACTCGGAAGGTACATTGGCTTTGGTATGCTGGCCAGGCATTAGACTATCCTTGGCAGGATATCCCAAAACTGAAGAATACTGCAGCAGTGATAAGGAAGGACATTACAGCACGCTTCCACTTATATTGTACTGATGAGCCCAAATATAGGTGAAATATGCCTACAGCTAAATGAGTTTGGATTGTTGCCTTAAGTGAAGCAATAAGTCCAAGTGAAGTCTGCTGGAAGTTTTGACTTCTATTATGACACACAAACTACATCTCATCATACATCTTTAGTTTTCTCTGACTCTCTTACTATCACAAACTATGAATGTGAACCATAAGTATCTCCTTTTTTCCTACAACAGAAAATTCAATGAAATATAACCAATGCTCACTCAAATTTGTGTTATCTAAGGGGAAACTTCTGTCAAACTATAAACTATTCTATTGTATAATATTGACAACTGAGTACTGTTGTAAATGCTATCTGCATCCTGTACACTTTGTGTCTTTACTCGTTTAAGTTCTACTTAATAAAATGTTACACAAACTTTCAGAGATTCCCCCCCAGGCCTCCACTAAAAAAGGGCTCTTGCCCAGTCAGGCTATCCTGGTTAACAAACTCAAATAAGTAAATACATTTTTGGGCCTTTCTGTGCCCCTTCCCCACATTATTTTTTGGGTTTGTCCAGAATTTTTGCGCTAAGAACTCAAGAAGTATAATTCCACGAGGAAAGGTTACATTATTTTTTGGGTTTGTCCAGAATTTTTGCGCTAAGAACTCAAGAAGTATAATTCCACGAGGAAAGGTAAGTTGATGGAAACCTAAAAAGTTTAGTCGATTCTGATTCTGGTTGACATAAATATGCTGCAGTCACAGGAAGTATTATTTTATTGCTAAATATTGTATACAGTGTTTAATGAAGGATGAAACCAAGGGTACTTAAAAAAACTGCTGTGATCATAACTCTTCATATAACAAGTATTAAAATGATGTATAGTGACTTTGCCAGTAACACAACAGCTGAAACATGTCAGTTATTAAAAAAAAAAACAAACAAACAAAAAAAAAAACAGTAAAGCAACATTCTGATACAGGCTTACTGTATAGTTTGTCAATAAAGCACACCAGGATGTTATATAGGATTTGCCTGCTTTTAAACAGTTTAGATTCTCAGAGCATCTTCTTGGGAGCAGCACACTAAGTGTGAATAAATCCCACAATATCACCTACCCCGCTAGCATTTTAATGAGGCCAATGTACGAACCTTTGAAAACAGTAAATAATATCACAAGTAGTCTGTTTCACTTATTGCATACACACTTGCATGTGAGCACACACACACACGCATATATATGTGTATGTGTATGTGTGTGTGTGTGTGTGTGTGTGTGTGTGTGTGTGTGTGTGTGTGTGTGTGTACACTCACACACACACACACACACACATGTATATATATATATATATATATATATATATATATATATATATATCCCCCACATAACCAAATCCAAAATGATCAAGACGACATCACCAAAGTGGCAAAATGCCACTTTTACACAGGAAAAATGTACAGTTGTCCAACATGCAAAAAAACACAAAATGCATTATGTCAAACCAACCCAGGTGAGGGCCTATGCCCCCCCACACCTCCCTAACTAAATATACCAACTCCAGGATCACATTACAGTGGGGAAAAGGCCAAATTTCCCAATTTGGCCAACTGTTCGTTTTCTCTGTGAAAAAGTTCAGTAATCCATAGTGTTGGTGTTTCACTTCAGCATTATCATCTCAATCATTTTGGATTCAGTAATGTGGGATTTCAGCCTTTTTGGGTAGACCCATACACACACACACACACTCACACACACACACACACACACACACACACACACACACACACACACACACACACACACACACACTCGCACACACACGTGTGTGTATATAAGTATGTGTGTGTGTGTGTGTGTGTGTGTGTGTGTGTGTGTGTGTGTGTATAGATATATATATATATATATATATATATATATATATATATATATATATGTATATGAGCTACAAATATGTCTTAATTGCAGCCCAAATTTACAAATTCTGAGTTTTATCAAATTCTCATTAAGAAAAACAAAAAAAAGTCAGCATGTAATAGTCACCTGAGCCTAACCTAAATATATTTTCTCCTTACATTACAAGTTGTATTTTTTCTTTTGTTTGAGCCTCCCTTTTCTATCATTACATAGATCAATCCCAGGCATTCTCGAATTACCTTTTATATACTTCTAGTATTTCTTCATCCAGTGTGCTATTGTATGGTTACCCCAGCTTTAGCATGAATAAATCAGTGCTTTTCCTCAGCTTCAGTGACAACGTTATGCTGTACTGAGAGCTCTTTAGAATTATGTATATATATATATATATATATATTTATATATATATATATATATATATATATATATATATATATATATATATATATATATATATATTTTTTTTTGGGGGGACTACTGCGTCTGCATGTTTATACATTTAAGTAAGCTAAGTTTCTGCTATTGTTTCCTTCTCTAACCGGATAGTAACAGATTTAATTCTTCATTTGATAGCAAACACATTAGAGTAGACACTGACTCATCTTCAGTTAAGGGAGTCCAACAAAATAAATCAGTGGTCACCTCCTGTTCTCAGAGGTACTGTTGATCATGTTAGCTTTCTCTCATAAGCAGTCTGAGATGATGGGTGTCACAACCAAAATGAGAAAGGGGGACAGATAGGCCAGCTGAAGCATTAGTATTCATCAAATCAGCATTACATAGTCAAGCAACATTATCCAGGCCTTTCTACCCCCCCCCCCCCGACAGGCAGCAGAGTTATGTTATCATACATATGTCTACTACATAAATAAAGCACTTACTCCAAAGGTCAAAGAAGAAGAAGATTGTTCTATACCCATATCTTTTCTCTCTTGGATAAAATTCCCTTCACCTACTACAATCTCTTAGCTCACCATCAGCACGGAAAAGAAAACAAGGGTTCAGCTCATATGGTTTCTGTCCCTCACACTCAAGACTCTCTGATATGATTGATTAGGAAGGAGGCTGTTAGCTGAAGAGTATATGATCAGCTTTAGAAAAAAAAAAGAATTCCCCAAGACCACCTGGGAAGAATACTTCTGGACTTCTAAATATAAATTAGTACCAGAAACCTTATATTTACCATTATACAATTACAACACCATGTCAGATGTATACATAACATTAGATACTGCATATTAAAGGCTCTCCTGCTCCTAGAAAACAAAAATAAACTTTTTAATGTCTTTTATAAATTTAAGGTACTCCAGTTCAGTTTTCATGCATCAAGCTTCAAGCTTTTGGGGTTTTTTTTCTGTTTTTGGTGTCCATGCTCATCTGAGCATTTCCTGTTTTTTACAGCCGTCTGTCTAAGAGAGTAGAGATGATGTGGATACATGTGTTTATATAATATATATGTAGTTAGATCAATATCACACATATGTACATGCACACAAACAGGTCTTTTTAAAGAAATATGAATGAATCCAGAAAACACATATGTGTGACAAGTATGTATTCATATGAACAAATGTGCATCTAGCAATAAACACCTTCGTGCTCAGCTTAGCAGCAGTCCTATAGGAATAACACCTGTCCACTGTTGTGACGACGTGGTTTAATGTAAAAGCATAAAAAAATCACAATACAGTCAAGCGCTTTCATCCAGTAACCCTGGACTTCATCAGAACTAATTAACAACTTAGAATCCATGTTCAAATGTCCTATTGCTAGCCTAAATGCCCAATCAATCTAAAGAAATTTGCATACATTTAAATATATAACATTGTTCTCATTAACCCTTTCACTTCTTTTTAAAAATATGTAACATATAAATGATTTAGTACTTTAATTACTTTCATGTTATACAAAATATTTTTTCAGCCGCATATATACTGTAAAAACAATAAAACAAGTTATACTGTAAAATCTCTTTTTATAATTCTAATGCTCTATATTTTAAAATTGGCATAATAGAAAGATGGTCATTAATGCCTGGGAGCTGGGTGGCATTAAATCTAAGTTGCCAATTCAGTACAGCTCTTTCAAGCTTATTGCCCCAATCTTCCCCTCTAGGTGATCTTTCCACAATTTCCAAAATCCCAAACAGAAACCCATTGCATACAGAATTTTCGCTCATTAGAGCATTCAATTATATGAACTTTCATTCATATAATATAGACCCTACACACACACACACACACACACACACACACACACACACACACACACACACATACACAAATTTTATTGACTAAGCAGATGGCCTATTGGTGTGCAAGATTACACAATTCATTCCTGAAGTTAGGGAAGATGCCCTTTCCCTGGTATTGTGTGATCTCTGAGTTAGCATATATAATTAGCAGGGATAGTGAGGGCACAGGAAACTTGTTCCCTGTAAAAATTATGTTTTTTTTCCTTTTTATTTATTTTTGCATGCACATAGGTTATTGCTCCTCTCATGCATATTAATGTTATGTCAGTGTTTGCGCTGTTAAAATTTTGTTGTGATTAGTGATGTCGGCCTTTGGATTTGTCAGTCTTATTTAGTAGTTTAGTAGATCCACATATAATTGTATGTATATGTGTATGGAGACCAGTTGGCATAATGGTGAAGGTTTTTGCTTCCCATGTACAGGTTACAAGGTTCTAGTCTGACCTCCATCCAATTCCTGTTTGGAGTCTACATGTTCTCCATGTCTCTCTCTCTCTGTGGGGTTCTTCTCATATCTGAAAAACATGCTGAATGTTTTCATCTCAAACGCACCAATGAAGAGAGCAGAGTCTACATGGTACCCTATTGGAGGAAGAGTTGTACAGACCAACCGCTTTGGGCATCTACATTGGTGCACAGTATCCTCAAAATAGGAGAACACAGATCACAGACTGTGCACAGTGGCAGGGCTAGCCATTCGGTGGTGTAAAATATGTCTCTATTTAATTTGGTCATGTTGACTAATGTTGTGAAAAAATGGGCGTGGGTAGTTACTGGTGATAAGTGGGTTGAGGACTTGGCCTACTCCGAACTATGCCAGGGACCCATGCTGATGGGTGGGTGTGTGTGTGTGCTCCCAGCAGCCCTAGATCAATAAGCTACTGGCCAGCCGGTGTCTAGTTGCTCAGCCTGGGTTACCCGGGATAGTTCTGCTGAGTGAAAGCTGGATGTAAAATCATTTAGCCTGACAAACATGAACTGAGAATTGCTACACTTAATGTAGGTTCACTGATAGGATTCATTTTGGAAGTGGATGACATGATGGTGCAGAATGGGCTACTCATCCTATACAGCCAAGAGATGAGATGGAAGGGCAATGCAGCAAAGCCACTTGACTTGGGATCCAAAATCTACTACTCATGAGGAGGACAGGCTAAAATGGTGTGTTGAGAGAGATGCTTCAGAAGGCAGTTATAGTTAGTGTCAGATTCATTGCAATCAGACTCCAGAGTAACAATAGAACAGTATTCATAATCTCAGGCTATGCCCCACATCAGAGTTTTGACAGTGAGGGGAAGAGTGCATTCAGGAAGCAATTGCAGGACCTACTAGATAAAGCAAAACAACATAAATTGGTGTTGATAATGGGTGACTTGAATGCACATATCAGGACAGACAGAACAGGATATGAGGACTGCCTGGGTCCACATGGTTTAGGCATCAGGAATAAAGAAGGAGAAGCCATTCTATACATATAAGAGTGGCCAACATGCAATTCAGGTAGACTTCCTTTTAGTAAGGAAAGGGCACTGGGGTAGAATCAATTATTGCAATGTGATCCCCAGTGAAACAGTCTTCCCACAGCATAAACCCCTGGTTGCCACAATCAGCTGTAAGCATTCGTCAGAGAAGGCTCTAAAGTCAACAGAGACCAAGCTGAACACCTGGAAGTTGACTGAACAGAAAGTATAACAGTTCAAAGAATTATTTAACACGATACCCAGACCCCATTTGAAAATGGGAAAAAGGGTACTGATGATGATGATAATAATTATGATGATATATATATATATATATATATATATATATATATATATATATGTATGTATGTGTGTGTGTATAAAAATAACACCCCCTTTTAATTTTAGAGAGATAGATAGATAGATAGATAGATAGATAGATAGATAGATAGATAGATAGATAGATAGATCAATCTATGGTCGATCAATTGGCTGTCAACATTATGTTGTACCGACGTAATTCAGTGGACCCATATATGTATACACACACACACACACACACACACACACACACACACACACACACACACACACACATACAAGGAGAAATAAAAAAAAATCACTGACAACAGTTAATCACTGACTTTCACAACCCAAATGGTATACATTTTCTGGAGAATTCATACCCTACATTTCCATTCTTAATTATGTTTTTAACTTACAGACATTTAACTCTTACTGAGCAGCGATTGACTCCAAAACTTGCATCTCACTGAAAACTTCCTTGCTACTCAAGAATGTTCTTCCTTTTAATAAAACAGTAGAGCCATATGAGCTTGCATTCTTTGAAACTGAAAACTAGGCTACAACTGACGCTGCTTCCGAATCACTTTTTTACTTTCTTTTGTATAACAACTACTCATTCAGCATTATCCAGTCAAATGTCTAATTCCTTTTAGTGACAGCTATTATTCGCATGGCCTTTCTACTTTGCATACTCCCTTTGAGACTCTTGTGTCCTCTCCTCAGCACTAAGTGCATAATTCACATATCTTTCATAAAGGTTCATAGGTTCATAGGTAGGTACTAGGCTATCTGCCTGAAGGTATTTATAAGCCTAGCCGGAATGTGTTGGCTTTCACCACCTCCTTAGATTAGTTCCCTGTGCCTCTGTCCAGCAGAGCCATTGAAGTGATCCCCGGGGTAAATTTTCTGTTTCCTATCCACTTGTCCAGGTTTCTCTTGAAAAGGGTTAGCAAGCAGCTGTGCCTAATGTAGATTGGAATCTTGTTCCAGAGCATGGAAAGTCTCTGGGACAGGAATCAATCCCTCCAGCATGTCCTATTTATTGTTGTGGTGAGGTTTAGATCCCTAGAGCATGTAGCTCGAGGGGATATGGTTTTCTTTAGATGGAGCATGTCCATCAATAATGGGTTGGACATGGCCTTGTATGTCAGGCAGAGATCACATCTGAGTAGGCGGTATGCAACCGAGTACAGCTGGAGTTTCTTCAGTTGAGCTGCATAGGGCAGCTGTTTGAGGTCAGTGATCCTCTTGGTGAGGTAGTTCTGTGGTCTTTCCAGCTGTTGCAGGTGTCTTGTAAGGTACATCCCAAATGGGGCGTTGTACTCTATGGTGGGTCTGATGAGTGATGCGTAGAGGGGCACAGTGATCTTTTTTGATCTGGATGCAAACCCTTTTGTGATTAGGTGGGCCACATAGAAGGTTTTCTAACCACTTTGGCAATGTGATTATCAAAGGAGAGGTTACTATCTACTTGGGTCCCCAGATCCCTTATTACGTCTTCCATATTTAGGGGGCTACCACCTATGTGGTAGTTTGTGGGTACTTTGTTTTTTCCAAAGGGGATGACTATGCACTTTTTGGCATTTAGTTTGAGGCCATGGTTTTGACACCAGGTATCTGTCTCAATGAGACCCTTTTGGAGGATGTCTGTGTTATCCGGAGAGTCAATTATAGCCCCTAGTTTGCAGTCGTCTGCGAACTTGGTCAACCATAGTCCTCCTGTGCTTGCCTGTTCCTCTGAGAAGTATATGCCGAACAGGAGGGGTCCTAGGACTGAGCCCTGGGGAAATGTCACTTGTAACTGGCTTAGAGTCAGACCTAGCTCCTGCAACTCTTACCATGTGGGTTCTGTCCATGAGCCAGCTGGCAACCCATCTCATGATGTAGGGGTTTATGTTCAGACTGGTGAGCTTGTCTATAATGCCTGAATGGGGAATGGTGTTGAAGGCCTTTGCGAGGTCTAGGTAAGCTGTGTGGACCACCTTTCCCTGATCTATAGCCTTGGTAACTGTCTCAAAGAAGTCCACCAGGTTTAGGAGGCATGATCTGTGTTTGGAGGTTCCCAATGTCTCTGTTAATGCGATCCATGATGATGCAGACCAAACTAGTCAGGCTTATAGGGCAATAGTTCCTGGGATCTGTTTTGGCTCCACCTTTGTGGAGCGGAATAACCATTGCTGTGCAGCACTCTATGGGCACATAGCCTGTGGAGAGGCTAAGTTTGAACAGTGTGTTTAGGTAAGGGATTAGTTAATCTTTGAGCTCATGTAGAACACAGCCTGGGACACCGTCCGGTCCCATTGATGCTGTGTTTTTGGCTTTGGAGAGGGCTGTTTTAACATGAGTGTTTGTGATTTCAGAGGCACTACAATCTTCTGGTATGGGTATGGGTCCTTTTGGGGGTGAGAGGGGGGTGAAGTTTGCACTGAACCTGTCTGCCAGGATGTTGGCGATATCAGTCAGTTCAGTGTATTTTGTGCCATTCTGCACTAACTCCGAACAGATCTGAGAATTGCCACTTAGATTCTTGACATAGCTATAAAATGCCTTGTGGTTATCTTTGGAGTCCTTGGCAATTTTTCTTTTGAAGCTAGCCTTGGATGATTTTATGAGGGATCATAGTTTCTTGCTGATACTGATCAGGGATGTCTTCCCTTATTGGGATTTTACTCTTTTCTGTACTAGTTTCCTCCTTCTATTGTATAGCTTGTTTATGGCAGGGGTCCACCAGACCTGTTTCCTTTTCTTGGAGGAGCACAATCCATGCATTCTTGTAGGTGCCTGTAGAGTGCATTAGTAAAGGATTTTGCAGCTTGGACAGCATTATCCTTTAGCATGGTTCATAGGTTCATAGGTTCATACTAGGCTATCTGCCCGAGGGCATTTACAAGCCTAGCCCATAGTTTTGTGGCTTACGCCACCCCTTTAGTATGGGGAACTATACCCATTATTTTGCTGTGCCTCTGTCGAGCAGTGACACTGAGGTAATCCCTGGGGTATATCTGCGATCTCCCATCCATTGGTCAAGATTTCTCTTGAACAAGGCCAGCGAGGTGCTCTGCCTCACATATACCGGGATTTTGTTCCACAGCATAGGGAGTCTTTGGGTGATGAATCTATCCATCCAGCACGTCCTATTAATACCCGTGTCGAGGTTTAAGTCTCCCGCCCTTGTGGCTCTGACGGATCTAGATTTTTTGAGGTGAAGCATATTCATCAAATCTGGGTTTGACATGGCCTTGTATGTTAGGCAAAGGTCACCTCTGAGCAAGCGGTAAGCGACTGAATAGAGCTGGAGTTCTTTCAGTCGGGCAGCATAGGACAGATGTTTGAGACCCTTTATCCTTTTGGTGAGGAACTTTTGTGGCCTCTCCAGCTGCTGCAAGTGTCGGGTCAGATACATTCCGAATGGGGCATTGTACTCAATCATTGGTCTGATGAGTGATGAGTATAGGGAGACTATGACCTCCCTTGATCTAGATGAGAATCCCTTCATGATAAGGTGGGCAATGTAGAAGGTCTTCCTAACTACTTTAGCTACATGGGTGTCGAATGACAGACTACTATCAACCTGGGTCCCCAGGTCCCTGATAACTTCTTCTGTGCTCAGTGGATTGCCACCTATTTGGTAGCTAGGGGTACCTTGTTTTTCCCGAAGGGTATGACTATGCATTTTTTGGCATTTAACTTTAGGCCATGGCTCTGGCACCAGTTATCCGTTTCTGTGAGACCCTTCTGAAGGATATCTGTGTCAGATGTGTTTTCTACTATGGCCCAGTTTGCAGTCATCTGCAAACTTTGTCAGCCATAACCCTCCTGTGTTTGCTTGTACTTCGGAAAAGTAGATGCCAAACAAGAGTGGGCCCAGGACTGAGCCCTGTGGTACACCACTTGTGACAGGCTTTGAGTCTGATATGGCGCCAACAACTCTGACCCTGTGGGTTCTGTCACTCAGCCAGTTTGCAACCCATCTTGTGATGTATGGGTTAACATTTAAGCTGATGAGTTTTTCAATGATACCCGAGTGGGGTATTGTATCGAAGGCCTTTGCCAGATCGAGGTAGGCTGTATGGACTGCCTTTCCCTTATCAATGGCTTTGGTGACTGTTTCGAAAAAGTCAACCAAGTTTAGAAGGCATGATCTGCCTTTGACAAAGCCAAACTGGGATGGATCCAAAGTCTGCAAATTCCCTATGTCTTTATTTATGAGGTCCATTATGATCCTCTCCATGGCTTTGCAGATAAGGCTTGTCAAGCTAATGGGCCGGTAATTTCCAGGGTCGGTGGAGGCACCGCCTTTGTGAAGTGGGACCACAGTTGCAGTGCGCCACTCCTGGGTACGTATCCAGAGGTAAGACTATGATTAAACAGCTGTCCTAGCTGTGGGTTTAATTCCTCGTTGAGTTCATGGAGCACACAGCCGGGGACACCATCAGGTCCCATGGATGCTGTGTTTTTGCTTTGGAGAGAGCAGTTCTCACTTGCACGTTTGAGATGTTTGGGAGGCTGCAATCGCTTAGTATAGATCTCTCCTTTTGGGAGGGGGTTTGCACTGAACCTGTCAGCCAGTATGTTGGCAATGTCTGTAGGATCAGTAATCTTCACATCATTTTGAACTAGTTCTGAGCATATCTGGGAGTTTCCTCCCAGGTTTCTAACATAGCTAAAGAAGGCCTTATGATTGTCTTTTGAGTCTTTAGCTATTTTTCTCTCAAAATTTGCTTTGGATGATTTTATGAGAGCTCTTAGTTTTTACTTATAGTGATCAAGGGTGTCTTACCTTTTAAGGATTTTGCTCTATCTTGTAGTAGCTTCCTCCTTTTGTTGTAGAGTTTGTTTATGGCTGGGGTCCACCAGACTGGACGCTTGCCTTTGGTACAAAGAGTCTTTGTTTTGCTTGGGATTGCCTTATCCATGCAGTCCTGCAGGTGCTGGTAGAAGGCATTTGTAAGTGATTCAGCGGCTTGAGTACTGTTTTCCGCCGCTCGGGGCCTTAAAGGAGACCACACTAGTCTTTAGAAGTGTGAAGTCTGCTTTCGAGAAGTTCTTTACTGTGGTCTTTATTTCAGGTGGGGGTGGGATGAGGACCTCCAGCGAGATTAGTTTGTGATCTGATCTCACCAGTGAGGGGTATACTTCCGGTGTTGAACATTGTGCTCCCATGTTCGTGATGATGAGATCAAGTATGTTTTCTCCTCTTATGGGGATGGTGACTAGTTGTTCCATGGCATTTGAGTTTATGAATTCCAGGAACTTTTGGGCTAGGGTGTTTGGGCTTGAGTAGTGTTCCCAGTCTATATTAGGGTAATTGAAGTCACCTAGTATGATGGTGTTTGGTGATACATTTATCCCCTCTAGTGTTTTCAGGAAGGCCATGTGAGGTTCCTGAGTTTGTGAGGGTGGCCTGTAACATGCTACAATTTGCAGAGCAGTCTTGCCTATGGTTAATTGCACCTGGATGGTCTCCGATGCATCGTGCGTTGCCACCAGTCTTGAGGTGTGGGTGTCCTTGATGAATATGGATACCCCCCCTCCTTTCTTGGTATTGTCCAGATTTTGGGGCCGGAACGCATGATATGAGGTAAAACCTAATAGTGCTGGGGTGCTCTCAGGAGCCTTGGACCAGGTTTCTGTCACAGCACAGACATCGATGTTCTCCATACTGAGAAGGGCCTCGAGTGCATGCATTTTGAGATTTAGACTTCGGGCTGGGGGCTTTGAAACTTTCCACCTTGGTCTTAAGTAATGTGAAGTTTGCTTTTGAAATGTTTTTCACAGTGGTTTCTTTGACCAGGGGTGGGGGCGGAACATGGATATCCAGAATGATTAGTTTATGGTCAGATCTAACCAGCGAGGAGCTGACCTCCGGTGTGGAACACCGGTCGCCCGTGTTGGTGATGACCAGGTCCAATATATTGTCACCTCTAGTGAGGGTGTTGACCAGTTGATCCAGAGCATTTGAGTTTATCAATTCTAGGAAATGTTGGGCAAGGAGTTAGTACTTTAGTAGTTCTCTCAGTTAATGTTTGGGTAATTGAAATCACCCAATATCAGGGTATTTGGTAGGACCTTTATGTTTCCCAGTGTTTCCAGAAATGCGGAATGGGGGTCCTGAGACATTGTGGGTGATCTGTAGCAAGCTCCAATTTGAATTGCAATTTTGCCCATTATTAGTTGCACGTGGATGATCTCTAGCACTAACCTGGAGATGTGGGTATCCTTGATGAATATGGATACGTCCCTGCTTTTTGTATTTCAGTCTGGGCTTTGTGGCCAAAATGTATGGTATGAGTTGTAGCCTGGTAGTGCTGGGGTGCTCTCTGGAGCCTTAAACCAGGTTTCTGTTACTGCACATATATTGATTTTCTCTATACTGAGGAGTACCTCTAGTGCATACATTTTGAGGTTTAGACTTCTGGCATTGAGTAGCATTACCCTCAGTTTTTTGTTACTTGTGCTATTTACGGCGGTGGGTTTGTCTTTTGAGCCTTGCCTAAAAAAGACACTATGGGGGTGGCAAGACCCTTGGTCAGTATTCGAAAGCCTAGGGGTGACAGGTGCAAGCCATCTCTAACGAAGCAGCGTGGCTTGTCGAGCATGTCATCCCAGGCTGACAGACACTTGATCCCCTTTGAATGACACCAAAAGCTTAGCCAATTGTTGAAATTGATACTTTTTTCTTTATTCTGTGATCTTAAATCTCAATATTTTCTCCTCTCTAAACACTTTCCTTGTTAAACATTTGGATTTCTTTTTCTTAGACTCAACTTTCTCATCTCTTAATTTACACTGTTCTCAGCTCCTTGTTTTGAATTCTATTTAGGACTCACACCCACACACAAACAACAACACAGCCTCCCTTCTCTTTACAGTTCACAGTTTCCTGTTAGTCATAATAACTCCTTATATAAGGTTTCTATGAACTATCCAAATAGAACTTAAATTCTCAAACAGTAAATGTACAGATACACAGAAGGTTGTGATATTTATCTTTTTCCTAAAGGGATATGTTCCTCATGGCAACAAGAGCAGTCCTTCTCCAGTATTCCTGATGTTTGCTCCTGGTACCAGAAGGAACATTTGTGCTCTAAACTTTAATCTGTGCTTAACCTTGGTGTAGTCCTTGTCTTACCTTCTCAGAGCCCTTGCATCAAGCTCTATCTTATCTGATTTTACTGTATGCCTTAATTCCTTCTCTCAGCTGTATTACCTCTTCCTACTTATAAATTGAGGGCTGCTTCATCCGTCAGATGCTTCCTTATCTAACCCAGTTATCTTCTTAAAAAATTCTAATCTGTCTCCTAACAGCAGGTTAATAATCCTATGACTCACTGGTTCTACTTCTCCTGGCATCCTCAGACATACCCTTCCTTTTCATATCCTTATTCAATTTCTATACACCGTCTGCTGAAGTGAACTCAGTCCTTCTTTTTTTTTCATCCCTTAATATAAATTCCTGCCCACTTGTTAATATGCTCCTCATATACCATATCAACAACCATTAAATATCTGTCCTCTTAGTTACTTCGCACTGTCCTTTACTGGTTCACCACTCAGCAGTCTTTAGATCATTTTATGCTTCCCAGGAAGGGTAGAAAACCTTCACAGCTAAATCCAAGTGACTGTACAGTCTTACTCCCAGTATTTCTCTTAACAATATTATTTTGTAAGTCTTTCAAAGCCGTTCCTCACTTCTTTTAGGCCCGTACTTAACAAATGATACTCTAACTCACTTCCATATGACTTCCAAGTACATTCATTGTTGCAAACCTAAGTTATTTCACCACTTTTCCCAGGTAATATTTATCTCACCTTACCCTAAGGCAATTTCTTACATAGATGCTGAGAATATTGTGACACCTTATAATACTAATTCTACCTTGTTAACGTGCAAATTATACTACCAGGAGACATCCACTAAAGGTTAGGTCCCAGCAAAGGTGTACATGCCACTTCAAATATGCCTGTTATTAGGACAAAAATCTTCAAGACTGCCCTGTTAAATATTAGCAAAACAGGATCTTTTGTCTTTCCAACTACATTAGAACTAAATATGTGTTGCACATTGACATCTGTTCCCATATAAGGAGTTGTACTGCTCCTCAGCAGAAATAATACTTGGATAAATATAGGCATATATCACTAAGCAACCCTTACAATGATGTAGTCCCCACTTGCCTTAAAACGCAAAAACACATCTCATTTTAGGTAGCCATACACAACTACATATTGGAGAAGTATACATAGAGCCTCCCTCAGCTATCAGAAAAGTTTAAAATGTATATATATATATATATATATATATATATATATATATATATATATATACACACACACACGGGTCTACTTTGACCAATCAAATTAAAATTTCAGCGAAACACAGTTTTGCTACTCCAGTTTCATGAAAGTACATATTTCTGGAAATGCACCTTCGCGAAACTACAGTTCACTGAAGAAATAAAAAAAAAGCAAATATGCTACACTAAATTATACAGAGGGTCTTGCCCCCTGCACCCCTGTACCCCCCATGTGGGGGGCGTACTAATATATACACCAACTCCAAGATTGCATTACAGTGGGAAAAAGGGAAAATTCCCTTATCCCTACTGGACTGCGATCTCCAACAACAACCTCTGTGAACTGTAGTTTCGCAAAAGTGCATTTCCGGAGAAATGCACTTTCACGAGACCGGACTAGTGAAACTGAGTTTTGCTGAAACGTTAATTCAATGGGTCAAAGTAGATCCATATTTTTATATATATATATATATATATATATATATATATATATATATATATATATATATATTATATATATATATATATATATATATATATATATATTTTATATATATATATATATATATATATATATATATATATATATAGAGAGAGAGAGAGAGAGAGAGCGGGACTCTGTGTGTGTGTGTGTGTGTGTGTGTGTGTGTGTGTGTGTGTGTGTGTGTGTGTGTGTGTGTGTGTGTGTGTGTTTTTACAGTCTGGAATCTCCCCTCAAATGATAATAGAAACCACTCATCAGTACAATTTTTCAAAAGCAAACTAAAATACCACAACCAAATGCATATAACTGCTTAATAGATAGTGTGTAAAAGTCCACTATTAAAATACAATTCTGGCTATGAGGCTGACATATTTACATTCTTCTCCAAAATGAACACATTTTTATGACTACAAGTTGAAAGAGTAAACATGTCTTGAAAATATGTAAATAGCTCCTTATTGCACATGTAAATAATCTTATCTATACATACCTGTATACTTACTGGGTGCTATCACTGTAGATCTTAGGCAGTGCAAACATCAATTAAATTGTTTTTATTTCTAATTCTAATCCAGTATGAAGGCAAAATCTGCTATAGACATATGACTGCTCTGAATGAGTTTCTTTGCCCTGTGACCTATCATTAATAATTAACTCTGTACTATGCTCTATTGCCTTACTTCACTTGCGCTTTGAAAATTATTTTTGTTACCATTGTTCCCTTGTGACACTGGGTCATGACTGACAAGGGTCAGTTAACCACCCCACACACCAGGTTAAAAGCAAAAATAAATAGATAAATAAGCACTACTGTATTTCACGCAAATTTTAAAATGGCACATTGCTGAAACAAACCAAAACACTAAACAATTTCCAGTCCCTCAAAAGCTTCAGAAATTCAGATGCAGGAATTATTTTCCCTAATAAGGCATAAAAAGTTTGCATACCATCACACTCAAGTTATCACATGATACTATCTTATTAACCATTCTCTACTTGTATTTTTTAAATACTCAGAAAATCTCTGCAGATACTCTGCTTTAAATGTGCTCTTCTTCATCTGTTTACTTTATTATTGTATCTCATTCATTTGCATTTTATCACTGTGTGCTTGTTTTTGTCCTTCCTTTTTCTTATGTTTCATATAATTTTAAGTGTGTTAAATTTTTAATCTGTGTATCATATTTGTAATACTTACATCTGGGTACTTATGTCTTTATCATTATTCTGTTATCCAAGGCCCCTTCTAAAATGGGGTTCTAGTCAGTTAAGCTGAACCAATCAACAAAATATAATTAAATACTTCAAATCATCACTATTTTCTATTTCTGTATCCAGCCAATTCCATGAAATCTAACATATTTCCTTGGAAAGGTAACTCTATAGCAGTCATCAGTTCACAAGTACTAAGGTATTAAAATTTTACATTAAAACATGATTGTGTGCTTATCCCCAAAAGCAGTCACCTTACCAGACAACTGTAATCTATACCTACAGTATAGCTATAGTCCTAGATATATATATATATATATATATATATATATATATATATATATATATATATATATATATATATATAGTCCTATACCTATAGCTATACCTACATCTATATCTGTGTATATTGTTCAGTCACAAATACCATGACAAACCTCAAAAGTATATATTTGCATTTGCTCATAGACATTTTAATTTCTCCACGTGGTTATCATAATAAAAAGAGTTCTTATGTAATCAGTCATTATTTGACCAGTTTCTCGGTTTTAGAGAAATAGCTTATAAAGGCTTATAAAACTGATTTTGTTAATATATCTTCCTTATATCATATCTGGCTTTTTTTTCTTATAATTCTTTTTGGCTGACTCATGTTCTATACCTTTTAAAACCACGGATATTGCTAAGTCTTATGCAAAAATTCTTTCATTGACAAATTTCTATGACCGTAGATTCATTACCAAATGTTCAGCATTATTTCACATGTACTTAGTAGTTACCTGTTTGGTACTGCAAAATGCTTAGTTGATGTTTGCATGTTCACATGGTGTTTTTAAGCCTGGTCAATCCATATACCATAAATATGTTTGCTCTTTCTGTTATAAATATGCATAGCTTTTCTCCACTGGACACAACTGAAAACTGGGTCCACCCAATCTGGATATTACCAGATGATAACGTGAATAAACAAAATTAGTATAGATTAAACTGCTGGCCAGCAGAGAAGGCCTCAGTTTGTTTCACAAACAACATTCAGAGTCTTCTTCCTTGTGCTATATCTCGGGTCATTTTACATTCAGAATGCTGGCTATTGGCATGTAGTACTGCCCATTGGATAGCAAGGTATTCCCTACTGTAGCCTTGTATTGACCACTGCCCCTTGGGTAGCAAGGCATGGTATTCTATGTTGGCTTGTGATTCTAGCCCTTTGGTGATATGGTAATCGATTGACTTGTAACACTATCTTTGTTGGCTGCATAAAAAGTTCTATATTGACCACTTTTTAAAAACACATTAGTGAAAACCATCTTTCCACAATGAGAACCTTGGTGTTATGAAATCATTGATTATAACTAATACTTTTTATTCAGCATTATTTTTAAGTTATTGTGTAAAAAGAATATATATATAGATATATATATATATATATATATATATATATATATATATATATATATATATATATATATATATATATATATATATATATATATATATATATACACACACACATATAGATAGATAGATAGATAGATAGATAGATAGATAGATAGATAGATAGGTAGATATACAGATAGATACACACACACACACATATATATATATATATATATATATATATATATATATATATATATATATATATATACACACACACACACACACACACACACACACACACACACACACACACACACACACACACACACACACACACACAAACACGTATGTATGTACGGATCTACCTGAAAAGAACGAAAGCTGAAAACGCCGACAAGGAGAAGACCGACACCAGAAGACCGACAACGTGAATGATCGACAGTCCAGAATCCCGACGCTGAAAACACCGACATGCGAAACGAGCATGACTGTGTAAGTATGTGATAGTGATGGACTTTAGGGTTAGGGTGCGGGTAAGGTAAGTGTGCGTTAGTGAAGGACTTTAGCATTAGGGTGCGGGTAAGGTAAGTGTGCATTAGTGATGGACTTTAGGGTTAGGGTGCGGGTAAGGTAAGTGTGTGTTAGTGACAGACTTTAGGGTTAGGGTGTGGGTAAGGTAAGTGTGCGGTAGTGACGGACTTTAGGGTTAGGGTGCGAGTTAGGTAAGTGTGCGTTAGTGATGGACTTTAGGGTTAGGGTGCCAGTAAGGTAAGTGTGAATTAGTGATGGACTTTAGGGTTAGCGTGCGGGTAAGGTAAGTGTGTGTTAGTGACGGACTTTAGGGTTAGGGTGTGGGTAAGGTAAGTGTGCGATAGTGACGGACTTTAGGGTTAGGGTGCAGGTAAGGTAAGTGTGCGATAGTGACGGACCTTAGGGTTAGGTTTTGGGTTAAGGTTAGTGCATAGATAGTTGTGTATGTAAGGTTTAGTGTAGGTTTGTAAGGTTTTTGGTGTGCTTGTGTTGTATGTGTGTTTTTCGGAAATGGATTTGTTTTGTTTTGTTGAGTTTCGGGATTGTGGTTTGTCGGGCATTTAAACTGTCGGGTATTTCAACTGTCGTTCTTTTCTTGTCGTGTTTTCATTGTCGTGCTTTTAGCTTGTCGATCATTTCAAGTAGATCCGCATGTATATGTACATGTATATATGTGCATATGGGTCTATTTCAGTTTATCGAACTTTCAAAACTTCAAAACCCATATGACCGAGATCATATCGCTAAAGTTTTAAAACATCAAAAACTTTGAACTGAGTTCACCATACAGCACGGAATGGTAAATTAAACATTATCCTCACTGTAGTGCGATCTTGGAGTTGATATATTTAATTAGCAGGGTGTATGGGGGGTGCAGGCAGGCTTCCTCCCTGCATAAATGTAAAGCTAATATATTTTTATTTAATTTAAGCTATTTCTTTCAGTTTTCAATGTTTTAAAACTTTGATGATATGGTCTCGGCCATGTGAAATTCGAAGTTTTGAAATTTCAATAAACTGAAGTAGACCCATGTATCATGTATGTATGTATAGATATATATATATATATATATATATATATATATATATATATATATATATATATATATATATATATATGTGTGTGTGTGTGTGCATATGTATGAATATGTAGCCCCCCCCCCACTTAGTTTGGTTTTATATTGCTGTTTTTTGTAAAGAGGATATATAAGTAGTTTTTAAGTTGCGGAAAGAGGTAGCCATTAACTTTGTGAGTTTGTTTATGTATGGCTTTCCAATTAGTCTTGTGAAATTTAGCATTGTAACCTGTCGGTGAAATGAGATTCAGTGAAATGAGTTGTCAGTGTTCTGAAGTTTAGGTGATTTGGTGTCAGTGAAATGAATGTCAGTGAAATGGGATTTCAGTGAAGTGAAGTAGACCCATATATATATATATATATATATATATATATATATATATACATATATTTATATAGTCATATGGCCAAGATCATATGATCAAAGTTTCAGAACTTCGAACATTCAAAAGAAAAAGAAAAAACAAAAAAAATTCTATTTTATACATTTTTGAAGGCAGGCAAACCCCCTGCTCCTCCCTCACCCCCTTCTAATTAATTATACCATGTTCGAGATCACACTATATTGTGGAAAAAGGTAAATTTCCCTTTCAGCACTGTACTGTGATTTCCATTCAAAACATTTGAAGTTTCAAAACTTGGATCATATGGGCCCGACCATATGTAATTCGAAGTTTTGAAATTTTAATACTCTGATAAGGATCCATATATATGTAATTATACACACACACATACATATATATATTTGTATGTATGTGTGTGGATCTACTTCAGAAGACTGAAAAACTGAAAGACTGAACATTCAAAATACTGAATGATGGTATTTGCCCCTTCTCCACTGTTGTGCGATCTTGGAGTTGGTATATATAGCTAACAGGGGATGAGGGGTGCAGGGGGGCTTGCCCCCCTGCATAAAAAATGTGCTCTGTATTTTGAATTTTCAGTCTTTTGGTTTGTCAGTTTTCTGAAGTAGACGTGTGTGTGTGTGTGTGTGTGTGTGTGTGTGTGTATATATATATATATATATATATATATATATATATATATATATATATATATATATATACACATATGAGTCCCTATCAGATGATTGAGTTGCAGAATGCCGAAGACCATTTGATCAAGACCATATGACCGAAGTTTTGCAACCTTGAACACTTTGTATTGAGATCACCATACAGTGTGGAACTCAGGATTTGCCATCTTCCTCACTGTAGTGCGATCTCGGAGTTGGTATAGTTAAGTAACAGGGGGTGTGGGGTGTAGGGGGGGTTGCTCCCCTGCATAAAAAATGTGCTCTGTATTTTGAATTTTCAGTCTTTTGGTTTGTCAGTTTTCTGAAGTAGACGTGTGTGTGTGTGTATGTGTGTGTGTGTGTGTGTGTGTGTGTGTGTGTGTGTGTGTGTGTGTGTGTGTGTATATATATATATATATATATATATATATATATATATATATATATATATACACACACATATGAGTCCCTATCAGATGATTAAGTTGCAGAATGCCGAAGACCATTTGATCGAGACCATATGACCGAAGTTTTGCAACCTTGAACACTTTGTATTGAGATCACCATACAGTGTGGAACTCAGGATTTGCCATCTTCCTCACTGTAGTGCGATCTCGGAGTTGGTATAGTTAAGTAACAGGGGGTGTGGGGTGTAGGGGGGGGTTGCTCCCCTGCAAAAACATCATGGAACCAGACCTGATACCAAAAGAAGAGTCCAAAGTAATTTTCTTTTGTTTATTCACAGCCACAAAATAAGTCAAGCCGTTTCATCTGCCACACTACAGGACTTTATCAAAATAGTTAACATCCAGTCACAAAGTGCTTTTATCCTTGAATTAATTAACAGCAATTAAGTACTTAAATAATTCAATTAGTCAATAAAAGTGTTCATGAACTTTTAAAACATTCAAATGGTCATTCTAAAATCACAATATATTAGTTGTTACCATTTTAAATGAAAATAATTATTATTAATGGATATTAAATAATTATTAATATGAATACAAAACAAACTTATGTTGTTCAAAAACTTTCTATAAAAACTTTCACAGTTCATAGTTTAGTCGCTCTTTCTTTAAGTATAAGTACAAGTGAAACATGGTCATTCAGCCCTGGAGGGTGGGTGGCATTTAACAAAATCTGCCATCTGTTCTCACTTTTATATATGTTATTTGACCAGTCCCCCCTCTAATATCTTTCTTAATAATTTCCAAGATACCAAAACAAAATCCTTGCCTAACCCCAAAAGAAAGTGTATGCTTATATAACACATTGTTAGTATTGTGTGTCTCAATAGCATATAAATGTTCATATATTCTTTTACGTAGGGATCTCTGTTTTCCCCACGTAGAACATGTAACAGTCTTGACAAATAACTATATATACTAACCCACTGCTATCACAGTTACCTTTTTTCAAGAAAATCTTTCTCTGGGGGTGACCTACCCTTAATTCCTTACCTGTGTAAATGTAGGGACAATACTTGCATAAACCACAACTAGTTGTACCTCCTTGGGTGGGTTGGTGATGGATGGGATGTTCAAACAAAAATTTCAAGTTATGTCCCACCTTAGTTGTAAATAGTGTTTTTTTCTCCCAGTTTGTTACTTAACTCTTGGTTACATTGCAATATTAACAAGTTGTGAGTCAAACTATCATTGACTTTACCATCAAAAGTTCCAAACTGTGTAACCATAGTGTTGGTATATTCTTGTTTTTTATTGTTGGATTTCCCCACCCTATTTGTGGTTGTATCTTGACCTAAAAGTGGAACAAACTTGTTTCCCCACCCCCTCAGAATTTCGTCAGCCAAATCGTAAACCATTTTTGGGGGGTACCCTCTGGCCAGAAACATAGAATTCAAATCCCCTAGTTCTAATTTAAAATCTGTAGTAGTGGAGCACATTCTGGCTCCTCAGATCATCTGGTCTCTAACTAGGTTTCTTTTGATGTAATATGGGTGGTTACTTTCAAATGCCAAAAAACTGTTTGAATATGTGGACTTGCAAAAAACCTTGCATGTAAACCCTTGTGTTTCATAGTTCTTTTTAATGGTGACATCCAGGTAGTTAATTTCTGTAGTATGGAAATTGTAAGTGAACTTAAAATATTCACAAATGTTGTTTATATATTCACAAACATTTTTTACCATTTTTTCTTCCCTTTTCCATAAAACAAAAATATCATCCAGGTAACGCAAGTAAACAAACCACCCTTCTTCAAAACCGGAGTCGAAAATGTATCTCCTTTCCCATACTGCTACCATTAAGTTAGCATACATTGGGGCACAGCTTGACCCCATGGCAGCACCTCTTACCTGTCTGAAAAATTCACTTTCAAAACTAAAACAGTTGTGCTGTAAAATAGTCTCCATAGCATCAATGATAAAATTGAAAAGAGGCCCCCTAAATGTAGTATATTCTAATAAAGCCTGTGAAAATAATTCCAGTCCTATTTCATGTGGTATTGAGCTAAACAAGTCTACTACATCTATGGTAGAAAATCCCTTAGATTCTAAGAAATATTCTTGTTTAATTCTTCTAAGGAAGTCCCATGAATCTGTTAACACATGTTTAATAGGAATTAATGTATCTTTCAATAAATGGTCAATAAATGGTCAATAAAGACCCCCATTGAGTAAGTAGAACTGTTATGTGCTGCTATGCAGACCGTTTGGCAGGTAATGTAATACTGAGACTAGGTAATCACTGCTCACTAATTATTATAACACAAAATGTCAAGAACTTTCATTCATCATTCCTTACAACTGATATGTAACTTCTTCAGACAATACATGAACAATCACATGCATAGACTTTAAACAATAACCCATATTGTCACTTGACATAAAACCACTAACAATAAATGACAATAAAAAATATTAAAAAATCATTCTCATATTTGCATATAAACCAACATATAAAAAGCTTAAAATCAGCACTTAGTATTTACATATGGTCTGCCAGCCAAGTACCAGTCAAGCAAAAACCTGGTTACCTTCCAAGAATAAGTCACATTCAGACTGGATGGTTACAGCCATTTTTAAGCATTTTGATTTCAATCTAGATTTAATGTTTATACATTCATTTAGACCAGGGAAGGTGTTGGCACCTGTTCTTTTATATTTATTTCAACAAGGGAAGGTGTCGTTAGCTGTTCTGCATTCATTTAGACCAGTGAAGGTGTTGGCACCTGTTGTTTTATATTTATTTCAACAAGGGAAGGTGTTGTTAGCTGTTGTTGTGCATTCATTTAGACCAGGGAAGGTGTTGGCACCTGTTGTTTTATATTTATTTCAACAAGGGAAGGTGTTGTTAGCTGTTGTTGTGCATTCATTTAGACCAGGGAAGGTGTTGGCACCTGTTGTTTTATATTTATTTCAACAAGGGAAGGTGTTGTTAGCTGTTGTTGTGCATTCATTTAGACCAGGGAAGGTGTTGGCACCTGTTGTTTTATATTTATTTCAACAAGGGAAGGTGTTGTTAGCTGTTGTTGTGCATTCATTTAGACCAGGGAAGGTGTTGGCACCTGTTCTTTTATATTTATTTCAACAAGGGAAGGTGTTGTTAGCTGTTGTTGTGCATTCATTTAGACCAGGGAAGGTGTTGGCACTTGTTGTTTTATATTTATTTCAACAAGGGAAGGTGTTGTTAGCTGTTGTTGTGCATTCATTTAGACCAGGGAAGGTGTTGGCACCTGTTGTTTTATATTTATTTCAACAAGGGAAGGTGTTGTTAGCTGTTGTTGTGCATTCATTTAGACCAGGGAAGGTGTTGGCACCTGTTGTTTTATATTTATTTCAACAAGGGAAGGTGTTGTTAGCTGTTGTTGTGCATTCATTTAGACCAGGGAAGGTGTTGGCACCTGTTGTTTTATATGTATTTCAACAAGGGAAGGTGTTGTTAGCTGTTGTTGTGCATTCATTTAGACCAGTGAAGGTGTTGGCACCTGTTGTTTTATATTTATTTCAACAAGGGAAGGTGTTGTTAGCTGTTGTTGTGCATTCATTTAGACCAGGGAAGGTGTTGGCACCTGTTGTTTTATATTTATTTCAACAAGGGAAGGTGTTGTTAGCTGTTGTTGTGCATTCATTTAGACCAGGGAAGGTGTTGGCACCTGTTGTTTTATATTTATTTCAACAAGGGAAGGTGTTGTTAGCTGTTGTTGTGCATTCATTTAGACCAGGGAAGGTGTTGGCACCTGTTGTTTTATATTTATTTCAACAAGGGAAGGTGTTGTTAGCTGTTGTTGTGCATTCATTTAGACCAGGGAAGGTGTTGGCACCTGTTGTTTTATATTTATTTCAACAAGGGAAGGTGTTGTTAGCTGTTGTTGTGCATTCATTTAGACCAGTGAAGGTGTTGGCACCTGTTGTTTTATATTTATTTCAACAAGGGAAGGTGTTGTTAGCTGTTGTTGTGCATTCATTTAGACCAGGGAAGGTGTTGACTACTAACAGCAGCAGCCAGTTTAATTCTTAGTTATCCAGCATTGTCTTCATATCATTATCCATGTTTTTCAAGTACATAAAACAAAAAAAAGTTTCCAAAATCTGGACAAATGTGACAGTGTCAGTATAATGCATTACATTTTTCATGTCTTTATATGGAATACAAATTGTCAATATATTCTGTTACAGCCTCCTTCTTATATTATGTATCACAGTTTGAATAAGTGACCACAGAAACCACTCTCTCACTCAGACAAGCGCATTGTTCATTTTTGCCGTACACTCTTATTTGTTTTCATACTCATGTGATAGGGACTATCAGCAACAAATGTTGCTTTAAGAAACTCACACAAGGGCGGGTACCTTTTGGTTTATCAGCCTGAGCAGCAGTGTGATCTTTTCCTAGTATTGCTACCGCTTTTGAGGAAGGACTTCAAATTATCAGTTTGAAAATAAAAAAAAAATGTGTTTTTCCACCAATTAAGTTTTAAACCAATTCACATGTCCCCAAGGTATCCCATTTCTTTTCGACATTTTTTTTTTAAATGTTCAGAGTGTATGTACTAAATTGAACAGCCATATAGGTAAAGTCGGGCTTTAAATGCCCTGTGCTTAGAATAATATAGCATTGTAAAGAACAGGTGGATATTTGGTATACCTGTTGGTGCCAGACCCACTGATTACTGTATTAACTTTATCAGCTAGATACTCCCAATTGACAGGCTTCATATAGCATAATATCATCTACAAATTCTTTATCATCACTACAAATGTGAAAAATTCTTAAAGCTTGGCTTTTTACCAACTTCATCTTCAGACACTTTTGGTATCTACTATCATAATTCAAAAAGGCATTCATGGAAAATTGTTTGCTGTACAAATATGTGATATTCCCTGCCTGGGATGCTTAATAAATCTCAGTATCTAAAAATGCTATGCATGTACCTAAAAACCCAAGGAATCCCCTACCCATCATGGATTCAGACAAGCTCACAGCATTATCACTGCTCTACTATCCTGACACTAAAATAAAGCTTGTGATTCAGGAAACTGTCTCATCTGTATTCTTAGATATATCAAAAGCCTTTGACACTGTTTCCCACCCCAAACTCTTATTCCAACTATTTCTACTTGTCTTAACTGAAACAGTCCCATAATGGTTCACCAGTTACCTCTCAGTCAAATGGAACTCTAATTTCTATCCTTACTTACCAATTAGCACAGGGTTACCCCAAGGCTCTATATGAAGTCCACTCCTCTTCCACATTTTTATTAATCATCTTAATGCTGCCACTAACCAAGCAACCCTTATTCAATATGCCATCAACTCTACTTTAATCTGCTTCATGAGCAATCTTCAGAGCTTAATTCAAGATGCATTCATTTTGTTGAGGCTTGACTTGCCAACAATCATCTGCTACTTAATCCAAAGAAACTAAACTTCATAGGATCATAGGAAGTCACTTGGCTATTGGCCCTTAGGGCCTTATAAGGCTAGCTAAGAGCTTAGCCCATGTATAGACAAATCAGCACCTGATGCCCCTGTCCAGCAGGGACATGGGTGGAATCCCAGGGATGTATTTTCTATTCTTCTACTATTTTTACCAAAACAATTTAGTCCAGCTATCTCTAACTTTTCTATTATTTCTCTTAACAATACTTCAATCGATGTTGTTTCACACACTGAACTATCAGGTGTAACAATTGACAGTAATCTGAAGTTTGACCTGCATATCAGTAACAACATAAAAAAAAAATAAAAAAAATAATGAAAAATTGGGCACGTTGCATAGGGCTAAAAGAATTATCTCCAACTCTGCAAAAGTAACCCTTGTTACCATTTATCTCTTACCCTCCCTTCTACACGTTTCCCCTATTCTAACCAATCTTCAGACTTTTCTCAAAGCAAAACTCAGTCAGTGTTGTATTAAAATAGCTAAATTTGTCACAGGGCAGGCCCACTACTCTCACCACTGCTCTGCTCTCAGGTCCCTAAATTGACTCAAACTACCCCACCTATTGATATTTAATCAACCTATGTTAACACACAAAATACTATACAACTCCTCATGTTCACAAACTACCTCATCATTACTTCAGCATTATATTCCATCTTGTGACCTTCATTCTTATCACAAGTATATACTATCAATTCACAAACCTCAAATATCTAATGGTGTCAGTTTGTACTCACACTGTGTTGCCAACTCGTGGAATAGCATTCCAGAATCCATCAGACGTATACCTCACTGCTTCTCTTTTAAGACTAGTGTGACAACCCTCCATTGGACCAGTAATCAAGGTGCCTCAATCCTCACCACTGGCAAGTGGGAGATGTACACTGGGAGGATAACAGGCACACACAAAGTATTTCCAGATGCAGCTTTCTGCATCAAGTGCTATTTCCCTTAAGAGCACACAGACACTACAGTTGGTCTGGGGCTGGATTCTCCCACTTTCTCCAGATCCCCTATAAGACTCCCACTGGCACAGTTATATAGTTGAGATCTCAGCTGAGTGGCCAAGCCAAGACCTCAGTACCCTCTCTGTCTAACCAGTGCTTTGTGTCCCTGCCCAAGTAGCTGGCACACACTCTTCGAGGTTTAATTTACGCACAAACACACACACACACACACACACACACACACACACACACACACACACACACACACACACAACTGGAAAAGGCTGACAGAGGTTTACTAGCTATGCCCCCTTTTGCACAGACTATAAGGCATTTATCACTGCCATCCGCCAACTCCTTTTCAGCTACTTTAAAGCCCTTAACAAAGGGTGTCCAATCTTACTGCATAATTTTACTATTAATACAAATGGTAGTTTGACCAAGAGCAAGGCTATTAGGAGTGTCTCACAGTGTCACCAAATAAATATGCACTTACTCTCAAAACTTAAATATCTCCACACAAATAAACCACAATGAAAGGTTTAAATATATTTAATAATGAATAACAAAAGAACAAGACAATACTAAATATATATATATTTACAGTGACATCAGAGTTCAAAACCACAGGAAATATTTAAAACATCATTGCAGGACAGTCCCAAATAAATAAAGAAAAATATCTAAACTGAGCTTCACTATATTCCTGACTGAATCTAAGAGAATTACTATACCTTAGTTAACTTACTTAATTAGAGCAAGGCAGATGTGGTGAATGAATCTTCTAGCTGTTGTCAGGTCAAAGACAGAATACAGAATGCTATGCTATGTCTCTCTAAGAGACTTCTTAAATTAATATCTCAAATATTACTGCTGAGATAACTTGCAGAATGACATAATTTCTTGTCATCTGACTCCTAGTTCCCAGGCCCAAAGCAACCATTGATGGCAGCTGGACGCATTTAGCATCTACTTGTGAAAATACCTAGACCTCATCTTAGGCAGATGCAGGAAGTCATAAAACAATTGTAGTAATCAGTTCACTCTGAAGACAATAAAGAAAGCTTCCTAATATAGACATTCCCCAGGATTTAATAAAATCCATCTAGGCACCATGTAGACCCTACATGGAATGTAGCCATGTTCAAAGCCACAGTTCACCCTTGGCAGTGCACCATGCATATTAATGATGGGCCATTGCTGAGGGAGAGCTGAGGAGCATAGTTATTGAATTAGTATAGGGATAGGTGTACTGCTGACCGTTGCTGCAGATGAGTTTGAGACTTCCTGCAATGGTCCCTGCCACTATAGCAATTTAGTGGAGTTTGTCAAATGTTGAATGTGTAAATGCTATGCTGTTCTATAATTTCCTGTGTTTGTTTAATTTTTTTATTTTTTTTTTAAATGCATGTTTGCGCAGCATGGCACGGAGCTCTGCTGTGCTGAGCGGAGGTCATACATACACAACTGACACCTGCCAGACTTCTAAAAATGGAAACCAGATGTAATTAATTATTTATTTAGTGGTGTGCTTAAGCATGTTTGCACAGTGCAGCGCAGACCTAAGCACTGATAACAGGTAGCTTAGTGATATATGTGAAGGTATACCAAACTGCTTAATATCCACATAGCTAAATAGGTAAAGGTACAGGTTTGTGTACAGTAGGTCTAGGGTTTGAATACATGGAAGGGAAAATATGTATTGAATTTTGATATACATATTATGCAGACAATTTTAAAATATGGCCCTGCTGCACTGTGCTGCTCTCAGGTAAATGGTGCTTGACCTGCTAAACACCACATAAACATGTTAACAGCTGCCAATGTTTGTATTCTGCTCTGCTCTGCTTGGCTGGTTTGTGAGCTTTTAAGCGTCACTAAAACTACGGTTCTGTGACTTTTCATGCTCCTCAGCTTTGCTTGTTTGGTTTGTGTGCTGATAAGTGATGCGGTGCTTTTTTGTTAATGTTGCTCAATGATGTGCAAGGGTGGAAAGACAGCCTATATTAAGCCCAATAGGCAGGAATACCTCAGAATCCATTGGTGTTCGATCAAATGAAGACATAATATTGCTGGTGGTGTTGGTAAGTGTACACGTTTGGGCTCAGCATTGGGGCATTCTGGAGTCCAGGGTCATGGTTGGGCTCCTTGTGAAAAACCATGACTATAGGCTGCTACAGGGTGGTTTCCAGGGATTGGAGTTTAAGACAGAGGCCTGGGACCAGCTGACAAGAGAACTCACCAGTGTTACTGATATCCCCTACACAAGTGAGCAGTATCATCATCACCATGAAGAGCTGAAAAGGTGAAAGAGGGGGAACCTTGGACATCTGTGTCCAAGAAGCGAGGGCAGGGAAAGTCCCACAAGTATGTAAGTAATTTTACCTCTGTTTTACCAATATGTAATCTGAATGTCTGCAAAACTGGTATGCATAATGGTGTGCTTCTCTCACAACAGCTACAGGTGAGAGAGTTCACAATTTTGATTCCCACGCTGGGTGCTTGGCCAGGTTGCGCCATGAGGTGGTGAGTACAGATGTATTATGCTACCTGTGGTGCAATAATCAAAAAAGAGTAAAACATTAACTGCAATAAAATATATTCAATAAAGTATGTAGTGCAATACATGTCAAATTAGAGCTGTACTGCAATAAATAAATAATTGTAGTTCAATAAAAATAAGAAACAATACCAATAAAAGCACAGAAAATGGTGTACATTTTGATTGTCTTGTCATAACTATTGCACTAGAACTATACGCATTGCATCTGTGAGGTAAGATTGCTGAAGTCAAATATAAATTTTAATAGCTGTAGAGTGCAAATCTAATGGTCGCAAACTGTATTGCTGAACTCATTGTACTGTTTAAGGCTGTCTCTACACCAATATCAGTCACAAAATGCTCTGTCATCCACAGACTTCAGGTAATAAAGGTATATGGGTGAAGTAGCCCACTCCATGAGCTGATATTGTCTGTTGACTTCACAGATATTTAAAACCACTAACAATGAAATGTGTACACCAGCATTGTTGATACTACAATAATGCTTACTTACTTACTGTCTGTGTTATGTTTGTATTCCATGCATGTGCATTCTACTGTCACTGCAGTCTAGTTAGTGTATCACTGTAATATTAATACCAAGTTATAGTATGGTTCCAGGTGAGCTCTAGGCAAATATCTGCTGTTCAGTAGTCAACAGTGACTCAGTAACTCAGTCTGTTAAATGCTATGTAAGTAGTACATTTTGCCACACACACAGACCAGGGTTCAAATCCAGTGGTATGTAGCAGTAAATATTACAGGAGCAGTCATGTAAAGCTCACAGTTTTTCTTTCCAAAGGAACTACAGGTAAATGTGAGAGGTAGCCCATTGTATGAGTAGATAACTGTGTGTTTAGCTATCACATACCATTAAAATCAATAGCAAGAATGTGTACATCAGCTATACTGCATCAGAAATAAAGCTGTGTAATCCCATTATGGCTGTATTCCTTGAATTTCTATTCAAAGTTGTTGCAGTCAATTATTACATTCTATGCAGATGTCCCCTGCAGTTACATCTAATGGGTTCTAGTCCCATACCTGCCAACCAAGGCATGACAGCTGCTTAGTATATGTACTGTACACATAATGTCTCTTAAGCGTCGTGCTTTCCCATACTATAATTAATATTACATAATCCATCTTTCACAGGATGACCATGGAAATGATTACCTCCATTGCAAAGTATTACCAGATCAACCCACAGAACACATTGGCAGCTATATATGTCCACCGGATGTGCAAGTGTTGTGTGTACTGTGTTCCTGCCATTGTTATTGCTTGGCCTATACTGTAGCATGCAAATAGCTTGAGAGGTATATACATGCTACATCAGCTATAAGAGACTGGCAGTCATTGTACACATAAAGGGATATACTGACCTGTAGAGTAGATAGAAGTACTGTTGCCAGAGATATAACCTGCAGTGTCACTAATGGACAGTTTTTCTCTCTCCCTCTACCCCTTATCTTCATTTATTTATTTTTGTCATTCATTGTTATGGTTTACTATTAACATAATTAAATAAAATAAATAAATAAATTTTGGGAAATGTGTTTTATTATTGGTATGTATTATTATGGTTGCATATTAACATATACTGTTAAATGGGTCTATATTATATGAACGAAAGTTCATATAAGCGAACGCTCAATGAGCAAAAATCCTGGATATCGAAAACAATATTTATTATTTAATATTAATATATATTATTAACATATTGGCATAACTGGGAGCTAAAGCTGCTCCCATAGCCACCCCATTTGCTTGAACATAAATTTGTTCATACAACTCCAAATAATTATAATTTAACACCAAGTCAGTCATGTCCATTAATAAACTAACCATATCCACTGAAAACATTCTTGATCTTAGCTCCCAGTTATGCCAATATGTTTATGCAAGGGTAGGAAATGGCGAATATAGTTACTAGTGAATTTAATAAATACATAGTTAAGATGTATTGTTTTATTGATGATTTTTTTTAATATGGAGAGGTTTTAGTAAAATATTAGAAGAGTTCCTAAAATACATAAATAATGTGTGTACTTATTTGAAATTTACACATAATTATGATGAGAACAGAATTATTTTTTTGGACCTCACCATTTACAAAGAAAATAATAAACTAACATCTAAAACATATATATAAAAGGAGTTTCAAAATAATATATATTTACACTATTCACGTCTACACACTAAGAAAACGAAACTAAACATGATTAAAGGTCAGCTAAAAAGAATAAACACTCTGACCAAGAATGATAGTGAATTTTTAAAAGAAGCAAATCATTTCTGTAAAAGAATAGAGTACAGAGGGTATCCAAAAAAAGAAATGGACAGTATGTTAGATAATGTTATAGAGGAAAGAGGGACTGTTAATGGTGACAACATACATAGAGAAAAATGTATTCATAGGACTGCTTTGGCAGTACAAAATAGTGTTGATTCCAAAGCTATAAAAAGCATCATTAGTAGAAATTGGGGAATTTTCAAGGCTAACAATGAAATAATAAAGAAAATTGGTACAAAGCCTAAATTTGTTCAAAAAAGTGCAAAAAATTGCAAAGATTTTTTTCAGGAGAAGCTGAATAGAAAAACACCAGTCAAAAGTAGAAAAGGAATGTGCAAATGCTTCAGTTGCAATATGTGCAATTATTTGTATACAGATTTTAATGAAGTTGAATACCAGGGACCTTTTCGTGTAAAAGTAGAAATGTGGTCTATTTAATTTTGTGCATAGAATGTCAGGCGTTTTATGTAGGGAGAATGACCAGGGAGCTCAACAGAAGAATCTATGAGCATAAGCATGCTATTGCCAGTGGTGATGTCAAAAATGCCATGTGCAAACATTATAAAGAAAATAAATGCAAAGTAAATTTTAAATGTTTAGTATTGAAAGCATTGAAAACTTCTAATAACACTGCTAATGTAGAAGAAGAGTTAGGATGGCTAGAATACTGCTGGCAATTGAAGCTAAATGCATGTTTTTACCCTGGGCTTAATAATAGAGAGGAATTTGTCATGTATCTGAAAAGAAAAGGGCTAAAACACTGATTTTAGATTATTTTTATTGCCATGAGTCTTGGATTTATTATATCATTTGTTATGTTTTAAAGTGTGGATTGGATAGTGTTTTTAAGTTGTAAGTAGAGTACTTAATGAGTGTAATTGGTGATGAACTTTAGTCTGAAGTAGTCTCTAAGAGGTGAAGGAGACAAAAGTGCTAACTGAAGGTGTGTAATTTTCTAATAACATGCGTCAGTGAACCAACAGATACTGCTTTTTATTCTTTTCCTGACATTTATTGGTGTGGTTTTGCTGCTTTTTGAGAAGACCCTTGATAAGTGTAAGCATGACTCTGGAAGATGAACCATTTACAAGTTACCTGTTTGCATCAGAGACATAGGTGCCAAACCAGGGACGAATTTCTGGTTTCCCTTCCAATAGTCCATTTACACTTGAATTGGATTAGGGAGGAGCTCTGCTTCACATGGATGGGGAGCCTGTTCCATAGATGGAGTAGTCTCTGCGATACATACCTACCTCTCCAGCAGGTCCTACTTATATCACAGGCAAGGTTTAAGTCTTTAGAACAGGTAATTCTGGTACCGTTTGTTTTGTGGATATGCAGGAGGTCCATCAGAGTGGGGAATGACAATGCCCTCTATGCCAGGCATCGATCAGCCCTCAAAAGCCTGTAGGAGACAAAATACAGGGATAGGGCCTTGAGGCGGTCTGCATGGGACATATTACTTATGCCCTGTATTCTTTTAGTGAGGAACCTCTGTGGATGTTCCAGTTGTTGGATATGCCTGGTTAGGTACATACCAAAGGGGGCATTGTACTCAATGACAGGTCTGACAAATGCCAAATATAATGGAGAAATTACTTCCTTGGACTTAAATGCCATGCTTAGTTTATAAGTTATGCACCATAGAATGATTTCCTCACCACTGTAGACACATGATGATCAAAGGCTAGATTACTATCTGTGTGGGTCCCTAAGTCCCTGACTACTCAGTCAACTCTAAGGGGTGTGTTGTCAATATGATAGTTACCTGGTATGGATGACTTCCCAAAGGATACTATTATGCATTTCTTGGCATTTAGTTTTAGTCCATGACACTAACACCAGTTGTTTGTCTGTGTCAGTCCCTACTGAAGAACATTTGTGTCAGTGTGAGACTCAATAACAGCTCCTAATTTTCAATCATCTGCAAATTTAGTCAGCCAGAGACCACTGACATTGGCCTTGATTTCTAAGAAGTAAATGCCAAAAAGGAGCAGTCCAAGGACTGATCCCTGAGGGACTCCACTTGTGACTGATCTTTTTGTAGAGGTGGACGCCCCAATTCTAACTTCCTGGGTCCTGTCTGTGAGCCAGTTGGCTATCCACTGGGAGACATATGGGTTTGTACATAATCTCTTGAGTTTGTCAACAGTGACCGAGTGGGGTACTGTGTCAAATGCCTTGGCTAGGTTAAGGTAGGCAGTGTGAACAATTTTGCCCTCATGCATTGCTTTGGTGACATTCTCAAAGAAGTTCACCAGGTTGAGTAGGCATGATCTGCCCTTTACGAAACCAAACTGGATTGGGTCCAGTGTCTGGAGGTTTACTATATTTCTGTTGATCATCTCCATGATAATTCTTCCCATGGCTTTACATATAAGACTAGTGAGACTTATGGGTCTGTAGTTTCCAGGGTCTTTAGATGACCCACCTTTGTGCAGAGGGATGACTGTGGCCTTTATCCATTCATGAAGCATGAAGCCTGTTTGGAGGCTACAGTTAAACAGTAATTCCAAAGGCCCTAATAGGTCATGTTTCATGCTATTTAGAAGGCATCCTGGGATATTGTCTGGGCACACTGATGCAGTATTCTTGATCTTAGAGAGAGCATTAAGGACCTGTTCTCTAGTGATAGTAGGCAGAGTTATTTTGATGATACTTCCTGAAGGATGTTTGAGGGGGAGAGAGGAGTAAAGTTGGAGATAACTTTATCAGCCAGAAGGTTTGCAACAACTTCTGGTTCAGTATAGGTGGCTCCATTTACAATGAGCTCTGCACATGATTGTGTATTGCCTTTGAGGTTGTATGCATAGCTAAACAATGCTTTGTGGTTGTTCTTGGCCTGTGAGGCCAAACTTACCTCACATTTGGCTTTGGTAGACTTTATTTGTCCTCTGAGTTGCTTGTTTAGTTTAATGACAGCTTTTTTATCCTGCTGGGTGCTGAACCTCCTAATTTTTGCCATGATTTTCTTACTCCTGTTATACAGCTGGTTTTGTGATTCCACCAAGGTGGCTTGTTTTTTTAGTTAGTTCTGAACTTCTTCCTGGTAGGTACAGCTGCCTTTATAAAGCTATTAAAATGCCTGTACAGGGTTTCTGTGAACAGTTCTGCACAGGCAGAAGTGTTCTCAGGATTTATAGGGGCTTGAAATGTTGCCAGGTTCTCATTTAATAGCAGGAGGTTAGCCTTAGAATAGTTACTGAATATTCCTGGTTTAGCTGGGGGTCCATTTTTTTTACTTCAAAGGAGACTGTTTTGTGGTCTGACTTTACTAGGGAAGGCATTACAGTAGGGGGTGTGCAGCACACTTCCATATTAGTGAGGACCAGATCCAGTATGGTTGCACTCCTGGTTGGTTTATTGACTATCTGGTCCAAGGAGTTTGTGTTTACAAAATCCAGGAATCTCTGTGCATGCATGTTTGACATCATATACGATTCCCAGTTAAAAGTGGGGTAATTAAAGTCACCCATGAATATGGTATTGGGTTGGATGGTTAGTGTTTCTAATAAGTTTAAATACATGGTATGGGTTTCCTGGGTCATAGAGGGGAACCTATAGTTTGCAAGAAAGTGGCAGTACCTCCAGCGCTACAGAGGGAAGTGTGCTGTCCACACCATGACATGACAGGTCATGGGCACATGGTCCTGGGCAGTCCCATGGGGACAAAGACCCAGCAGACAGCAGTCACCATCAGGTATTGCACCATATCTGACCTTGGGCATGCTGGAATCAGGGAAATTCCTGGCACAGCCAGTTCCTATGTTCATGGCCAGAGATGGTGAACTGTCCACTCTACCATGTACAGTCCACAGCTGTACACCATACACATGTCTAGGGCTAGCACTGGGCTTGACTGTGTACATGCACACACTGAAACACCACTGTCACATGCAGGTCACCTACAGACACACATGGTACCTCTGCATGGCCCATCTAACCCACACCCCTTTCTGTCTCATACACATGCTGTCAACTGTTTGGCATAGCCTAGGCCTCCAGCACCCCCACACCACACATTGTGCATGTGATGATACCTGTGCCACATCCCTGTCATCCTTGCCATTAATGCAGGAAAATGAAGCCATGTCTGATGCATAGGGTGACTATATTACTTGACATATACATGTGTAATGTAGTATTGTTTTGCCATGCCACTTGTTGTGGTCTACAACAGATACTGTATGCTGGCATGTGTCATGACTATGCGCCAAACTTTGTGTACCTTACGTTGTATGATGTACTGGCAGTAGTGTTACAGAATGAAGTATCTCACAGATCTTTGTATGTTTTTATTTCAAGGGTCTGAGGGGGAAAATCTGTGGACACATGGCAGCAATACAGCAGCACAGAAGGACATTGCAGTACAGCAGAAATATGATGTCAAAGAGGTACAGCAGTATACGTGCATGGCTCCCTAGGTGTATAACGGTTTACTATTGTTTGTGCAAACGACATTCTATCGGCTGCAATGTGCCAAAAAATAGAATGTTGAATGCACAAACAGTTTTGCACCAGATAGTTGATTTCACTTATGTGAATGCACAACTGCATTCGCATAAGTGTAAATCGACTATCTGCATGGTGATCGCGGTACAGTGGGGAGTGGAAATTTATCCACATCCCTACTGTAATGCTATCACGGAGTTAGAATATATAAGTAGGGGTGGTGTGGAAGGTGCACTCCCCCTTCAAAAACGTGATAGCTGTATAGGAGTTTGATTTACATCAGCTCCTATATAGCTATGACGTGGTGGTTTTGACAACAATGTTGAGTCAGATGTGTTGAGCATTTGGTTTGACATTGTGAACATTAATTTTTTCTACTTTCGGTATTACCATTCATTTATTTGAATGGAAAATGTTTTTCCTTTCAAATAAACAATAGTAAACCATGTATAACAGTCTAACATGGAAAATGGGGGCAGCTGGCGTAATCATGCATTCGTACTTTGTGATAAGGTCTGCTACCCTTGATACGTGTCACCTTGATTTTCTACACGTACAAATCTACAAGGTGTGGTGATGGAGTTGACACATCTACCAATATCATGTGTCCAGTTCAGACCAATGGTGGACATCAGTTATGATTGTCATGTCCTGCCTCCCATTGTGTAACCTGCACGTGATGTGTGCGACAGCAGATGTGTGCTTTACATCCATGGGAGGGCCTGTGTCATGCCAGGTGTACTGTCAGGTTCACACAGTAGTCTCCCCATGTTCCCCAGTATGTACTATGTCTACTACATTGATGTTGTAGGTGTATAGCACATGGGAATGTGTCACTCGTGTTATGGCAATGCAGGGGGTACACAGTGGGATCGGACACCTCCCTGTATGGGGACATGCACATCCCTGTCATTGCAGTTAGTGGGCAGACTACATTTGTATGGTTGTTTCGCAGACACCATAGGACATGTTACCTACACTGTGTATTGCTGTACCATGGCACCTGTGTGGCTGCTACACTTGTACATTATGCCTGTGTGGTGACATGCCATTGGTGCCATTGCACACAATGATGGAGTGCTGGCAGTCACATTCAGTACAGCAGTGACAGTCTGACATTTACATTAGTGTGAACCTGCTAGTATTGGTGGCACAACAGTAAATGCATCCCTACATCCCCATAAACAGTGCCTGTCAAAGGTTATAGCACTGTGTGTCCATACCTTCATGTGTCATGGTTCCAGTGTGTGCAGTGTGCAAACATTATATTATTGTGCTAGTGTGGATTATATCCAACAGGACAGTAATGGGCAGTGGTTGGCATGTCATCTGTGTCAGTGGCACAGACAACATCTGACTGTGTTTAGGCTATCCTGGATAACTGTTGGGTCTATATGGGTATTAGTGATGGCTAGTAATATGCAACCATCTGCTAATATACCACTGATGGGTCACTGACTGACTGTCTACTGCTTGGGCTGCATGTCACCTCAGTACACATGGGTACTGACTGACTGTGGCTAACAACGTTGGCTGCTGCCTGCTACTTGTGAGCACTCACACAATCACTGTGTCATGTCACTGTTTTGCATTATGGTATTACAAATACATGCTTGGTGACATAGTAATGGCCATAAACCCCAATCGATTATATATGTACAATCCATTTCACTGGGAAGACCTATGTCTCCAGTTAGTAGCACAGCAGTCCCTACATGTGATGTACATATGTAGGGGTGACAGGTAGCCACACAGACCCAGCCAAACAGGTGTACAACTCATGTGCACACATCAACATGTTTGTACAGTGGTGCAGCAGGAATCATATGGCATAGCCACGACCACAGTCACCAGTAGCTGACATGCCCATACCATTCATATACTCTTCCTTCAGCATGCTAGTATTTGACTACAACAGCCATGTGTCGGTGTACCTTTCCAAACTGTAGTAGCACTTGCAGACGACAGTATGGCCCCTCACAAGGTCACATCACATCTTCAGTATGTACTTAATGCTGTTTATCTGCAATGCGTGTCAGTGCCACCTGTGCCATTCAGAGTACTCATAGGTGATCTGTGACATGCATACGAGACAATGTGTGACCCTGCTTAATTACATATGTTTCCTATTCCTAGGAAGCATAGTAAATGGATTAGTCACTTTAATGACATTAACCCACTATGTGACATCAGTAGTACATGCTTGTCAGAGACATTTGTGTAACAGACATAATGCACCCTTGACACAGACTATCCCTACTGGTATGGTACAGAGGCACCTCACTACACCTCTGCACATGCCATCTCTATGATTGGCTGGGCAAATGTCATCTCAACATTGGGTGTGTGGCTACGTCTCTCATGGACTTGGGCAATATGTGGTGTTCCTGTGACAAGGGGTAGCAATTTCTCCAATTGTGATGGTTGTATGGCCATCATGCTACTGATGTGCACATCTCCTATTGCTCTGTGACATAACGTATAATGCTGTCATAGCCTAACATGCACAAATGGCCACATTCAGGCTAACAGCTCTTCCACTCTACATACAGGACACACCACGGCTCACACACAGTGCATGTTGGCTGCATGTACAGTGGAACACATACCTATGACGTGGTACAAACAACAGAGGATGATACCAAATGCACCCACCATGCCTCATGTCTGCTATTACTATCCATGTATGACACATAATGCTTGTTGATATCAGCAGGCTATATTGTGGTCAGTCATTTGGGAGGCCACATCACCCACAACCAGTAAAGCAATGCAAAATCCTACCAATGTGTATATTACAATGGTTATCATATGGATGTGGTATGGATAAACACACACAGAAGTTCACTGCTGTTAGATTAGAACCCCTACCTATCTACTGGTATACACTATAACTTGCAGTATTTATCATATGCATCACATAGTTTATATGAGTTTAGACTATCAAACAGCACTCTTAAGGTGGATGACATCAGCAGGCTTTGCAGAGGAGGGCAATTTAGAGGCCAGCAGCTAGTTTCAGGGCCAAAAAGTGCATAACTATTGATTGGGGGTAGCCCATCAGGGCATACATGCAGCACTGTAAAGGGATATATTTACATGCACACACAAACACACACACACACACACACACACACACACACACACACACACACACACACACTTGGCTGATGTGAGACTAGAACCCTGCGTATCTACAGCTACACACTTTAGCTCACAGTACTTATTGCATGTGCCACAAGTTACATCTGTTGCATATGTGATTGCAGGCACTGTACTTGTGGATAAATTGTAAAACAACTGCACCAAGACTTACACACCAAGCATTCATTGATAAAAATAAACAAAACAAAACAAACATGAGCGCTTTCACAACTACTCTGGTTGCTTCATCAGACAAAATGACCATCAATCCATTCCCTTAAATAGCATATGTTAAGTATCAGCTAATACATATAACTCACATAACACATTTCCCATGAGCTTACAAGTCCTCAGACAAAATCCCCTTGTTGTCAGCTACCTCTTCTATGGACACTGGCATGGTTCTGTGGCTACACTGATTAATGTGTGGATGTGAATACCCATATGTGCTATTCAGTAAGCTCACCTCATTTGCATAGGGATTTGTGCACACAACCTGGAAACTACATTCTTCCACACCCTACCTCATTAGCAACAGCACCATTCCACCATTGTGGATACGCCACACAAGGTCCTGTAATACATTTCTGTCACACACTGTGAAATTTGGTATTTACATTATTTTGTTTTTTTTATTTTTTCATAACTGCATGTTTGTGCATTGCGGCATACTGTGCAAACATACCTACATCATAAAAAAAAATTAAATTATTTTAATGTATTTCCATAATGTTTATGGACACATGGTGGATAGTATTACTCATATCTGTGTCTACTATGCTATTTCTGTCCATCTAACTACACTTTTACAGCCCCTGTTGCCTGTTTAAAATCCTGTACATGGAATTTTTCCATCTAAACTATGGACCAAACCTCTCAACCATACCAATTTACTCGGTTTTTACTGAGTTTTGGGGTCCAAATGAAGGGGTGCCACAATTTTTTCGAAGTTCGCTCTATTGACACTGATGTCATCACGTGCGCGATGATGTCAGCTCTGTCAGGGCTATTAGCCAGTCGGAATTGAGTTCCTTGAGCTCACGTCATCATTTCCGGTGAGCGGGAAACATTTGGAGCTGTATTAGCAGCAGTTTAGCTGTATTATGGGTTACACATTTAGAATAGCAACCGCAAACACACTCGTATTGCAAGAATGAGCAGGATATGTTTTGGGGCAACGCACAAGTAGGAGTGGAGTGGATATATCTTTGCAATTGCACAATTAAATTTATTTCAGTGAGCAGAGCAGCCACATGTTTAGGGCAAGCAGTGGATGTATTATTCAGCAGGACATCGTAGGATTGGATGTATTATGCAGCAGGACATCGCGAGCAGAATTGGATGTATTATTCAGCAAGACTGGAGTCAGCAGGGCAGCTTAGCAGGCTTGGACTCGAGGTGTGTGTGTGTGTGTGTGTGTGTGTGTGTGTGTGTGTGTGTGTGAGAGAGTTGATACCATCATTTCTGGAATCCATATGAATCATTTGATGGGATATGCATCTGGAGCATTTCTCCCCGGGCCTCCGCTGAAAACAGGCTCTGTGGAACCTAGTCGGACTTTCCCGGTCAACAAATGATAAATAAAATAAAATAAATAAAATAAAAAAAATATCTCATTTCAGTCTCATTGTGCAGTAATTTGCTGATGGGCTGCATATTGTGCTATTTTTACATTGAGCAGTCATACTGTGTCTCTTAATTACCTCACCTTGTGCACTGCTATAACCTGTGCTAATTTGCTCTGTGCATTCCCTTACATATCTCTGAATTCTAGCCAAAAATTAACAATCCTTACTTTTGTTTTGTTACCTGAAGTTGTAATGTCACCACCACAACAGAAAATCTTCATCAAAATGTAAGGAAAGAATAACTGGTCTTAAAATAACAGCAGATGATTCCACAAATCATTGAAGAAAAGTTACAGAGGTATGGAAATGTATGCTACCTCATTGCAGTAGCACTTCCTTTTCTCTAAGCATTTGGTGTGCATATATCCTTTAAATGGTTATGGATATGCTTCCAAGTGTGATCCTCAGTTATATTTATAGCCATATTAATAACAAGGAGACAATTGTAACAGCATTCTTTTTCCATTTAGTGCCATGTAATTGTAAACTCCACTGCCATATTTCCCTCCATAATTTCTTGTTTTCAATATCCTGTGTAGGCTTGCCATGGCAGTTGTTATTGTCTGTCAAAGCTTTAAACTAGCTCATATTCCAGTTGGTATTGGCCTGATAAACAGTTCTAATCTTGATGTATCCCCGCTGGAATATTTTATGAAAAGCTGCTGCTCTAATATCTAATAGATGTGTCATTTCTAATCCAGTGAAACTCAGTGGTTGACATAACCCTCTTCTCTTCTCAATGAATACCAATAATGGTCCATGGAAAAACAACCCATTTATGTCAGTTAGTCCCTGGTAAAAAATATATATCCCAAATTAGTATGCAAACATACTGAGCAAACATGATTCTGTTATATAAATTTAATTTACTTATGGCATTTTAAATGTATAACACATTCATGCAGATGCAGTCTGACTCAAATATTCACCTTTCACCTTATATTCTTTTTCAACCATCTCACAGTGTCAAACTGAACATATAAAAATATAAAGATGTAAATGGTGGTTCTAGTGCAGATGTGCTCATCATATTTTATGGCATTTCTGGCAGTTAGTGAGGAGGATAAAGAGTGTGAGCTACTAATAACCTCCTCCCTTTAGTCCAAGGTTTGATTCCCTCCACTTCAATTTGCCCACTATGAGTAAGTCACTTAAAGAAACAGTGCTGTGCTGAAATTGAGATAGGCTCCTCAATAGTTTCCTGGACTATACGTCTAGTAACTACCAAATAGTATAGTGTGTGTGGTGTGAAAATGCCCTCATGTATTGCACCTGGTGGCTACAGGTATGCAGGCTCAAACCCTGTACCTTTGGTACAGGGTAAAAAGAACCTAAAGTCCATAGCCACCATTTCTGAGCTTTGTCTAGATTATTTGAGCTAAGAATTGAGAGCTAAGGCTTTGTTGTTCAGTTTTTTTGTGCTAAGAGTTGAGAGCTATGGTGGGAAGTGAGAACTGAATTCACTAAATGATAGTCATTAAGTTTCAGTCTTCCTTTTTTTCAGGAAACTACTGATTTGGCATAGTGGTATGTTGCTCTGACTGTACTGCATAGGACACTGGGTTCAAAACTTGCCAGTGACATGCATGGTGGTAACACATTTTATTCTAGCAACTATACAAAATTATACAAGCAATGTTTAGAATGTGTCCCTGGTTTTTGACCTTTTGCCCCCCCCCCACCACCAAACAAAACTGAAGTTGAAAATAAGTGCGAGAAGCTGTGCAATATGCCTATGGCTTACACTACTATCATTCTATTTATAGTGTGGTGTAGAAGTAGACTTTTATGATGGAAATGTTCTGAATTGGGCAGTTTTGTCATTATTGGTTCATGCATTTTGTTTCATTGCCTACAGTACAGCCTACTGGTAAAATGTTCAAACAATAAATTTAAAATGTGCTCTTTCTAACATGTGTGCTGTATTATACAAGGAATATAACTTAATAAAGTCAGAAAGGTGTATCAAAGAAAAGAACACATGTATGTTTCTTGTTTTGTGTGCAAGGGGACAATGAATTGAAAACATCCCAAAGGTAATCTTTATCCACCACTGGCCAGATGCATTTTCTTTGGCTGTAGTATGTGGGTTTCAATGCTATTTCAATGAATGTGAGTTTCAAGAGCAGAGAAGTTTTAATCCCAAGTCTATTTTCATTGTGAGACAGTATTGCTTTATTTAGGAGATGTCTGTTAGTGTTTGCATTGTTGTGCTGCAAAATGTAAAAATAAAATCCAAATAATAATTGTAGAAGTAAAGCAGTATGCACACATTACTGTTTATGGTAAATGGGGAGAAACTACAAGGTCATGGGACATTGGAATGGCTGCAGGGGGACCCTGGTGCCATATTTTGGTTGTCTGTTCTTCAGTTTGCATTTGAAAGTTGGTATCCCACAATTCCATTGTAGTGGGTGGGGTTAAATAATTATGTATGTAAATTAGATGTTAATCAGCATACAGATTTGTACCTATTTTTCATGGGCCTCGTCCAGATTTTTGATGTTTCTAGGTTGAGAGGCATCCAAACCAATGGTGTTAAATGTGCTCAACATACGACCAATAACCCAAAAGGAGCACAACGTTGCGAGTCCACAGAGAGAAGTTTATTGACAAAAAACTGACCACAAGTTAAGCACCTTCATCAAACTGAATGACTTCATCGGATGAATGATGGACTCGCAATGTTGTGCTCCTTTTGGGTTATAGGTTGAGAGGTATGCTATGGACACTGACACAGGGTCTGCAGAGCTACCTATCTGCTTGCTGGATCACTCTACCTCCCTCATTTGCATGAAAATCACCTGCTTATGAGGGGATTTGCATGCCACAGATACTTCCGTGTTGGCACGTACGTGTGCATTGCCCAGCTCTGATTACTGGATCACAAACCTGCTTACTTTCATGTTAGCAGCATGCCATGATGCGTACACAGAAAAAAAATCCATGTAGGCTTTATTAAATTCCCCCATTATGTCTCCTACTGCACTGAAACTGAAAGATATCATATTTTATTGCATAGCCTATAAAGTAATTTCATTTCAGCTATTCTTCTGAAGTTTTGATGGATTGAAGTTAACCTCCCATATTCCATTTTCCATAGTTAAAATATATACATTTAAACAGTTACAATAGTGCATATACATTTCTATTCTCTTCCAGTAGGGCACACTGTGGTTATATTTTAAACAGTACTTTACAAAAACCTTTCAAACACACACTTCTGTACCAGCAGTTGGATATACATATGTCATACAGTTCTAATACAGTTGTAACACAAGCATCTTATATAAATCATGCTGATATTCACAAATGACATATAATTGTTTACAAAATTCCAGATAGCTGTGCTAGCAGTATGTCCCTTCATCACAATTAGACTGACAGAATATCTATCCAATAATTGGATCTGCCCATGCTCCACGTTATAGTTGTACTCATGACTATTCCCATCTAATTCTGCAGTACTTTTCTCTTGATCCACCCTACAGTCCCATCTTGCCCCCCCCCCCCTTTGTAGCTTTCCTTCAGTAATACCTTAACTATCAAATACTCTTTCTTTCTAATCAAACTCTAACCTTTAAGCTTAGAAACAATGACAGTAATTTACTGCTAAAATTTCTCTAGTGTCTGTATATAATGTCTTCCAACTTTCTTAGTTATTTGTCATGTATTATCACAAAACACACACACACACACACACACACACACACACACACACACACACACACACACACATATATATATATATATATATATATATATATATTAGAAATTTTCAAGTATCATGTATATAGTGTGTTCAAATTCTGTTGCTTCTTTTATTGTATCCACAAATTATAGTGCTATGATATTGTCCTAATCTTCTCTTGATTCATGTATATAGCGTGTCCTAACCATAGTGCTTATTTTTTATGGTATCCACAAATTGTACTTCTGCAATATTGTCTTAGTCTTTGCAAATATTGTCAATTTGTAATTTGATTAAAATGTTCTCTGCAGATTTTTTCTACAGACCTCCGGCGAAAAAGAGCACATACCCAGTCAGACTTTTCCCAGTAAACAAATATCAAATAAAACAAACAAATAAGTAAATCGAGTGTAAGTAGCAGTATTATTCAGATATTTTTAGAAATCATGCAGCATATCTACAGTACCCATCCACACACACAAAAAAAGATTATCAGCTATATAATGCTAATACATCACCAGATGGGGAGCACATATGCTATAATTTGCTTCCTCTCATTGTGCCGCAAAAACATTGGCAAAAGTTTGGGCCAAACAGTCTGCCATAGCCACTTCTGAGGTTTGATGAAACCACTGTTCATGAAATACCAAATAATTGTCCTCCAAAATCAAAGACAAAGGCACTACCCTAAACAGTGTATCATTAGTCAGCCAAACCCTACCCCTCATAAATTCTGTGACTTGAAATATTCCATCCTCCTTGGGAATCAGAGTATATTGGGATTTGATATCCTGAATAAAATAAAAAAACAGTACTACTGTTATAAATCCAGGAGATTTATCAGATCAAAAGTGTCTTTCACATATGGGAATATCTCAACTAGAAAATGGTTCAGCATTTTCTTTAATATTAAAGCCATGGGGTTCATTTTTGGACCCTGCCATTTTTACAATAAATCTAAAATGAGTAAGTGATTCATTCATGTGTTCCTTATGATTTCAAAATTTTTAGATTTTAGAAATAAATTGGATTAAAACAACACAGAAATCATAGAAGGCATCAGTAATAACCCCTTACCACGACAAATGGCTATCCATATTATAATGTATGTGTGTAGTATTGTGTACTATTAGTCTTCATTATAACCACCAGTGTCTGCTAAAGCTTATTTTATATGTTGCAGATATATTAAGTATTACCCATAACAACAATGGTTTCCCCTTGTCTGCCTTTGTGTGTGTGTGTGTGTGTGTGTGTGTGTGTGTGTGTGTGTGTGTGTGTGTGAGTGTGTGTGTGCACGTGTATCTATCTATATACATATATATATATATATATATATATATATATATATATACATATATACATATATATATATACACACACATACACACACACACACACACACACACACACACACACACACACACACACACACACACACACATACATGCACACACATATATGCCATTAGGCATGTGTCTCAGTTTTTTTCTTTTTGATATGCATTTAAATTATAAATCCTCATTTGTTTTTGTGGAGTAGACCCCAAAGTTTTTAATTGACCACTAATGTCTTGCTCACACATTTTTTTCAAAAATGTCTGTTTTCAAATTAAGAATGGGGTATAAACAGTATTATTTCTAAGCGGTAACCTTTTATTTAACAGAGCTACACCAATAGCATCAGGAATGTTGCTATAAAAGTACTTTCACTGGAAAAGTCACGTTGTTGCTTTTGTACCAGTCATTTGTGTTGTCACTCAACTGATAGAATGTGCTGTGTTAACAAATTCAGGGATTTACAGAGCTGCAATTCCATTCAATTATTCACTGTTCAAGCCAGTTTAATTGCACCACAGGTCTGAAAATTTCAAATCTAGCAGCTGAAGTGTTCACCTAACAATATAATTTATTATACTCCTAGGTACTGAAACAAAAACTCATTCTTAAAAGCCATCCCTTCACATTAATATAATGTCACTCATCTCCATGCTTTTCCATCATAATGGCTGTAAAAAGTATTGTCTAGGGCCTGAAATGAAATCATTTACTGTAGCAAAAAGCACCATCCCATAGATGGGTCACTAAATGTTAACACTGACCAGATTGGCTTACTTACAACATGTACAAGTCTGACACAAGTGGGTAAACCTTACCTTCCCCGTTTTTCACATGAGAAATACAATAATTATCCAATGAAGATATCAGGGTACATCAACACACATATATTATGGAGCTTTTCGATGTGACACTACTCTTAAACTAAGCGATTTATCACTTCTGGAGAGAAAGTGTGAAAGGAAATGCTAACATAAGCAAAATGATAATAACTTTTGAGAATACATTTACATGGCAGTTAGTGCTGAGAATTAATGCTTTGAATTCTTTACAAGGTCCTTTCTGTACATAGGGTAGGGGTTAATTCAATTTACCTTGATTTTACTACTGTGGGTCTCTGATAAAAATGCATCCAGTGGACCTTCCTTGTTAATATAAAAATACATTGCAGCAGTTGTAACTCATTCCTTATTATACATACTTTAGTTCATATTTTCATTACTAGCTACCATAATACTTGTAATCATACCAATCAACCTCTTAGAGCAATAAGCCTGGACAAAAATCTAATATAATGATGGGAATAAAGATGAAAAATAAAGACGGATTTTAAATATTGCTCTCATAAACTTAGAGAGTTGCCAGAATAACACATTATGTGTTAGCGGACATTTTCTGCAGGATATGAAGTCTGAAACTCAAATGTATATCACATTTAGTGACTTCAATCTCCGTGATTTGCCAGGAAACCATAAATTTTAGAAGAAACAGACCAGAAATAAGAAGCAGAAATCTGGGCATTCTGCGAAAATCTGAGGAGTTGAGAGGTATACTTTTAGCTCACAAAAAACATACTGCTCAAAGAGTAAGGACCCTAAGGTTAATTTGCATGTTGGTTGTGACATATTTCTTCCTGCTTCATCTATTGCTGCCATGTTAATAAATGGAATGGATTTATCCAGCTCTGACTCCAGTGTTTCTGTATGATGTCACTTCCTGGTATATCTACAGAAGATCTCAAAAGCCTAGATGTTGGTGTAAGAATAGGACTCTGAAACCCTTATTTGTTCCACTTTAGTGCCTGTCAGAGCATAGCTACGTAAGTACGTCATTCTAAAGTACATCCTTCACATCCATACCACAGTCAGTACTTTAAACTGATGCAAGGAAATGGCACAGTCAAAAACATCTACTAACAAAATGAGCAATATTGTTGCTAATCAAGCAAAAAAATAAAGACGCGTATTACTGCACTACAAAATACCAAAATAAACTCTCTCAGACAAACCAGCCAATCACATTTCAAATACATAACAAGCCTCCAGTAAAGCAAATGAGCTTTAGCAACCATTTTTTACCCATATAATTTTATTGTTTTCAAAAATAATAATAATATTAACAATACATTTTCTAAATGAATAGGTTTACAACAAACTATATACAATATGTAGGGCTTTTAATTGTTTCTTTCAGTATGGAATCAAACCTTGCATCTGGGCCACAGGAAACAGCTCTGGTGTACAAAGCAGCACACTGACTAATGGTCAAGAACATACATACATTAAAGCTTTGTAAATGTTACCTTGATCCACTGTACCTTTGGCCAACAGAGGTTACTATGATTCAGTTGATTCAGTCAGTCTTTCATTTTCCACAACCAGAGCTTTTCTTTGTAAGCAATGGGCATAAGGCAGAGTACCAATTCTGGATGACATACCAGTCCATTAAAGGAAGCACAGATACCACATGCACAGCTACAGATAATTTAAAGGATTGATATTCATATAACAGCATATCTTTCAGATTGTAAGGAAACAGCATATGATGAAAATACATACGACCATAGAGAACATGTGCAGACATTGCACAACATGCACACTAAGCAGGAACTGAATCATACAACAAAGATTTATGAGGCAGCTAAATTAAACACTGTGCAACATACAAGACTGTGATTGGGTCTTTGATCACACCTAGTGTAACACAAAAGGCTGCGATTGGATCTTTGACCATAACCAGTGTAACATAAAAGACTATGACTGGGTCTTTGATCAGAAACAGTGTATTATGTGTTTAAGACTGGATGTTAAGAAACTGACGTCAAGAGAAGCTCAAGAAGTGAATTTTGGTATCCATGTTGAAATCACAGCTGTTTATGATCAGAGACATGATCATAATTCTTTTTAGTGCATGGAGCTTTATCTGTTCCATATACTAACAATTAAAGGAAGTGTAGGACTGGGTAATGTTTTACCAGCTTTCAAAGACTTTGAAAGTACATTAAATATTTTGGCACGTCAAAGAGACAGCAGACAGAAATGAAGTACCCCTCAGAAAAACAGAGAGCTTTAAAAGCTGTTAAATTCTTTAATCTGCAATGTTTTTTGTTTATAAATGTGTGGCAGAATGAAATTTTACCAGCTTTTAAAAGCTGCTTTACCTTCTGCTGCTGTTCTTTGCTGTTTGGCAGTGCAAGAGATCTGATTGTAAAGATGCTTTTGAAAGCTTAACAAACTGTTATGATTTCATCTAAGCCTAGAGAAGTGCTTAACGTGTTTCTTTTCCCTAGTATTGGAGTATAACCTTTCCACTCCATGCACTACAAGATTATTGTTATGGCTACTAATGAATTTTGAATACTAAGTATAATTAACATGCTGAATTATGTATGTGGGCTTTTAGGAGACATCAACCAATAATACACCTCTGTGGAATTTTTTTTGTTTTTTTAACTCAGCTGGTGAACTTTATTTACAACACCCATTTCAATCACATGGACAAGAGTCAAAATACATTGAATTATAGCAACATGGATACAGCCGGAATGCAGTAAGGCCAGCAAACAGTTTAACTCAGTTGAATTAATATGGGGGAAATGTTCATCAGACAGTAGAATAACCAAGATGTCATGATGTAGCATAGAGAACCATAGAGCATGTCAGATGACAGCTCAGAGAGTGAGCTACATAAAGTAATATTTACCAATGGGAAAAACAAGGAAGTGAACAAATGAAATGGTAGGCTAGGCCAATGTCCATTATCTTAGAAATAAGCCTTGGTGTGAACAATGTGCAGGCTAGCTATGATCATGTACAAGTAATAGGTTGGTAGTATGACTATGTAAGAGTAACTTAATCCATACTACTAAAAAATGGGATTGTGCTGGGAAAACAAAGCATTGCATTCCCTAATTTACCTAATGCTATCCCATAATTGATTTGGCATGACTGGGTTATTAAACAAAGTCTTTTTCATGACAAAAAAGTGATTTTTAGCTACAGTTTAATGTATTTCTGTGTTACTATTGTATGATTAATGAAGACAAAAGCTCTACTGACTTCTAAACAGATGACTTGAACCTTAAATTCCTAGTGTATAAACTTCAATGAGTACCAAGAGAAATGCAGGTTCTCCACTTCAGGAATGTGTGCTTAAAAAGATTACTGTAGCACTTACTTTGCAGCTCCATTAAAACTCACTTTAAAAATCCAATGTTTCATAATCTCAGAGGTTGATCTCAGGAGAGTGATATACTGACAGCTTTTAAGGAACCTTCGTCTCTTTCTCACATTTTCTTTAAATATGGGCACCATCATTTCATGTTTGTGGTGACTTGTTAGTTGAATAATTGGTCACAGGATTTCTTTGTCTATTCCCCAAAGTAACTCACAAAAAGAAAACACACTCCTGGTGATATATTCTTTCTTAGAGATACCAGAACCAGAAATATGTGGGCCTTTTTACATTATTTTTAGATCAGTCTTATGGGCAATTTAGGGTACAAATAAAGTTTTACTAAAATCTGTTACTCATTTCTTGATCAGATATGGCTGGAATACAATTTTTCCTTATTTATTTACTGTCCCTCTCCTTTCAATGTTGAACTGGTTCAGTGTATTTAAATAATTTGTATATTACTGTTAGCTTTGATAGTCTCCCATGTTGTGTCTGCAACAGACTTATGTGATCAGTTTACTGCCATGGTTGCCAAACAAATCAATGAAAAAAAGTAAACTCATTCTTGCGCAAAAATGAGCTCTAGTTCTCTCTTGCTGTGACTATATATTATTAAATGTTGCTTTTTATTTGTGTACGTCTTCTTATTCAATAACCCTCTGCATCTGCTTCTACTTTAGTATATCACAAGGTCTTGTAATTGTTTAATTTTACTGTGTAGTCTTGTTCATTTTGTTTATTACGCTTTTAAGTTTCTTACTCATCCAAATCTTTTTCTTGCAGAGATCCTTACAATTTTAATAAATACGTGACTGTCCACAGTTTTGCCCAGTTTAGTTCTGATTTACTTCCCAACATTTTAATGTGGTTATTTTGCCGTTCATGGGTGACCAGTTTCAGGATAGTAATTGTATAGTAATTATAATTTACTTAAAAGAAAGGAATGTGAAAATAAAACAAATGTGGCTTACAGGCATATGAATATGGTTATGCAGAGAGTCCTAATTACTGCCCAGTGTTGCCAATCTCAGCATGTGGAACTGAGAGGCAGGAAGGAAGGAATGCAAGAAGTGGGAGGTGAAAATGACTGCAGACAGAAGACCAGAACAATCATGGAAGACATCCAGTGTTTTGTGCTACAGATCTGGCAGTATAGGTTAGGAGGGGAAAAGGTATGTCATGTTGGAAGAAACAATAATGGGGAACAGTTCTCTATAAATTATCGCAATGGATGAAATAATTTATTTATTAAATAATGGCACAATAGACAAGTGTTTAAGAAAATCAGAAAGAAAAATGCTCCTAACCAGCATCTAGTAATATGAAATATGTAGATCTTCCTTACATTATGTTACAACTGTTTAATTCTAGTAGAAAACAATCCATTTAGCTAGCATTCCATTTCAGTGTATTTAATATTCTACCACCATTCCATTACTACCTTCCCCTCCCCCAATTTGTACCTATCCCATGCCCTCTGGCAAAGCTGGATTCACTTATTTCTACCCATTCCGATCCACATTTCATGTGCACTCAATTAAAACATGGTCACAGCATCAGAGTGTAACTAACCCCCTACAGTCTGCTTCCTGGACTCTGTGCTCTGTACTTCCTGTTCAGGATGACTTTTTCATGTCACCCTGATACAATTTTGTGTACTGATATCATGTCCTCCTTTGTCTCGTCTGGTCTCAACCAAGAAGAGCTCCAGGTACTGTCTTCTCTGATATTCTTGCCTTCCTCCATCCCATGCAAACATCTGGTGGCTTTCCTCTACATGCCTTCCAGGAGTCTGGTCATCTCTTCCTTAATGGTCAGTAGAACTGCATAATCTAAGTCAAGATATGGCCTGATAGACTGGGACAAGGACAGCATTCCATCTGCTTCTAGAGATCATGCCCTCAGGATACACATTCTGTTGACTGTTGTCATTGCCCTCTAACTCTGCTTCTAGTGACAAGACCCCTAGGATAATTTTTCCTGCTTTCTTGCCATCAGTCTCACAACCCAGGTGCAACTTCACCTTCACACCAGGTTTAATATGATGCTGGTGCATTTGTTTGCACTTAATCTCAACTACTACCTTTTCTGTCTACTTGGTCAAACATTCCAGATTTTTCTCTTGACTCTTTCTCTCATTTTCACTGCTGTAATTGTTTTTTGTCTTCATTGAAGAGACAGGTCCTTTTTCTGTTTCCTCAGATATGCCTGAAATGAATACACTGAAGGGGACTGGACCCACGAGCAACCCCTGTAGCACTGTACTTGTCAAATAATGTATAACATTCTCCCTCTCATGACAAATTTCTGTTTCATCCTTTCATCAGTGTTGCAATCCACTTCCCCTGTCATGATACCACCTCAACCCTTAGCAAACAAGAAACAGGACAATGTCAAACATCATGGTGGGGTCCAATTAGGCCATGTATACTGGCACTCCTCTGTCAAGTTCTTCTGTAACTCAGACAAACACAAATGGATCATATTAGATGGTCACATCCTTCTGGTCCTGGACCTGCACTGCTTGATGTCATGGAGATTGATGTCCTCTAGGAAGGCAAACATACTTTCCTTCACAATATTCTCCATTAATTTCCCTGCCACTGCTGTTAACAGTAGTGTAGTTTCCTAGATTTATTTATTCACCGCTGATAAAGGAATATACTTAATTATCTCCTATTTTTGAACACTTACACAAACGACAGTGATCTCCTGGAAAACTCCTTATTTTGAGTGTAACTTACTTCTACAAAAGGGGCAACAACAGCCAAATGTAATTCTATTTTAAATAAAAGAAGACAAAGATTTTGAGTCCATCTCTTTTTTTCTTTGACTGCAACACACTTACCAGATTCTTGAATACCCTTGGAAGTAGTTCATCCAAACCATATATTTGACTTACCCACAGGGAATCCAGTTCCCTCTCACTCTCTTATCCATCCATCCATCCATCCATCCACAACCCCCTTTTCACATTTTTTTTAAACATGGGGATGGGGTGTCACTTCAACAGTGACTATCATCTAGAGCCGAGGTTTACAACACTGAGTGGCTAGCCCTACCATGGTAGTTCACCACACACTTGCACGTACATTCACACTAGCCAATTTATAGTGTCAAGTCTACCTACTGCATGTCTTTAGAATGTGGAGGGAAACCAGACCACCCAGAGGAAACCAACACAAACACAGGGAGGGCATGCAGACATCACACAGAAGGCACCCCAGCCAAGAATCAAACCAGGGAACCTCTTGCTGTGAGGTGGCAACACTATCCTCTGCACCCTGTGCCATCCTTTTCAACCTCTTATGTCTCCCATTATGGTGTCAGTGCAGTGCTCTGTATTCATTCAGTGTCACTGCTTTTCCCAGTATTCTGTGTTCTTTTTCCAATCTATATTTTCTCTGTCTGCATCTCTACCCCTACTTTCCTTCTTTTTCCTTCTTTTTTCTCTATAACTAAAGATGCTTTGCTCGCAGTTGTGAAGCTATGTTTCTGCCTGTGTTTTTGTTGCCCTCAGTTCCTGTATTCCCCATCTGCTTGTTTCCTTGAAGTGTATGGCATCCCATTTTCCATCTACCTCTTGCAACTTCTTTTTTGTCTTAATTGCTAGCTTCACTTTTCTATTAGGCATAACTAGGTTTCTGCTCATATAGACTCCTTCAATGGTTGTCCATAGCACTGAGTGATACACCTGTGATTCATTCTATTTATGTATTTACACCCTCACATTTTTCCATACTCTAACCCATCCGTGACCTTCTTCTCCAGCTCATTATAATCATCTTCCCTAAAATTCCACATTATCTCTGTCCTTCTGCTCTTACTGCCTTCCCTATATACACACAAGCTAAACAGAATGGCAGATGTACAAAGGATGGAATAGCTATGGAACAGTACAAATTCAAAAAACAGCATGTGATGTAGTCTGACAGAAACAAAAATGTGAAGAGACTCACCATATTTGCTAGAGAATAATTTAGAGCAATGGAAACTCTAAATGGTAGTATCCTAACCAAAGGTGGACAATTACAACTTAGGAAAGGCTCAATGTTAAATCTGTGGATGCTGCAAATACATGGCTCTCATAGCATGTGCTTATTAGGATGTGGTTACAACATGCCCAAAAGCTGTATCACAGAGACATGCTGATGTCAGGTAACTGAAGATGGCTGAATTAGTGCATCTGTATTCTTGCTCATTATAAAGATTATCGCTCATTTCATAATTCTACTGCCTCACATGGCCATCAAAGGTACTGCAACAATTCTTCAATGAGTGCTTTATCAATATAAACACATTACTGATGCCTTTGGGGCTAATTTATTTATTTATTTATTTACTTATTTATTGACATTTGATTACCGGGAAAGTCTGACTGCGTAGGAGCCCATTTTCAGCAGAGGCCCAGGAAGAAAAGCTCCAAAACATTACAAAATGCTTTAAGAACAATAATATTGCTGTCTTTCAAAATAATACAAAATACAACTAGAGTTGAAATAATTATATCAAATTAGACATAATATGAAAACATTGGTTACGAATAGTTATTGTATAAAATGTTCTCTGTTTTGCTGGAAATAACATCTCTTATACATCTACAATCTTGGGAATTTTTGTAAACCCCCTGGCTAATACATGTCATCTGGTTATGAACAGAGACCAGAAATGTGATGGTCCTGTGTGAATTGCAATGATGCACTCCACTGTTTAAGATGCTTAGCTGCCACACATTGTTAGTTCATTTGGCTATTCCTCATGACAAAAACAAATGTGTAGTAACCCATAGCTTTTAATATCTTATTATGTGATTACCCTACAGCAGCATTAAAAGGAACAGTGAGAACAGGAAGAAGAAAAGAATTAAGCCAAAAGGAAAGCAAGTAGATAATCTTTGTCTTGTTCTAAGACTCAGAATGAAAACTGGTTTGATGTTTAGAAGCAAAGTTTATTCAGGTACAGCTAGAGATAAGTCATGAAGGATTATTTGATGCAAGTCTCATCAGCAGTGGAATCCATGGATACAAAGCACTATCATTTGTACATGTGAGAGTGGCTGTAATTAGCAGACAGATGGGACAGAAGTGAGAACAAATGGAAAAGAGCTGGCAGCATAAGCTACAGCTTTGAACAACTCCGGAGAGAATGGGAAGGGGAGGAGTCAATCCATCACAAGTCCTGATGGATTGTGACCAGGACTTCAGAAACAAATGAAAACAGCAGATGGCAGCACAACAGGCCAGGAGATGCAGTGTTAGCAAGGAGATAAGAGACGATGTGAAAAGCCTGTGCTGAAGTCAGAACAACTGCAGAACAGATTTGGCTATAGTCCATGTTAGAACGAAAGCAGCAGACCTCAGGGGATAGGTGGACATTAAATGGGACTTCCAAAACACAAAGAATGACAAACAAAAAAGAAGAAGCGAATCAAGGGAGTAGGAAGCAAAGGAAGAACTGCACGATCACGGAATTTAGTGAGAACGTTGAGAAGAAGCAGTTTAAAAGTTTCATCTGATAGGTTGTTCATGACCTCAGGTAGCAATAAAATAGCAAGCTTCTGTTCAAAGGTCACAAACATGGATGGATAGGCTGAGGGCATAGATCTTAGAGAAGAACCTACAGTGTAGGTGAACAAGATATGGATTTTCTAGCCCAACAATGCATTCTCTAGGCCGTCATTACTCCTGTTTCTTAATAACAAAGGGTAACATTGTCTTGAACTGCAGTACAGAGTAGTAAGTGAAAAGTGTCATGAAATACATGGGTGGAGTGAGAAGGAAACTGGCAAGGGAAATTGGGCATGGGAAAGTGCACTGTTCACAGTAGCAATGTAAAACCATGTAGCATAAAAAGGAATTTACTCCTCTGTCAACTAACATAGGACTGGACAGACAGACAAGCAGGCATAACTCTGTTTGTAGGAACTGGAAGGGGTTACAAAAGGAGATGCACAAACTGAAGTAGCAGATAATATAGAATGTATTTTGATAATTGGGTAGTATTACACCCAAGTTCCTAGTATAGTGAAATTTTGAAATCTTGGAAAGTAAAGTGATTTGCTTCAAGTGACATAATGTATAGATAGTAACTGCTGGGATACAAACCCAGTTCTCAAGTTTCTTAGCTTAGAAGGATTTGGGACAGTGCAATCTGGCTTTAGTCTTCAAAAGGAATCACAGCCTTTTCTGCTAACAAAGAAGGCTGTACATTTGTATTCAGGCTATAAATATATGTCAGGTCGTAGCAGGTATGCAGACAGACTATAACTCAGGTGCAGTATGTTACATAAGGGGGCCCCCTCCTTCTACAATGAATAATGATTCAAATAATATTTCCTAAAAATATGAAATTGTCCAATTAAAACCATTTTTTCAACATTTAAAGGAAAATACAGTTGACAGAATTTTATTTTCAGTATTTTTCAAGATATTTTTAATTAAATCATGGTGAGACTTACTATTTAAGTTTATTGATTTCTTTTAAAGTAAGTTGCTTGAAATAGATCAGTAAGCAAGTACCTGTTTTCCCATATACATCAAGGCACATAACACAATACAGATGAAACTATAGTTCAGAAAATGGCAATCAGAAACAAGGACAAAATGAGTTTGGTAACACATTTATTTAATATTTACCTGCAGCTTGACTCCTGGCTGTGGATACTTGACCACAACAGACACTTTACAAAGGCATTTCCAACTGTGCATTCCTGATGCCATTGTAGACATAAAAGGACCAATGCAAACACACTGGAATGTGTCACAAGTAATTCTGTCTCATGTCCTATATCAATACATGTGCAAGTTGGCAGAAAATGAAAGGCCTGCCTACACAAAGAAGTGAAAGTTGTTTCACTTTTATATAATATACTCAGATGTTTTCAAGGCTGTCATGCCTGAGACAAAATCTGAGCCATATACTTTAGTATTCAACAGAGAGGCCAAGAGAAGGGAAAATTTGAGAGGACTAAATGAAGATATGTTTAACAGTAAAAGTTCTTTGCAAAAAATGATAGTACAGCAAAAGTGTGTAATGAAAGAAATTAATAAACAGAGAAAGACAGTCACAAGAGAATGGTATTGCACTGAAAGATTCAATAAGTGGGGAGCAAGCCAGTAGTCTGGATGAAACAACATTAATTTTCTACCACAAAGTCTGTTTATATATCTGCTGTCACAGGAAGATTTCGGAATATGCATTTTTTATACAGAATTTACCTCTGCTATGTGCTCATTAGCACACCCCTGTATTTAAAGCAAAAGTAAAACACATTTTGGTCCTGACATTTAATTTTTGTTTAAAAAATCCTATATCTCCATCCATTTTAACTTCAGTGATCTGATAGAAAGTTCAAACTCCATTAACTACTTATGTTACCAAATATTTAAGGCCATCATGTTAAACAGCTGTGTATCTGCATAGTGTTTCTGGTTTTTTTTTGTTTTTTTTTCATGTCAGATATTTCTGTTTCTTGGTTAATGGCAAATCAATAACTCAAAAAAATCATAATGCAGAAAACAGATTTAATGAAAGATGGCTGTCTCAGGAATTAAATGATATTCTAGACACTGCAGTGGCTACCACCAGGGAAATTCTTCATTTCTATTCATTTCTAGAATTATCACTCACTCCTACCTTTTCTTATTACATTTCTTCCTCCCTTACTTTTCCCTCCTGGCCACTCTCTGTCTTCCTCCCACATTGGCTACATGCAAATATCTAGGGTACATTTCTTTACTTACATTTATTAATCAGTTGTTTTAATGTCATTTAGGCTTTGGAATTTTAATATTTTGCAGTATCAGGCTAGTCGATTGCATTACAGCTCCCCCAGTTCTGAAAGGTCACAAAGTAGAAGAATTCCAATACCTCTGATATGCCTATAGGGGCATCCCCTAGATGCAGTAGTCTCAAAATCATAGAGATGTTTATGTGTGTGTGTATAGGTGTTTGTGCATGTGAGCATAGCTTAAGCAGATGGCAAGATAGAGCAAAGGACACCTCATACAATACATACTCCAATCTCACAATAAAGCAATAAGTCTGCAGTTAAACTCTGATGTGACTAAATACAATGCAAAGATTCACCTCCATTTTATCATCAGTCTGTAGCAGCAATTAAAAAAAAAACAGGGTAGTAGTTAAAGTATAAAGGCAAAAATATACTTTTAAATATCATCACCATCCAGAGATTTGGAACTCTGATTAGTGGTGAAAGCACTCCTTTTTAAAGTCTTAAGTCTCAAAGTTTCATACAGCCAAATACAGAGAACAAAGTATACATAAATTTATTTCTGTTTTGTATAAGGTACTTTTAGTCTTATATCCACGGTGGTGCAGCGGTAGTGTTGTTGCCTCACAGCAAGAGGTTCTCCCATTCGATTCTCGGCTGGAGTGCGGGGAGTGCCTTCTGTGTGGAGTCTGCACGTCCTCCCCGCAGGTGGGTGGGCATTCAAAAGACATGCATAAATGGGCGTGCCTTCATTGAAGGTTGAATGTTGAGCTGGCACCTCGGCGTTCATAAAACTCTACTGCCAATCATTAACGGACTGGAGTTCCGCTGTGGCGACCCCTAACCGGGAAAAAGCCGAAAGACAAACAACAACATTTAGTCTTATAATATTAATAACATCCTGATGTTACAGTGGGTGATGTTTTTCCAGCTGACTTCCCCACCCCACATTAAAAACATCATTTTCTAAAGTCAGTGAAATGCTGTATCAGGGGAATTTAAATCTGACCCTTTTTACATCTTAGTAAATGGGCCATGAAGCACAAGTCTATTGTTTTCACATTTACTGAGTGTGCTCATCTGACTGGCAGGAAGGCTGAAGTGGGCTGCACTGTATCTTAAAAAAAAAAAATAAAATAATGAGATGTCATGCACATCCTGGGGGGGATGAAAGTGTGTGCATAGGGTAGTGGTCAGCAGTTAAGGGAGTTCAAGGTACATTACCTGAAGTATCATAAGCCATCTCCTTTCCCATCACCAAATCATTGTGCAGATATATGGACGAATAAAGTGCTTCCATGTGATTATTTACATTAATAATTACAGTATGTATCTGCTACTTACCAGAGAGAAACGTGTTCAGTTACACTACTGCCTCATACAGTATACAGTACAGTATATGGTACCTTAAGCAGAATGCGTAGCTTGTCTGCTTCAAGTTCACTTTACAGCTTCACATTAATCATAAAGTTAAATAAACAACTTCAGCTGTGCTTCATGTTTTACCTTTTTCTCAGCATCCTTGTAATTAATTCCTGTCACAGTCACACAACTAATATGTGATCAGACTTTTACCTAGTTTCTTTCTTCAGGGAAGTCACCCCATCAACTTTCCTTGGGCCTGCAAAATATGATATACAGGATGAAGACACTTGGCCTTAGGACGGAATACAGCTGCATATATATATATTTTTTAATTTCTCCAAGTCTTTTGAGTTTCTAATGCCTTGATGGGAATGGACCACATTTCTAAGTCAAAGTATGATTAAATTTCATGAAATTAGTATTGTTTCACTCTTTGATGGTAGCCAGAAGTGCTCTTCGAAGCACCAACAACGTGTCCAGTAATGACGCCTTCTGCAATCATACGTAGTTACATGTATCAGTAACGTATCTAAATATGATTGTAGATTCTTTTTTATAAGACCCGTTGCTCTTAATACTAGTGGAACTGTCTGGGTATCTTTCTTCTACATTGCTCTCATTTCTGCCTCCAAGTTCTGATATTTTATGACTTTGTGTCTTCCTGTACGCAAGACACTGCAGTCAGTGGGTGCAGCAATTTCAGTGATCAATGTTACTTTTGTCTTCTTTTCATGGACCACTATGTCTGGTTTTCTTACATCTGTCTTTTGAACTATTGGTAATGGGTGATCCCATGTGATGTAGACTTCATCGTTTTTCTATGATGCTTGATGGCTCATGTTTCCAGTGTTTTCCAGCTACTTCATTATTATAATGTTTGTACGATCCCCAGTGCAGCAGTCTTGCCACATTATTGTGCCTTTCAGTATCTCTGTATCTCATCTCCACTGCATGGCTGAGCTGTTTCCTTGTAAGACAGACAGGCATCCTGACACTTAATATAGTCTGTGGCAGAAAACTCATTTGCTCCACATCTCATTATCCTGTTTTTATTCAGTCATAACTTAAAACAGTGCTTCGCAAGAAGCATCAAGAGCTTGTATTTGTTTTTTTCAAAAAAGCAACAGGTAAAATGCGCTGTACCACTGGGTCTGTTCATATGATGTCAGTTTGATATCCTTCAGCCAGACCATATGCAAGCACCTAGATGGCAATGCAAATGTGCAAAACAATCACAGGCGGGTAAAACAACTGTGCATGTGCTCTTGTAAAGTACTATATCATTAAATGATTGTGTTCTCAAGAATATCTAAACAAAAGACCAGTGTCCTTTTAGAGAGCGTATAAGTAGTGTATTATCTATAACAATATCACAGTACTGTATGGTGTTCAGGTGTGTGTGTGTGTGTGTGTGTGTGTGTGTGTGTGTGTGTGTGTGTCTGTGTATTTATATATTATGCAGTACATAGAGTTTACTGGTTACTCTCCAAATTAAGAAAAAGACAGCTTTCGTATGTAGGTATCTGACATTGTGATTAGGATGACAGTCATAACCAATTTATTAATGCAGTCAAAAAATGGATGTAGGAAATTCCCGTTGAGATCCACACCCTGATCATAATTCTTTGTAGTACATGGAGATTTACCTGCCCCAGTGTTTTATAAATTGCAGGGGAAAATTGTACAGTTCTTAAAACTGTAACATGCTTACTGCTGCCACAAAGGCACACCAACTGTCACCATGGTGAATGTGCGGCTTTAAAAGCTGTTTTCCAGTTCAGAATACCACAATTTTTATTATATTGAAATGCAATACAGCTTTTAAAGCTTGAAATGCACAGCATGCAAATCTGTACTGGCTGTTTTTAATTCTTTGACCCAAGATGAGATCATAACATCACAGAAATATACTCAGCAAATTTTTTTAAGCACCTATCTAAAGTTACCATGCCCCTCGTTTTAAAATATAATTGCAGCACTTCATGTTCTACAAGTTTTGTTATGCACCTTTCATAGCTGTTATGTTAGACTTGTGGTAAAATAAAAATCTAGCACTGAACAGCACTGCGAAATGAAAGCAGTTCTAAAAGTTGTAAAACACTTCTCACTTCCACATAGAATTAAACAAGACAGACTAAAGTGTTTGATAGCTTTTAATGCTGTCGGTCCACTAGAGGCATACTGATGCTGCCTGCCTTCTGTTTGACAGCATTATGTGCTTCACAGCTTTCAGTATCATAAAACACTCTGTGATCTTACACTCTTTTCCCCTCTCTAATTAGCAATCTATTAGAACTGGTGATGCTTCATTTTCTACAAAAAAAAAAAAAAATGATTAGGTTTCTTTGAAAATAAGTACTTATGTGTCATTAACATGGATGTCAACATTCAGGTCTCAAACTTTGCTTCACACCACAATCAAGAAAAATTCCTTGACACTCCACACTGCAAAAACATAAGTTGGTTATTGTATCTGATCACTGCCATCTATGTATTGAATGAGGGATGGTGATTATGCTCTGAATTCAGGAAAAGGTGATTTTGTTAAGCATCTTTCTGCCATCATAGTCTTAAGCATCTTTAAGCTCTGTTAAGGTCTCATGTCTTGCGTGCGAGGTGGTGCAGAGGGTTAAGGCTGTGAGCTACAGTTAACATGGTACAGGGTTTAATTCTCTCTGGCCTCATTTTCCTACTGTGTGACCTTGAGCAAGTCACCTAACCAGACATTGCTCCCAGGTCACCCAGGAAAATGGACTGTGTATCCAGTGGGCCTACGTGGGTAACAAATAGGATTATTATTAATTACAACCGCTAGTACAAAGCAGTGCCCAAACCATTTTTATAGCTTCAAAGGCTGTAATACATTGAGTTACCAGAAAGAACGAGTTAAGCAGCAGAAGAATGAGAATGAAACAAGACAGCTGATAAGGAGATCAGCACAATTAAGGCACAATAGACTTCTGCATTTGCCTATCTGCACATGTGGAAGTTCATATGCAAATGAGACCAAAGAAATATGGTCATGAATCTCTCAGTGGAAACAAGCATAAAAAAGCAGGAATCTGATGGAATCCATTTACTGCACATATATGTCTCTAGCAGGGAACAATCTTCTTCTTTCAGCTTTTCCCGGTTAGGGGTCACCACAGCGGATCATCTGTCCAATCATGATTGGCAGTGGAGTTTTACGGTGTTGAGTTGCCAGCCTGGTGCCCAAACTTCCACAGAAGGCACACTCACGCACACACTCACACGTAGGGCCAATTTAGAGTGTCCAATCCACCTACTACATGTCTTTGGGATGTGGGAGGAAATCGGAGCACCTGGAGGAAACCTACGCAACCACAGGGAGGACATGCAGACTCTGCACAGAGGGCACCCCAGCCAAGATTTGAACCACAGAACCTCTTGCTGTGAGATGGCAATGCTAATTGCTGCACCACCGTGGCTGCCCCTCTAGCAGGGAACAGGGAACAATATGAAATATATTCTTGATAAATCTTGTGACATAAAGGATGTCCTGGGCTGATAAGGATTAAATTCACATGGAAGAATCGCTGCAATTCTGGGTCCAAAGCATCATAGGAGTACATGGGAAAAGGAATGACAAAGGTAGTCAACACTCCAGTTCATACTAGATTTAATGTAGGAACTCTATGGAAGGATATTGCATAGCATAAAGGTATAGGAACAGTAAATAATTCAGAAAATATTATGGGCGTAATAGCAGTTGTCTTTTATATCCATCTTTAAAAAAGTACTAGATGAATCATATGTCTAAAGAAAATGTGTTTAAAAGAGGAAAAGAACCACTGAAGTCGTCTATTGCTCAAAATGCATACTGGAGATAATAAAAAAAATGATATATTGTGAACACAAAGTATAACACAGGTAAAAATGGTTGTAAACATGGATGACTGTCAAATGCTAGACAAGAGAATGACTGAATAAAGACAAGATAATGAGAATGGAACAAATGAATTTTCTGCTGCTGTTTTTGAGATAATACAGAATAAAGAATAACTAATGAGTTTTTAAGACAAATGAGAATGGGCACTAAGCAGACAGACAGCCACAACAAATGTTTTGATAATGAATGTTACAGATAGAGCCCTGAAAAAGAGTTCCTCATTTTTACCTGTTGCTTTTTCAGGGAAAAAAAAAACAAATACAGGCTTGTGATGTTCCTTGTGATACACTGTCTTGAATTATTAAATCATTCTCCAAAATATGATCCAAGATATAATCAAATGGGCAACCATGGAAGTGGGTAAATAAATAATAGTGCTTCTCAAATGTTTGACTTTAACATATGTTATGATGACCATACAACATAATGCATGTAAGTCAAACAGAAGGACTCATACTCAGTTATCCAGAGGTGCGGGTGGCATTGATGATGATGATGGTGGTGGCAAGGAGGTGAAGCATGATCTAAGTAACCCTACATGGCTCTCTCAGAACCTCCAAACAAGTCATCATATAACATCATCTAAGCAAGAAATGACTAATTTCTCGCAAAATTTAAGCACAATAGGCAACAAGAGATCCCCAGATGTGTCAGAGTGTGCAGAATGGAAAACAGAAACTGACGAAGGCAGCTGTAAACTTGTCTTAGACAACTAAATAGAACACGTTCAGTAAAACTGTCTGCTGTTGTAGATAATCAACAAGGTTTACTTGCTTAACTAAATGCCTCAGAGAGACACAGTATGTCAATAGATTTATCAGCAGTGAAACCTATGGCTGTAGAAAGTGACCAGCAGAGTCTGCTAAATGAATACGAAAGCCACAGCACTTGCTATCATTCACAGGCCTTTGATAAGACATTGCTAATGAAGGAATTTAGTAATCATGTCTTTTTAATGCTGATAGAAGCTCAGCTGAATGACAGGCTCGTGTAGCCTGCCTTCATTAAAGTAGCAACTCAAAGGAAGCATGTATCTGTTGAATACATAGAGAGATAGATGTACACATATCTATATATAAATATATAGCTACATCTAGGTCTACACACACACACACACACACACACACACACACACACACACACACACACACACACACACATATGAAGAAGATATGTAAGTGGAATAGTCTTATCACATGCCATTGTACTTGTTACCGCACTGCATAAATGCCGTACTGTTGTTATTATTGGATTAGCATTAGTATATGTGTCATTGTATTAATATTGTCACTATAAGTTGTGTGCATATTGATTTGAAAGTAACTCAGTTTTGTTCATTTGCACTGTTGTGCAGTCTGAATGACAATAAAGTTCACTTTAACTTTTGACTTGACTCTCTCACTCTCTCTCTCTCTCTCTATATATATATATATATATATATATATATATATCTTTATATTAAGGGAGCCTATAGATAGGCATCCATAAGGCTCAGGGATCTTTTCCAATGCAGTATACATTGTGCAATGAAAGCATATACAAGTCTAAACAAATTCTTCATTTCAGCAGCAAAAGCCATGCATTCACTTTTTCTTCAAAGCCTTTATGTAGCTAACAGAGAATATAAATAGTGACATTCTTAGCCAAATCAAGTGTGAGGAAAAAAATCACCTAAATACAACTGACTATAAAAATCTAAAGTTAATTATAATGATAAAAGAAAACTCCTTAGCAGACTGCCTAAAGAAACTTAAATTTAGTTCCGAAACAAAGAAAGGGTATTGTGGAAAATAAATGAGTACCTGCAGACAGTAAGTTTAAAACTGTAAAATAAAACACAATGTAAGGGCAACAATTTGGATTAAAAATAAGAAACTGCAGCTGCAACACTCATGAAAAGCTGTACCATGTTAGACATCAGCATTTTAAAAATCCCTTTTAACTACATTAATTCCAGTTTTGTAACTGCTGACTCAAAATACTTTTTGATTAAATTTTTAAAACTGTTAAAACTCTTCCTCAGATTTTAACACAGAAAATACAGCATCTAGTTATCACAACTATCAACTGAAAAAAAAAAGTTTTGCGTTGCTTAGTGTCAAAATATTGAAACTATTAAAGTGACAAGGCTGTTTTAGCTGAATTAGAGTTTCTTGGTCATTTGTATTCCATTTTTTTCAGCTTTAACATATGGTAATCCTATTCTTCAAACTGATGAATATTTACAATAAGCTTAGTGGAGGTAAGCAAAGCAACCCCAGTCAAGGAAATGGATCTTACATGATTGAAAATGTCTCTTTCAGTAGACCTGATCTATCAAACTGAATACTTAAAAAACAAACAAGGAAATTGCACATGGAAACACAGTAGGGTTTACTGCTGATGGGTATGTCAGGGTATTTGGTCAGAACTAAAAATTTTATCCTGAGACATCTGTCAAATATTTAGAGAACTATGGGCCCATTTCCAAAAGACTTGTTCTCAATGTAAGAGAATCTGGTCCCTGTTGTAAGCCTGTTTACAGCTAGGCCTTACATTGAAGTAAGACACTTATGCTGAGGCCAGGTCTTTTGGAAACAGGGCAGATGTACACAGACAGTAACTCTTTCGGAATCTGGCCCTTTGCAGTGACCAGGCCCCAACATCTCACAGATCAGTGTTTCAAGCAAAATGATACATCTCTTTCAGGCATCGAAACATAACAAAGCAGAAAATGAAAAGAGGATAAAGGCCACCAAAAGTCTTAGAAAAAATGGTAAAAGACGAAACTGAAATTTAATATGCAAGCATAAAAGAAGTACCTAAAACTCCCCAAAACACAAACAGCCTGACTACAATAGAAAAAGTGTCCATGAACCAAAAGGAAACAGAAGCAGACTAAAACCCAAGGCACAAAAAATAAACACTTCATCATCTAACAGTGATATAAATTATTGTACAATTATTTAAAACTTACCAGTTTCTCAGAAATAGTTTGATTCTAATCACTGGAAGTTTTACATGGACTTTTATACACACACATCCATATACATATCTTTCTATCTATCTGTGTATATATCTATATATATATATATATATATATATATATATATATACATATATATATATATATATATAGATAGACACACACACACACACACACACACACACACACACATATATATATATATATATATATATATATACACACACACACACACACACACACACACACACACACACACACACACACACACACACACACACACACACACACACACACACACACACACACACACACACACACACACATATTATATATATTTATATATCCTCATATATTTTGGGTTTGGTATGCTGCATTTATTCATTCATTTCACTCATTCTGTTATCCAATATACATAGAGACAACAAATGATTACAAAATAGGCTAATTGGGATTTGTAGTCCATAACTAAGGACTTGGTATTAAAAAATACAGTAGCATTTGTATAATATATGGGACTATGGTAAGGCACAGTTAAATAAAAAGTTCCTAAAATGGGTGAGAAGGACAGGAGCTGATACCTGGGTTTGAAACCTATGAGTATCTAATGTATATTCGAGAATTGCTAGCCATGTTGAGGTTCATTTCTTCTTGAATGTTAAAATGACTAGTATTGCCCAATGTAATAAGCTAAGACTATTAGTAAAATTTGTTTTTTTTTCTCTCCAGTAAAAAGTGTTATATACAGAAAGAGCTGTTTGTTGCTGGATGGTACAAAGACGTGCACTACCCATTAATGAGGTAGTCCATATGAGTAAGTACAACATATGGCTGCCAAAGCAGGAAAATCTGAATACCAGCCTAGAAACCATTTTTTCATATATAGAGAAGTGACATCTTAACACCATTCAGAAATAATTGTAACCTGAAATTGCAAAATATAAATATGTGTGTGGCATTTAATCTCTAACACTTTGTATCTAGAAATAGTGTCACAATTGATCTGAAACACATTTTGGTGGAAACAAATGACCGAATCACATTTGATAGAAAAGTGTATAAGGCTGTAGAAAATCATTGCTGTGGCTCTGGATCATAGGAATTACAGTGCAAATTAGGTTTTTATCAGTATTAGCACTAGTATTAGTATTAGTACGTTGCTAGTACCCATGTCCTTTTGCATCTCTATCTCTATCTCTTGAAGTCTCTGTTAGCAAACCAGCAGTGATTGACTGAGTGGCGATTTTTTGCCCCTGCAGTTCTGCTGTTCTGGAGTTAATATATTTAAATAATTGGGGGGGCAAAAAAAAAGAAGTTTATAAAAGTATTTGCTGTATATAAAATTTTAGTTGTAATGTGACTAAACTAAGAGTGTTTAAGTGTATTAGATGAATTTGATAGATATTTTATAATTAGATGAAAAGTGTCTTAGATAAGAAGTCATTGACTCATATATATCAAGCCAGCATTTTGTGAGAGATATATAACTATTAATTGTTTTTATAGCAGGAAAGGGTATGTACTTAAAATAAAAACAATATAGGAATGTTAGAGTCAACATCTTTACCTCTTCTAGACACATATTGTTTTTATCAGTGATCACTGTGAGAAAAGACAGAACACTTGTCCTCCAGATGATAGCTGAAGATTGGAGAGCAACATAAAGAAGTGAACTATAATGTTATAAAATTTAATAAGGTATTTAAAAAAGAAGTGCAGGTGTGCTGATCAGATGTAGTATTCATGTTAAAATAAAACGTTCTACAAATGGAGTATACTGATATTCATTTCCATATAAACATTTCAAAATGTGGTTTCCTCTTAGTATTATAGCATCTCGTCACAGAGTTTCTCAGTAATTGTCAGTAATTGCAAAGGAAATAGCAATTATTTAGCTGTGATGTTGCAACTTTAATCACAATTAGTCAGCTAATATGAGGTTTTCTAGATAAGAGTTCAAGAGAAAATGAGGATGAAATTGTGTGTCCCTGTGGGAGGTTTGTTAATGGTGATGACCGAAATTAGTCAAAAGCTTTCCTACGGTAGAAAAAGAATAGGACCCAAAAGGGAAAAAATCAACTTCCTAAGCAATAGTGATGGTTGTAAATTACACATGAGAGTTACAGATACAGGAAAAGTTTCAATGATTATATTAAACAAAGTTCTGTCCCCTGTTGATCTATACCATATATATAAGAAGCCGGATAGTTAACAAGGAAGTATTCCCATATGAGGGGTAATTAGTGATACACGTTTATTTGTACTGTGCCTTTCATTCATCTGTCACTGGCCAGACTGCTAGGAGTAGATTAAAGGCATAGAAATTCTCAGCCCTGGATTTAGGAAAAGGGAGTTTAAAGAAGGGACAAAAAGGTTTAAAACACAAGTTCTTCTACAGGCTGTTAGAAAATTAAAACTTCTATCAATTGTTAGACTTACATCTGAACGAACACAATACAGTAAAAACAACAGCTATGTGGAACTTCACCATACTGTTATTAACAATCAGGTTTTGGGGAGCTCTGTTAATTTACTATGGCAGTGTAGCTCTAGGGTCGCCACCTTTTCAAATTGCCAAAGTGGGATAATTTTGGTACAAACATCAGATTTTACAGGCCGACACATACCCACAGCCAGTACAAAGGATAGACCTTAACTTTTTTGCCTAAATAAAAGTATATTCTTATAGCATTTTTGTTGCTTATTCTGTTTCTTATAACATTTAGGTATTTCAGATAAAGAATAACTGTTTTATGCAACTATTACATAAAATATAGGAAATAATTTTGTCCTAAAATCTCTGGACATTTCACATTTTTACAATATATTTTTGTCAGGACATAACTGCCCAAAGAGGGGCTGTCCCTCACAAAGAGGGACAGGTGGTAACCCTATGTAGCTCATGTGTCAGTATGGTATTATAGCAACTACAGTCTTGAAATGATACATGAGGAGACTAGCGCTAGAGTGAGTTCGATTGTAGCAAATACAACTATTAAACAATCACATATTGTGCTGAGGCTATATTTATTTTATCAGTTTTAGCATCGTTGTCATAGTAACTTCATAAATCTGAACAAAACAAATTATCCTGATATTAACAGTGCTACAGCTAGCACAACAAGATGGATGCAGCAAGTCAAAATCTGAAGGACTATATGGTATTGTTAACAGTGCTACAGCCAGCACAACAAGATGGATGCAGCTAGTTACAGACTGAAGCACAATAACAGTGCTAGTTACAGACAGAAACACTGTATGGTATTGTTAACAGTGCTACAGCCAGCACAACAAGATGGATGCAGCTAGTTACAGACTGAAGCACAATAACAGTGCTACAGACAGCACAATAAGATGGACGCAGCTAGTTACAGACTGAAGTATGGTATGGTATTGTTAACAGTGCTACAGCTAGCACAACAAGATGGATGGAGCTAGTTACAGACTGAAGCACGGTATGGTATTGTTAACAGTGCTACAACCAGCACAGCAAGATGGCTGCAGCTAGTTACAGACTGAAGCACGGTATGGTATTGTTAACAGTGCTACAGCCTGCACAACAAGATGGATGCAGCTAGTTACAGACTGAAGCACAGTATGGTATTGTTAACAGTGCTACAGCCAGCACAATAAGATGGATGCAGCTAGTTACAGACTAAAACACAGTATGGTATTACTAATAGTGCTACAGCCAGCACAACAAGATGGATGCAGCTAGTTACAGACTGAAGTATGGCATGGTATTGTTAACAGTGCTACAGCCAGCACAATAAGATGGATACAGCTAGTCACAGACTGAAGCACAGTATGGTATTGTTAATAGTGCTACAGCCAGCACAACAAGATGGATGCAGCTAGTTACAGACTGAAGTATGGTATGGTATTGTTAACAATGCTGCAGCCAGCACAACAAGATGGCTGCAGTGCTACAGCTAGCACAACAAGATGGATGCAGCTAGTTATAGACTGAAACACAGTATGGTATTGTTAATAGTGCTTCAGCCAGCACAATAAGATGGATGCAGCTAGTTACAGACTGAAGTATGGTATGGTATTGTTAACAGTGCTACAGCTAGCACAACAAGATGGATGGAGCTAGTTACAGACTGAAGCACGGTATGGTATTGTTAACAGTGCTACAACCAGCACAGCAAGATGGCTGCAGCTAGTTACAGACTGAAGCACGGTATGGTATTGTTAACAGTGCTACAGCCTGCACAACAAGATGGATGCAGCTAGTTACAGACTGAAGTATGGTATGGTATTGTTAACAGTGCTACAGCTAACACAACAAGATGGATGGAGCTAGTTACAGACTGAAGCACAGTATGGTATTGTTAACAGTGCTACGGCTAGCACAACAAGATGGATGGAGCTTGTTACAGACTAAAGCATGGTATGGTATTGTTAACAGTGTTACAGCCAGCACAGCAAGATGGATGTCTCTAGTTACAGACTGAAGCACGGTATGGTATTGTTAACAGTGCTACAGCTAGTACAACAAGATGGATGCAGCTAGTTACAGACTGAAGTATGGTATGGTATTATTAACAGTGCTACAGCCAGCACAACAAGATGGATGCAGCTAGTTAACAGACTGAAGCACGGTATGGTATTGTTAACAGTGCTACATCTAGCACAACAAGTTGGATGCAGCTAGTTACAGACTGAAGTATGGTATGGTATTGTTAACAGTGCTACAGCCAGCACAACAAGATGGATGCAGCCAGTTATAGACTGAAGCACAGTATGGTATTGTTAACAGTGCTACAGCCAGCACAATAAGATGGATGCAGCTAGTTACAGACTAAAACACAGTATGGTATTGTTAACAGTGCTACAGCCAGCACAACAAGATGGATGCAGCTAGTTATAGACTGAAACACAGTATGGTATTGCTAATAGTGCTACAGCCAGCACAACAAGATGGATGCAGCTAGTTACAGACTGAAGTATGGTATGGTATTGTTAACAGTGCTACAGCCAGCACAATAAGATGGATACAGCTAGTCACAGACTGAAGCACAGTATGGTATTGTTAATAGTGCTACAGCCAGCACAACAAGATGGATGCAGCTAGTTACAGACTGAAGTATGGTATGGTATTGTTAACAATGCTGCAGCCAGCACAACAATATGGCTGCAGCTAGTTACAGACTGAAGTATGGTATGGTATTGTTAACAGTGCTACAGCCAGCACAACAAGATGGATGCAGCCAGTTATAGACTGAAGTATGGTATGGTATTGTTAACAGTGCTACAGCCAGCACAATAAGATGGATACAGCTAGTCACAGACTGAAGCACAGTATGATATTGTTAATAGTGCTACAGCCAGCACAACAAGATGGATGCAGCTAGTTACAGACTGAAGTATGGTATGGTATTGTTAACAATGCTGCAGCCAGCACAACAATATGGCTGCAGCTAGTTACAGACTGAAGCAGGGTATGGTATTGTTAACAGTGCTACAGCTAGCACAACAAGATGGATGCAGCTAGTTATAGACTGAAACACAGTATGGTATTGTTAATAGTGCTTCAGCCAGCACAATAAGATGGATGCAGCTAGTTACAGAGTGAAGTATGGTATGGTATTGTTAACAGTGCTACAGCTAGCACAACAAGATGGATGGAGCTAGTTACAGACTGAAGCACGGTATGGTATTGTTAACAGTGCTACAACCAGCACAGCAAGATGGCTGCAGCTAGTTACAGACTGAAGCACGGTATGGTATTGTTAACAGTGCTACAGCCTGCACAACAAGATGGATGCAGCTAGTTACAGACTGAAGTATGGTATGGTATTGTTAACAGTGCTACAGCTAACACAACAAGATGGATGGAGCTAGTTACAGACTGAAGTACAGTATGGTATTGTTAACAGTGCTACGGCTAGCACAACAAGATGGATGGAGCTTGTTGCAGACTAAAGCATGGTATGGTATTGTTAACAGTGCTACAGCCAGCACAGCAAGATGGATGTCTCTAGTTACAGACTGAAGCACGGTGTGGTATTGTTAACAGTGCTACAGCTAGCACAACAAGATGGATGCAGCTAGTTACAGACTGAAGTATGGTATGGCATTGTTAACAGTGCTACAGCCAGCACAACAAGATGGATGCAGCTAGTTAACAGACTGAAGCACGGTATGGTATTGTTGACAGTGCTACATCTAGCACAACAAGTTGGATGCAGCTAGTTACAGACTGAAGTATGGTATGGTATTGTTAATAGTACTACAGCCAGCACAACAAGATGGATACAGCCAGTTACAGACTGAAGCTCAGTATGGTATTGTTAACAGTGGTACAGCCAGCACAATAAGATGGATGCAGCTAGTTACAGACTAAAACACAGTATGGTATTGTTAATAGTGCTACAGCCAGCACAACAAGATGGATGCAGCTAGTTACAGACTGAAGTATGATATGGTATTGTTAACAGTGCTACAGCCATCACAATAAGATGGATACAGCTAGTTACAGACTGAAGCACAGTATGGTATTGTTAATAGTGCTACAGCCAGCACAACAAGATGGATGCAGCTAGTTACATTCTGAAGTATGGTATGGTATTGTTAACAGTGCTGCAGCCAGCACAACAAGATGGATGCAGCTAGTTACAGACTGAAGCAGGGTATGGTATTGTTAATAGTGCTACAGCTAGCACAACATGATAAAGCTAGTTACAGACTAAAGCACAGTATGGGATTGTTAACAGTGCTACAGCCAACACAGCAAGATGGTTGCAGCTAGTTACAGAATGAAGCACAGTATGGTATTGTTAACAGTGCTACAGCCTGCACAACAAGATGAAGCAGCTAGTTACAGACTGAAGTACGGTATGGTATTGTTAACAGTGCTACAGCCAGCACTATAAGATGGATGCAGCTAGTTACAGACTGAAGCCCAGTATGATATTGTTAACAGTGCTACAGCTAGCACAAGATGGATACAGCTAGTTATAGACTGAAGCATGGTATAGCATTGTTAATGTATCAGACCTAACAAGATCTATAACAACAAAGAAGTAGCAGCTAGTACCTCTGGTATTACCTGACACCTATGATAATGGCATTATATAATGACATTATAGTTTCACCTCCTTTTTTTGTTACTTAAATGCTCATAATAATGCACACTAACTATGAGATGCTATTTTGCAGTGTCCTACCTGGGTGCAGTACTATTATAAAAATGTTATAAAGGAAACTACCTGACAAGCAAGACACTTTATGTACCTTTGCCACAAGCGTAAAACCAACTCTCAGTGTTCTCATAGTACAATCTATATTACCACTAATTCCTCACTGTGACTTCAATTTTCTTCTTTTTAAAAACATTCAAGTAGTGCCTTAAAGATAACAGCTTTAAATTAAAAAAAAAAAAACAGAAGAAGCAGCTGTACCGTTCTGTGTGATACAAGTCAGAATTCACCATTTCTATGTTTATAACTTGGTATATGTAGAAGGGATTCTCGTAGGTAGGTGCAAAACTAATGTAGGTCCCAAACACTCAGCAGTCTCAGAGCTGATTGTATTAAGTGGTAAACCCCCCACTGGGGTGCTGTGATGTTGCACTAAAGACAAAATGCTGGTTTATTTCTATTGTTGTAGTTGTTGAACATTCTATTTATATTGTTGTAGTTGTTGAACATTCTATTTATATTGTTGTAGTTGTTGAACATTCTATTTATATTCCAGCAACAAACGAATAGGAAGACTCAGAGACAGCTGATATATCCAGTTCAAAACTTTTACTGCAGTGCAACAAAACACAAGCACTTTCACCAAACAGGCATCATCAGGTGTATTACAAAAGCACTAACAAACACACCCCTATTTATACAGTTTTATAAAAAGTTTTGAACTGGATATATCAGCTGTCTCTGTGTCTTCCTATTTGTTTGTTGCTGGAATTTTTACTTTGGACACAGTACGTGAGCCTTTCATAGTGGTAGTAGTTTTTGTAATTCTATTTATATTGTTGTACTTGTTGAATATTCTATTTATATTTTTGTAGTTATTGAACATTCTGTTCATATTGTTGTAGTTGTTGAACATTCTGTTCATATTGTTGTAGTTGTTGAACATTCTGTTCATATTGTTGTAGTTGTTGAACATTCTGTTCACTCGGTTGTGTTCACTGAGCGGCCTTGCCTTGATTTCACAACAAGGTAAGTCATGACCATTCTCCTCTTCAATCTGTATTCACTGTTTAAAATGACTTACACTATGTCACAGTTTTGTCTCTTTAACAAGCATGATATTTCACTTTCTTTTGTGCGTTTTGCTGTCCACAATATACAGATACCATCTGATACCTTCTCTTATGTGATGTTGAACCTATCCATATTATCAACAGAAATCAGCACTAATCTAAATTTCTGCACTTCCTATGATGTTGCCCTTCTATTTACTGAAGTCACCATTTGAATTCCTATACTGCATACATAGTAATTGTTTTTCGTACTAATGGTACCCGGGGTGCTGAAAGATACTGAAGCCTGGGGAGGGGGGTGCAAATGTCCGTAAGAGCACTTAGTAAAATGAAAGGGATATTTTTTTTTATTCTTAGCACACCAATATAAGTACTGTTAGTGAAGTATTCAAGATTCAATATATCATAATCTCACAACCTAAGGTTACAACTGCAAGGAAAAAATAGGGGCTATCGTTTCCAACAAAACACAAATTCAGTGGTGCACATAATAAATGGGCTAGCCTAAATTCATGACATTCTTAGTTAAATCTATTGCAGAAAGATAGTTATCTGAATTTATCTGTTTAAAATGAAAAACTAAAATTCCCTGTGCCTTTAACAATTTACACACCTAAATGGAATCTATGATAATTATAAAAGGTTTTGTCCTAAATTTATTGCAGTTTTTTAAGTTACTCAATTTTAAACATGGTGGGTCCTGCTGCTGTGAAAGAAATAATTTCTTAGAACCTTAGAAGTGACGAAGAAGGTTCGACAGTAATGCACTTGTGATGACATAAGGAGCACAGAAACACATTTTATCATCCTGCTTATGTAATTAGCTCAGATATCTTATATCCGGGAGTTAGATAAATAATGAAGCTACTGCAAAATTATTCTTGGGCATTTTGTTTGTATTCTGTTCTGTTAATTGTTACTATGCTGAACAACAACTAGCAGATTGTGATAGTAAAGACCCCACACAATGATACATTTTAGGGTGGTCAGCACTTTTTATTAACATTTAGCAGTATTTAACATCACTGAAATATTTCACTATTTACATTTTCTTAGATGTTATTCAGTGATAGTCTGCCTTATGGTGAAACTTTAAATCAGTGATTATCCCCGGTCCCTTTGTCAGAGATGGGCTTTCCATTGTTTGACTTATAGCAGATGCATTTATATGATGGACAATGGTGTTGCAGTTGTAAAGTAACCTTTCTGAGGTGTTCCTTTTTAAAACTGTATATCTTTATACATCTGTTATGTTATGTTATAGAACAAAATCTGCCTTTTCCCCAAGACATTTAAGTTTTAACCTTCTGCATTCTCCTCACATTGTAATGTTGTTAATGACCTTTACCAGTAAAAAGAGCATGTTAAACATGCCTACAGTTTGGATTGATAGTTCAAGTTATAAGCATCTTTTGTAATGTGTCTCTACAATGTTTCATTCCTCTGACCATATAAGACTCTTCCTCAAGGAGCTAATCCCAAACCAGACATACTGAAGCAGAAATTCTGAAACCTAAGTACACCTATTTATTATGCAACCACATCGTTTATGAATCATTGCAGAATAGGGTATATCACTTTGATATGAGATTCCACAATACAAAATTAACACGTGCATATTTCAAAGTGATGCATTAACAATTAATTTTCCTCTTTTTATGAGACATTTTTTTATTTAATTCTCATCTTCAGAATGCATGTACCATTACAAAAGATGGTTATAAACTGCGCTATGAATCCAACAGTGTTATAATCAGGTCTTTCTCTGTGATATTCACAGCAGCCAGTATAGAAGAGTGCCAGAAGTATTTTCACAGCTTTAAAAACTATAATGTACTTCACGCTGCCACAATCAATCAATCAACTGATCAATAAATAAATAAACAAATAAATAAATAAATAAATAAATACTGCAGTGTGTATTGGTGTTTGACATAAACAGGAGATTTGTCATTTTTGCTGTTTGCGTGAACATTTCCTTTGGGATCAAACCTGGTAAGTTGTGAGTAAATGCCTGCATAAATACCATTCCTGTCATGCATTATAGTTACATTTTGCACTAATCACATTATTAGAAACACTGTCTGGTTCCACTTCAGATAAACTTGGTATAACCCTACACAGTAAGACCAAGTAACTGAATGAAATGCATGCAAGTTCTTTAACAACACTAAGCACAGTGCAGTGAGGGTGACTTCTGGTTGACTTGGTTTAGTCCAGCTCTCACGAGCACCAAGCACAGGCATCACTGGAAATGAACTTGCAAGTTAAGATACTGAAAAAGAGAAAATGCAAATGTTTTCCCCTCCCTGTCACTGAAGGATCCTTTCTTTACTATGAGCAGCTGCAGGAAGGAGGGTCAGATATCACAGAAGAGGCAAAGGGAAATGAGGTTAAGGAGCAACAATTTCAGGAAGTGTAATTGTACTGGCTTCATGTAGCTCAAGTGAATAGTTTGTTCTCAATGTTTGATTTTTTGGTGGCATTCTGCATTAAGTCTTGGTTTCAATTCCATCTGTGGATGAATAGCAAAACAAACATCTCCTTTGGATGAGACATTTAATTGAGGTCCTATTTGCTTGCATTGCTGATAGCTCAGGTGGATGTAAAGGAGACCATGGAAAAAACAGATCAAATATAATGCAGTATTTATGTACAAACAAAAGCCATGCTAACCACTAAAGCTTCAAAGATATTTAAATATATATATATCTATAGGGAAAGACATCCAAACATGATAAATTTCACAAAGAAGAGAATGACAGCACCAAAGTGAAATGGATTCAGAAGCAAACCAGTTAGTGATGTGGAAAGACCACAAATTAAAACTGAGGTGATAGACCAACTGATAATTAAGTTTTTAGAGTGGAGAATCTGATACAGGCAATCTTACAAAGTGATGACTTCAAAAATCATCAAGATATGGTACAAAAATGGAGTAGGACACTTTTACTAAAGATAAACCACAAACTAAAATTTTAGAACCTTCATCAGAAGAATTTGTTGGAAGTTCAGTTAATATTACACATTAGGGGGAAGAGCAGGAAATAGCACAGAGGAGGCTATCAGTCAAGAAAACAATTATTGAAGAAGAAGGCCTGCTTGATCTAAAAGAAATGGACAGACATTAAGACAGATGCAAAAGAACAGACTTCTATATCAAGACCCAGATAAGACCCCATGTGTTAGAAGACTGCAAGAACAGATAAACATAGTAACTGAGATTATTAAGGGTGATCCATGATGTAAAGGATCATTAAGAGAGATCCATATGATGTAAAGGATCATTAAGAGAGATCCTTATGATGTAAAGGACCATTAAGAGAGATCCATATGATGTAAAGGATCATTAAGAGAGATCCATATGATGTAAAGGATCATTAAGAGAGATCCATATGATGTAAAGGATCATTAAGAGAGATCCATATGATGTAAAGGATCATTAAGAGAGATCCTTATGATGTAAAGGACCATTAAGGGAAATCCTGATGATATAAAGGAGATAAATAGAATATACTACTGTGAAGTTACACTAATAAAAGTAAAGTGTTAGCAGAAAAATTCAAAACAAGAAAGGAAAACAAGGGTACGAGCAGAATGCCACAATAGAAAAGTCAATTAGAAGAAACTCTAACACAACTAAGGCAAGTATTGATACTTAAAGAATAAAGAAAATGGAGTAGGTCAAAGATTAATAGAAAGACAGATGTGGTAAAAACATAACACAGCATTAGAATATATCCTTTTTTATCTAATACTATCTCCAATAAGAAGAAAGCTTATAATGTAAATACAAAATATAAAGTAAAAGTTCTGACGACACAAAAACGTTTTGCAGGTACATGGGAAAGAAAAGAACAGCAATAGCAACACAACCCTCAAAAGAAAAAAGAATACATTTTGAACAACTAGCTATTGTTGAACATAAAGATACTGAATGAACAGAGCAAGATAAATGAACTAGCAAGAAGTACTAAGTTCGAGACTGTGAAATGGAAAGAAGTAGTGCAATTGAATGAAAATGATGAGACACTCCTTACTGAAAAACCCAGGTCCAGATGTTCTATCCAACTTCTGGCAGAAGACGTTAACGTGGTTGCACAATAATTTAGCCTTAAGTGAAAATTATTTACATATGCATCCTGGTCAACTACATGAAAATATATTCCTCTTTAAAATCAAGCTTCCAAGTTATCCTAAGAATTACAGACTAATAACTTGTATTCCAATAATGTACAAGTTATAAAGTGAAATTTATGCAACACTTACAGTCATTTAGATAAAACTTCAACCATAGCAATAGAAAAAAAAGTTAATAAAAGAAATTTGTATGGAACAAAGGGACATTTGTTACGATACAAACCATAATGGAGAGCTCTACAAAGATGCAAAACCTAATTATGGCATGAACAGATTTCAAAAAAGTATTTGACAGTATTCCATATTCTTGGAATGTAGAATGCTTACAGATATATAAGCTGCACCATACATTGATAAATGAGGTTTGCGAACAAACCAATTTATCCAGGGCTCATCTTTGGGTAGCGGTTAGCAAGGAATAGTAATTGGAGTTAAGATGGTAGTGGAAGAAAGTTAGTGTGGTGGAGATGGGAGGGTTAAATTGGGAAAGTAGGAGAGTTGGGAGGAGATGAGGTAAGTGCAAGGAGTGGCTTTGCTGGTTTGTGTGAATGTAACTGGGTAAGGGATCATATTTTAACGTGAACTTGCTATTGCAGGCTTATGTCTGAGATGACCTGTAGGTACTTCGGTGGACAGGTAGCTCTTGGGTTAAGGGTAGTAGGCACAAAGGAGGTGGGTAATGGTTGTATAAAGTTATTCTTTTCTCTGTATCTGTAAAGTGATGTGGATGTGAGGCTTCAGGCTTGGGGGGATAGATTTCTATAAGTCGTTTGGCTACTTGCTGAGTGTGATGGCAGTTAGGTTGGCAGGATTGTGTGGATTGCTTTGACAGGTCATGGGGCTGGTAGTCTGTTTTGTTCATTACTTAAACCTTAATGACACAGTTTCTTCATTTAGGTTTTGAGTGTAGCTAGTGGTGAAGACAAGGTGCATATTGAGTAGGTATAGAGGTTTTAGGTTGTTACTTACATTTTAGTGGTCCACTTCTCTCTTGGTCATTTTAGGTATTTTCAGCCATAGCTAGTACTTGTGTTGAGATGGCTTCCATCCTGGTCCGGCTGTTGGTGGTAGTGAATCCCGGTACATGGTTATTACACAAGATGGTGGTCATTTGGGGGTGAATTCACCCTTAACCCTCTCTACTAGTTTGTTGGTGGTATGGGTAAAGGGTTTTCTGTGACTGGATGGCTTCCATCCAAGCCACAAGTTACTGCTGTGGTATTTTGCAGGCAATGAGGTGCCCGCAGGTCATGGTTGCTCTCCACACATATGTGGAGTGGCATTAACCATTATGGGGAGGACAGGGAATATTCTTGGTGGAGGCACTTAATCTTGGGTCCCTTGCCGGCAAGTGTTGGACACAGTCCGTGCCTCATAAGTTGGGTGTTTCTGTTTTTATTTTCCTTATGAAAATGTATGCTAACATTTCTGGTTATATCTAAAAAACTGATGACTCTACATTTACTTGCCATTAATGAGAAGCTGCTCATATATGAAACAACTGTAGTTCTCCAGATGTTTTAGGCATGCACTTTTTTGAGCAAGAGTTAGGAGCAGAACCCTGGCATATATGGTACCTTGTGGATGTCAGTGAACATGAATACAAGGAACTAACTTCCTGTAATGGATGCTCATCTGGATTTGAGTTCATTTGCAGCATTGAATGTTGATTTGCAGTTGGCAATTTTCATCACAAAGCAACGCTATTTACTTCTCAGTTCCTAGAAATACTAAGATAGCACCACTTAAATGTATTATACTTTGTAGATACATTTTTTGTTTTCAGTGCATGGTGATGTGCTATCCATCATACATTGTGATGATCTGGGATTGTCCTCAACTAAAGGGTCAGAACAACTTATTTTGCTTTGTTTGCTCATGTTTTTGTTGATGTGGGTTTAGCTTTGCAGGCAATTCTGCTTTGGACAGATGGGGTGGCACGTCAGTTGGTTGGATGGTCATGTGTTTGGGGTTTGCAGTTTTGGAGATTTGTTTCTGGTGATACTAGGTTGGGTACTGTATTTTGATGGGGCCTTGAATATGTGTTGCAATTGTATTCCTTTGTACAATGTGTTTGAATGTAGTCTTTGCTACATTTGTGATGATCAGTTATTCTACCAATTAGCATACATATATATATATATATATATATATATATATATATATATATATATATATATATAGTTCTACTTTATCGCATTGAATGTACAAAACATCGAACAATAAATCAGAGAGACCATAACATCGCAAACATATAACATTGCAAACTTACAACATCGAGCCTTAAAACATCAAAAAAACTAAGACCAAAACACTGAAAATTCAAAGCATCGAATTTACACAAGGTGATAAAACACTCCAGAACTGTCTACAGTGGCATCCAGCTTAAAGAACAACATCCCTAACATAGATGAAACACCTAATCCCAAATGTGACAGGCTTCTCAAAAAATCCACATAAAACAAAAATATACCGCGGAAACAATTATAAATTGCAAACATATCCTGTTCGACACTTGTAACTGACAGTGCACTCAGTGTGAAACAGTAACTACTCATGAAAAGAAGGATAGCCCAATAGAAAAACAAAATAGCAATGAGTCCATAAGTAAATTAAGCAGGCAGATCATAGTTTCAATAAACATGCAAGAGCCTTCAAAAAGTTCATGGTGTCATAGCTGTCTTTGTTCCATATTACTACTTCAAACTGCGATTTATGTAACACTAATTTCCATTTCTTTGGTGATGGTGGGCACTCTGCTGCTATGCATACTTGCAGTTCCTCCACTCTGTCCTGTTCTCTAGCTAAGGTTGATAGTAGCACTGACAACTCTGTTGCCTGAGCCCCCATAATACATTGTATTCTTTTATGCCATTCTTCAATACTATTTTGTGTTCTAGGTAGACACAGTGCATTTAATTGAGATACGTTCCAGAACTGTATGGGGAATAAAGGTGAAAAGTGTACAAATGGCGTAGTCCTTGTAGTGAATTACCTCGCATTCCCCAATAAGTACCACTCTCTAAAATACACTTGTTTGAAACTGGAATTCATTAAGTTAATGGAACACGCAGTGCCACATGACATTATAACTCCTGAAGGATTTCTCAGTCTTCATACAGTACACTAAAGGTATGGTTTTGGTGTGCCCACCATATTTTACAAGGCCATGCAGGCTATACAGTTGTCTGCATATAATACCTTTGTAGAAGAAAGTACCATCCATTAACCAAATTGAAGTACGACTTAGTTCATACAAATTGTTCACAGTAGCAAATACCAATACAGTCAGGTCACAGCTGGTATCTATGAGCCGCTTCTCTACAACACACCATCCTTAAGGGGAAATCTACTCAGATCTACACTTTCTAGAGGTAAGTTGAGATATGTCTGTGTCCTACTGTGCTATCTGTGAACTCTACCAACTTGTTCTAATACTGCTTTATGGCTAGGTAAGCTTGCAACATAATTCAACGATGTGGATACCATAACATCGCCCACAACTAAGCACCGGGTATCTCTAGAAAATACAGCTTTCTGCTTCAACTCAGTGCACATCAAGTACCTCTCCACTTCTGCTGGATTACCCGCATGCATATGGGCAACTGATTTACAGAACTTTTCCCCATCAGATAGAGAAATTGTAATCACATGACCTTTGCATTTATCTATGTTTCTGTTTGCAGCACCAATATTTTTTTGCAGTTTGTAGTGTGTTCGAAATTGTAAATATAGCCACCAATCAGTAATATATCCTTACCCTTTTGAGATTTAGTGATGGGATACAGGTTTCCTAACACTCCAGGACTTTGGAATGTATCATCCACCATGTTTAGAGCATTATGAACCATGTCTTAAGGTGGTCATATCCTTTTTTAAAGTATCTAGATGTTCTGGACTAATTTCAGCTATGCAATTGTCGATGTCTTGGGTTTTCAGTGTTTTGGTTTTAGTTTTTCAACATTTTAAGGTTTGATTTTGTAAGTTTACAACGTTATGTGTTTGTAACTTTATGGCCCCATTGATTTCTTGTCCGATGTTTTGTACATTTGACGTTATAAAGTAGAAATTTTTTTTTTTTTTTTTTTTACTGTGCACCATTTGGTTGGAGTGGTTGTTCCCTGGTGGCCCACTCATCAGGGTGTGTGAACTGGAAGCATGCATGCATGAATGGGAAAAATGGTCAAGTTGATTGGTATTAAAAAACATATTTGTTCCATCCCAATTGCAGTTTTCTTTCTGGGTGGAATTCTCTTTGTGGATGCCATGCCTGCTCATGCTTGCATTCCTTCTTTACTGCTTGGAGGTGTGCCTCTTGGCTGTCCAGATTTTCATGGGGTGTCTGGATTTTGCCTCACATTTTGTTCATTCTTCATAGGGTTTGGTTCCTCATGGGATTTGTGACTTTGGATGTTTGCAGCACATGTGTGATGATTGGGGTGGTGGCAGGCATTGGAATTTTGGACATGTCCTTTGGAGGATGCATGGTGACATGGGACCTTTTATTCTGGTGACTTTCTAGGTTTATAAAAACAATGTTTTGTGAATCTGTCCCTGTTGGGGTCTTTGTTTCTCCAGTATGTTTGGGTTTGTCCAGTTTTGGTGTGGGGAGGTTCGTGTGTGCCTCTTAATGGTGTTTGATTTCTACAGAAGGTCTGTTTCTAACATGGTGGTTTGTGTTGAGCAGGATGCCTCCTCACAGGTTGCTCCTTCTACTTTTGGAACTGTCTAGGTATCTTTCTTTCCTGAAGCCCTAGTTCCTGCTTGCAAATCTTGGTATTCTATATCTTTCTGTCTCTCTGTATACAAGGACATGTAATAGCAAGCTGTAGCAATTTCAACAATCAGTTCTATTTTTTCCCTCTGTTTCAGAGGATTTACAGTTGTTTCTCTTTTGCAGATTTCAGAAGCATAGAGTTTGCATCAGACAGTGGCCAGAAGGAAGCAGATTTGAAGGGTGATGGATGTTGCTGTGGTGAATTTCCCGATCGATGGAGTGGTGCACAATAAGGTTACAGGTAATGATACATTACAGGTGAGGATAAGGTACATCAGGGCAGGGTGTAGTAGGTGTTAGGTTTGATTATGTGGAGTTTGGGGTTGTCTACAGTTGCGGCGGAGTCATAACAGCATGAGGTTGTGTTGGATTTTCAGATCTGGCTAGGTGACTGGTTAGCTAAGCAGCCTCTGGGGCAAGGGAGGGTGGGATCTTTTGACCCCCTCACATACTACTTTTAGTTAAAGAAAGATCTGGGACTGGGAGTATGTTGATATTTTGAATTAATTGATGTGTTTGAGATTCAATGTTTGTAACAGCTTTTGGTGGCTTTAGTGGCCTTAGGGGCAGAGGAAGATAGGTATACTGTGGCCAAGGACATGGGAGAAGTGGGTGTTAGGCTTCATTTATTGCATGACGGTTTGGTTGGAGACAGATATTGCCTTGGCCTTACCACTCTTGGCTTATTTTCTAATGATCTCTGAGGCACTCCTTCTGTTGGGGGGAATGCTTGGTTGTTGTATGATAAGAGGTTTTGAAAGTGGAAGGCATTGGATCAGTCCCTGCACTTGGATGTGAGCCATCATGACATTTGGCTAACCACTATAGTAGATAGCCTTGTAGCTGTTAGCAGGGGGGTTAAGTTGGGGTGGTTTGGGATGGAGGTATGCTTGGCTTTAATGCAGGGTGTTGCTCATGGGTGTCAAGTAGGTTTCCGCACATCTTTTTGAAGTGTGCAGGTATGCATTCAGCTGTGCAGGTGGCAGATGGGAAGGCAAGTTGGTTAACTTGAGTTTGAATCGGCCAGAACTGAGTGGGTTACCTTTGTCATTTCCTGGACTATAGGGTCATCAGGGTAGGGGGAATTTTGGGGAGTGGAGAAGAGGGGTGTCCATTTGTGCATCAAAGGGAAGACTCGGGGACACATTTTCCCATTAATGTACAGGTACTGCATCAGCTGTTCATGCAATTTCCTGATTCAGCAGTGCGTTCACATTAATAGATGTTTTTTCTGAGGGATTTTCTATTAAATTAAGAGTAGGAAGGAGGGATCAGTTTGTAGGAGTCAGCATTCCTTGCAGGGGAAGGAAGAGATACTGGAAGACTTAGTGGAGTATGAATGGTGGGCAGGTAGGTTATTCAGTCTGTTTGATATTAATCCCTTTAACAGCTTTAAAGTTTCTCCACTGGGGCTGGTTCCTAAGAAGACAGCAGGGAATTTCAAATGATTTACCATTTGTCTTACCCGAGGGGAATTCTGTGAATGATTTTATTTAAGGAGATGATGCAAAGTCAGTTATGTGTTTTTGGAGGATGCAGTGCAGGTCATTTCGGAGTTTACAGACCCATAGTTGATGAAGGTAGATATTGCATTTGTTTTTTATTTATTATTGGTTTGGGAGAAAGAGTGGCCATGGTTGGGCATGGTAGTTGGGTTTAAGTTTTACTTTGACAAGGCTATGCTCATAGGATGCTTGGGAGCCTGTGCTACTTTGGGGAGAGGGGAGTAGACATCATTGGGTGAGGGTTAATAAGTTGGGTGTGCTGATTTAGTATTGTGGTTGCCTTTTTTGGAGAAGTTTAATGGTATGGCTTTTGGCAGGTGAATTGGATTGTTCAAGTGGATTTGCAATTGTTTACAGATGTGGCAGGAAGTATTGTGGGGGCATATTTTGGGAGGATGGTTTGTGGCTCGCTGGTGGCAAGATGGAAGGATGATTGCAGGAGGAATATTGCCTGTTTGGAGTTAGTTCCAATCTGGCTGGCATTGAAGGTCTAGCAGGAGAAGTTGGAGGAGAAAATTGTTAATTTTCATTCAGACAAACTGGCAGTAATACAAGCTGATGATGTTGTCAGATGAGGTGTCATGTTGGCCTGGAAATCAGATGCTTGATATAGGAATCCTGAGAAGCTTTAAAAAGGAAGGTGTATGGTAGGGCATTGCCAGATTTTGGTAAGCTTCTGTTGTAGCTGCCTAAGGAGGAAGGAGTTTCATCGGAAGGACTCTGGTTGAAATATTTTGTTTAGACTTGAGAACAAGGTAAGGCAGTTCAGTCAGTCAAAGTGGACTTAGCTGTGATTAGTATAGTTGCACAGGTGGCAGGGTTACATGTCTTTACTAAATCTTAGACTGTGGTTAATATATTGAAGGGCTGGGGTAGGGTTAATAGTGTGAAGACTAACAAACAATGGCCATTGACAAGACAGGTTTTTAAGGTTTTGTTGCAGGGATTAGAGTTGATAACTGGAGATTCATTAAACTATACTTTATGTGTGATGTTTGCTTTAGGGCTGTATTATGGAGCTTTTAGGGTGTCAGAGTTGTTGGGGTTGCTAGTTTGATGGGACGCTTGTGTTTTTTTTTCCTCCATACACATTTGATCGTATAGATTTAAAAAGGATCAGTTGGGGAAGAGCAAGCATATAGTATTGGGAAAGGACAGGAATGATTGGTTGTGTCCAGTGGGCTAGACTAAGAGGTTGCTGCGGTCTCATGCTGGGAGTCCTCAAGACTTCGTTTTGATCAGTAGGGGACAAGGTGATGGCATGCAATCAGTTTTTATATAATAAGGAGCATTTTTGGTGTGTTGGTTTTTCAGGAGAGAGATTTTCCACTCATTCTTTGCACATTGAAAGGGTATCAGATTTAGGGAGGGAAGGTAGATTAATTGAGGTCATTAAGAGGGTGGGTTGTTAGTCATTAAATGTTTTCTTGTCTTATGTTAGATAATTGGCTATGTTAACTGGCTTAGTATTAAATCATTTTCTAGGAAAGGAAATCTCATTTTGGTCATTCTTTTATCCACTGGGTGGTAAAAGGGGGCTGTAGTTAGGCCGGATGGCATGCAGTTGGGTTGGTATTGTTTTGGGTGGCACTGGGCTTCTTAGAGTCCTGGTGGTACATTTGGCAGACAATGATCTGGGAATAATTTCAAAGCTACAGTTGGTAGTTAGGATAAGTGAAGATCCATTTATTTTAAAGAGGTTATACGCGGGTATGTGTATTTTGTGGTCAGAGTTGGTTTATTTTGCCTTTGGAGGTGGCTCATCGGTTTCTTAATTTTGGGCTAGTTAGGCAACTGACTGTTTTGGGTATTTACATGATAGGGCATTGGGATTTCAATGACAGGGATACAGTTCGGCTCACAGAGGATGGAGTACAGCTGAATGATTTTGGTGGGACGTCTTTAATGTACACTTACATTTGTTTTGGAGGGTTTGCTGAAGATTTTGGCATGAATGAGGAGGAACAGCCTGTGTCAGACTGGTTGGCAGAGAAGAGGGGCAGGTTTTTCCCTCTTCTGTTCTCCCTCTGGTGTTGGATGTTTAATTCAATGAGTTGGGGAATGAAAGTGAATGATGGGATGCTGCTTGATAAGTAAAAGTAAGTGAGTGGAGGTGAGGAAACTGCTTGATAAGTAAAAGTAAGCGAGCAGAAGTAATGACGCTGCCATTTGGTTAGGGCGAGTAAGGTTATGCTGTCTTAGTAAATGGTTATAGGGATCTTCATGCTGTGCTCAATAAATTAAAACATTGTTCAATAAAGTTATGTTTATGGAAGTTTAATAAAAGTCATCAAATATCATTTGGTGTGGTGTGTTTATTGAAGGGGACCAGAACAAATGAGGTTTGGGAACAAACCAATTTGTCCAGGGACATCTTTGGGTAGGGGTTACGTAGGAATAGTAATGGGAATTAAGATGGTTGTAGAAGAAAGTTAGTGTGTTGGGGATGGAAGGGTTAAATTGGGAAAGTAGGAGGGTTGGGAGGAGATGAGGTAAGTGTAAGGAGGGGCTTAGTTGGTTTTGTGTGAGTGTAACTGGGTAAGGGATTAGATTTTGGTGTGAACTTGCTATCCACCCTCTCGCCCACTTTCAGGAACATTGAGGATTGTGTGGTTATTTTTATAGGTTTGGTCTTTAGGTGGAGATGAGGGGCAGGTTCATACCTCTTGTGTTCCCCATCTGGTATTTGATGTTTAATTCAATTAGATGGGGATTAAAAATGAGTGATGGGATGCTGCTTAATAAGTAAAAGTAAGCAAGCAGAGGTGGGGATGCTGTTTGGTAAATAAGAGAGTGGAGGGGGGATACTGCTTATTTGGTTAGGGTGACTGAGGTTACACTGCCCTAGCAAATGGTTATAGGGATGTTCATGGTGTGATCAATAAATTGAAATATTGTTCAATAAAGTTATGTTTATGGAAGTTTAATAAAGGTCATCAAATGTCATTCAGACAACATTCATAAGGGATTCCAGCAAAAACCTGCTCACCAGACCAGAGGACATCAAAGGCAGATGGAAGGGGTATTTTCAGTAGCTTCTGAGAGGGTGATTGATAAATGAATACACAGAGTAGTAGAATGTAAGATGGGAGATGAGCAGTTTGGATTCAGATCAGGAAGCAGCACAACTGACCTGATGTTTGCATTGAGACAGATACTTGAGAAGAAGCTAGAGATGAGGAGACAGTCCAACTGGGCATTCCTAGACTTGGAGAAGGCATATGGCAAGGTCCCAAGAAAGCTGATCTGGGCAGTACTGCAGTGGTTTTAAGTCCCAGAAATATTGGTAGAATTAGTGCAGGCTATGTACAAGAACCCAATGACTGAAGTACGAACAGTGTTTGGTCTCACAGAGGGGTTCCCAGCAGTGAGTGTAGGTGTACATCAGGGATCAGCTCTGAGCCCACTGCTGCTCATACTGGTGATGGACTATTAGCAAACAGTTGGAGGGGATGGATCAACAAAGCTGCTGTATGCAGATGATGTGGTAGTATAGGCATACTCTGAGCTAGAACTTCAGCAAAGGATGGGAGAATGGAATGCAAATCTGAAGGCACATGGGATGAAACTAAGCACAGCTAAGATGGTGGTAATAGCAGCAAATTGGGGAAATCAGAAGTAGCTAAGAATAGAGATAGAAGGGAAGATAGTGCAACAGGTAAACAGCTTCAAGTATCTGGAAGGAGTAGTTGAGGAGAAGTGCATCTGAATGAAGAGGTCAAAGCTATAATCAGAGGGGATGTAGCCAACTGGCATATAGTATCAGGTGTAGTCTATGACAGAAGAATGCCAAAGAAGCTGAAAAGTAAAGTGTACAAGACAGTGATGTGACCAGTACTAATGTATGGTACAGAAACCTGGGCAGTAACGACAGAACAGTTGAAGAAGCTAGAGGTGATGGAAATGAAGTGCCTGAGAAGGGTGCTAGAATGCACACTGTGGGACAGGCGAAGAATTGAGGACATAAGAGCAGAAGCCAAAGTAGCTCCCATTACAGAAAATATCAAAGAGAACTGATTACAGTGTTTTGGGCACGTGTAGGAAAGCAGAAGACAATCTGGTGAGGAAGATTTGGGACAGACAGGAAGAAGGTAAGAGGAAGCGAGGATGTCCAGCAAAGAGATGGATGGAATTTGTGAAAGAAGATCTGTGACAGTCAGGTATAAATGTTGAAGAAGGCAAGAGTTTGGCACTGAATCGAGAGAGTTGGCGACAGTTAACATGATACCCTGACCCCATGTAGAAAAATGGGGAAAAATGGGACTGATGGTGATCAAATGTCTTTTGGTGTGGTGTGTTTATTGAAGGGGGCCGGGACAAATTATATAGATAAGAAACAATGGAAAACCACTTCACAAGTGAGTCATAATAAAGGGCAAAATATTATCCTAAAAATCTAAACAGGGATATTCCAAGATCAGCACTGTTAATTTGCCTTGCCTTTATCTGATTAAGTTATTTACTTAACAGAATAGGCTATGGCTACACCTTGACTCCCAGAAAACAATCTTTTCAGATGGCACCTCACCTTTGTGTATATAACATACAATCGTATGTTTCTGCCAATTTTAATAAATTGTTTTATTACATCTAACTTTAATCACTTTTGTGTGCTAGGTATTTTTGTAATAGGTGTCATAACAGCTTTTAAAATATTTACTGTTTATAAAGCAAACAAGTCCCATCCTCCATGCTAACACAACCAGAGTTCTGAGTTTGGAATGTAGTATTTGATCCTATATAGAACTGGCAATAATTTTTGCTCATGTAATGGCCATGGTAAAAAAGTGATTGAGCTTATTAGCAGTGACAAAAAATGTTGTCTAGGCAAAGAGAGAGAGATACCGAAATATGTTCATTGGCTTTTTCTGCTTCAAACAGAATTTTGAGGTGGAAAGGCATACATGAAGATCTTATGTCATTGTCATGAGAAGGTATTTAGATTCCAAGCTGTTTCCTGAGGCATTTTGAGTTTGCTGTTGAGGTAGATACAAGCAGAAGCATTTCTGCATGGCCTATTGTTTGCACTTCAGGAAAAACTGTTGAATCTAATCTCTCTTCATGAACAAAATAAGTTCATAGGTTCATAGGTGTGTACTAGGCTAATGGCCCAGGAGTCTTTACAAGCCTAGCCCATAGAAGTGCCCTGACATCGTGCAACCCGACGTTAGTTCCCAGCACCTCTATCAAGTAGAATCATTGGAGTGATCCCCAGGGTGAACTTTCTATTACCCATCCACTCATCAAGATTTCTCTTGAAAAGGGTCATCGAGGTGTTCTGCTTGACATGTATGGGAAGTCTATTCCAGAGCATGGACAGTCTCTGGGTGAAGAACCTGTCCCTCCAGCATGTTTTGTTGATTGTGGTAATGAGGTTGAGGTCTCTGGAGTGTGTGGTGCTGAGGGATTGGGATTTCTTTAGATGTAGCATTTCTAACAGAGCTGGGTCAGACATGGCTTTGTAAGTCAAGCAGAAATCGCCTCTAAGTAGGCAATATAAGACAGAGAATAGCTGGAGTCTTTTGAGTCTGTCCATGTAGAACATGTGTTTAATGCCTAGGATCCCCTTTGTGAGGTACTTTTGTGGCCTCTCCAGCTGTTGCAGGTGTATAGTGAGGTACATGCCAAATGGGGTATTATACTCAATGATTGGCCTAATGAGGGAAGAGTAGAGAGAGAGATGATGATGACCTCTTTCTTCCTGGTTGCAAAACCTTTACTAATGAGATGTGCCACACAGAAGGACTTTCTGACCACAGTGGCAATGTGGTGGTCAAAGGAGAGGTTGCTGTCAACCTGCGTCCCCAGATCTCTTATAGCGCCTTCAGTGTTCAGTGGTCTCCCATCGATTTGGTAATTACTGGGAGCTAAGTTTTTACCAAAGGGGATGATGATGCATCTTTTGGCATTAAGCTTAAGGCCATGGTTTTGACACCAGTCATTGGTCTCAGTAAAGCCTTTCTGTAGGATGTCTGCATCACTTGAGGAGTTAATAATGTCTTCCAGCTTTGCAGTAATCTGAGAACTTGGTTAGCCAGAGTCCCTTTGTGTTGGCCTGGACTTCTGAGAAGTAGATGATGAACAGGAGAGGACCCAAGACCGATCCCTGTGGGGCTCCACTTATTTCACTTCATCTTCCTGGTACATGAGTTGTATGAAGCTGCAGAGTTTGTCCTTAAGACAATCACCAAATCCAAATTTCCTCATTGCAAAGGTGAAAAGATGTCCTTCCTCTTTGTTTTTTACATACCACATTATTCTAGGTTACTTGTGTTAAGGTGAAGATGGCATGAATGAAAATTGTTAGAGGTGTCTTGAAAAGCTGTCAGGGCAATGAATATCACAATCATTGACTTCAAGTTAATATGAAGTGATTTATTTTGCTACAACCATCTATCTTGAACTGACAAGTTACTGCAGTAGGCACCCAATATGTAATTAGAAGAATTTGTGGTCAGAGTTGTATTGTAACCATGGATGAGTTGTCCATGCCTAAGTCCAGTGTAACAGGAATCAATATTCAGAGGTCAGTAGGCTGATTCCAAATGCTTAAAATGTTTACTGTGTCTTCCTTGTACATAGCATTGCGTGAGAGAAGAGGAGAGTGTAATGAGGCATGTACCTCAGTGTTTTCAGAAACTGTCTTGTTGTGATAGACTGCTGATGAGAGAATTTTAACAGGACTGAATATATCCTAATTTTCTTGTCATGAGTGGAAAATATCCTTATTAGTACTGCCTATTAGTGGCCTTGGGAATCTTATTGATGCTGAGGGAATCATTGTAGACTTTTTTGAAATTTACTCTCACTCTCGTGGAGTGAAATAACATACTTGTTTGAAACAATGCCAGTCAGTCCCTTTTTTTTTTAACTGTCCATCATCCAGGCAAAAGAAACATATTATGTTTTCTTTCATGGGGTATAGAAACTGGGTGCAAAACCCACTCTGAGTAGATGCTGACAGAGAAAGTTTCAAGATCCACCTTCTTAGCATTATATAAACCCTCAATATCTAAAGGACAATTTTACAACCTGAAAGACATTTCAGATGTTAGGGTGAATCATGACAATTCAGCAGCCTTCAAGCCGTCAGAAATACAGCAGAGTGGAGAAACTCTCTACTTAGAATCTAAAACTTCATCATTTCTCCATGTCATTTTATTGCAGATCAAGAATTGTCTCGAGAGCAAACAAAAATTTGCCATGAAGTTTAAAGTTTCTGTAAAGGAAATATCTGATGGAAAATCTAAGGGATTAAACAAAAAAAACTTTCATTATCAGAACCTCCAGGAAGAGTAAGAGAATTTCTGCAGAAATCTTCCTTTATACTGAAAAAGCCAAGAAGACTCTTTGGCCCTTGCCCTCTTGATCTTTCCCACATAATTATGAAGGTGTAAAAGTGCATAGGTATATACTAGGCTAACAATCATCAAGGCCTTTATATGCCTAGCCACACAACCCAACCCAATTGTGTCCCCTTGTAACATGCATCTTAATTGGATGGGGATGCTTATTAGGAGGGATATGTTAGGAGATTGCTAAAAGGTTATGTGAGGGGCGTGTTACTCAGGGAATGATTACTGTTAGTCTCTGTCTATAAGAGATATGGGAACCAGCCTGGGGATAAATTTATGATTTGCCATCCAGTGGTCAAGGTTATGTTTGAAAAGGGTTAGGGATAGACACTGCTTCACACACTGTTTTATTCTAGTCTGTTTGCCTCCAGATCGCTTTACAGAAGGGAGAGTTAGCCAGGGATGTAGTTTGTTGTTTAATCTGCACTTGAGCTGCTTTTGTTTGTGGTAGAAGGTGTTTACCTGGGCTCTCTGAGTTGGGAAGCACTGCAAGAAGCTAAACGTGTGGTTATGATTGACTAGAGGACAAAGGAGTTAGTTTCCAACTTTTTTCTCTACTATAAATCAGGCAAGTTGCAAGGCACTTTGTTCACTTGCAGAGAACTCTGCAATGCTTTTCCAGTGTTTTAATGCATCCAGAGCTATCCAAGCTAAGATAAGAATATTTTCTTAATTAACTGTACTTGTATTTGCCTTATACAGTGATAGTTGTTTTTTGAGCATTTTTAAAGCATTTATTTAATTTCGTGGCAAACATAGTCATGTGTCTATTTTTTGGCTTTTCCATTCTGTGTATCTCCAGTCTTCTTTGCAAGGACTTAGTTGTTTGGGAATTGTTTGTTGTGTAACCTATAGTTGAGAGCTGCTTTGCTGAGCTTTTACATTAAGAAATTCTGGGATCAGACATTTTGTGGCAGAAGGTGTTTATGTGGGCTGTCTGAGTTGGGAAGCACTGCAGGAAACTCAAGGTGTGGTTGTTATTGGCTAGAGGGCAAAGTAGTCCGTTTACAAGCTTTTTGTCTCTCTAATATAAATCATGCAAGTTCCAAGGCTCTTTGTTCACTTGCAAGGAACTCTGCAATGCTTTTCCAGTATTTCCGCTGCATCCATAGCCATTCAAGTAAAGATAAGAATATTTTCTTGATTAACTACACTTGTACTTGCTTTATACAGTGGTAGCTACTGTTTTTGACCATTTTTAAAGCATTTATCTAATTATGTAGGACAAACTGTCATTTCTCTGTTGTTTGGCTTTTCTAGTTCATTTGCCTCCAAATCTATTTGCAAAATGGTAAATTAGCCAGAGTCCTAGCTGTCTGAGAGTTTTTTTTGTTTAATCTGCACTTGAGAGCTGCTTTTGCAGTGCTTTTAAATTAAGAAATTCCAAGATCAGACATCTTGTGGCAGAAGATGTTTATCTGGTTTCTCTGAGTTGGGAAACACTGCAGGAAGCTCAAAGTGTGGTTATTTATTGGCTAGAGAGCATAAGAATTAGTTTTCAAGCATTTTTCTCTGCATGGAGCTGCCCACTGGGCCACAGCGGTTAGCAGTGCCTTGTCTAGTAGCAACATCTAGACAGTAAAACTTACCTATAAAGTTAGGATTCGATCTGAAACCTGTTAAGCAGTATGGCATTGTGCAGAAATAAGCTTAGATCAACTAGCTTGTGCATTGAATAACACTACCATATTTTAGCATTATATAACATGCTGTCCTTAACCACAGAAACTACTCTTGTAGAACCCTGTTAAATACCCAATAAAATCTAAACAGCCAACTCTATTACAGGACCAGACAACATGGATATGCAATTTTGGGGACTTCATTGTGCAACATGCAGGTGCCCAATTCAAAAAAATGGACAAGGAGCCAAGATGCAGAATATCACACACACATCCAAGCTACTGCACTCAGGTAGCAATATGATTCTATCATAGTCCATGTTGGGTGTAAATGACCTGAGACATAGCTCAATGGACTATATGATAACAGAAGTAATGGATCTCACTGATAGTTATGAGGCCTTGCACTGAGCAGCATTATACCATCACCAAGGATTATACCACAGTATGAATATAAAATGATTAAGTTTAATAATTAGCTTAGTTTCTAATGTCACTCCAGGGGGGGTCCAATATCTGTCAGCATGTGAGAACATGGTAAAAAGACTGTGTTGCATTGCCCAGGATGGGTTGAGCCTGTCACTCCTAGGCTTGTGGATATTGACTAAAATTATACCAACCCTATTAGAGCCATTTTTAGACAATGCCAAAAAGAAATCAAATATAGTGCAAATGTCTACAAGCAACCTTAATGTCTTATTGCTCAGGGCTTGCAGCTTAAACAAAAAACTCCACACCCTTCAACCCCGCTTCAATCTGGAGAATCTAAATATCTATGCCATGACTGAGACTTGGTATAAAGCAATAGAAAGTATTCTGGAAGTGCAATATTACAGTGCCTTCCACACATTTAAACCAACAAAAGCACAGACTTGGGGGGAAAAAAGCAGAGGTGTTTTGATCTATAATTTCAACAAACATGACTCCAAGTTGGTTGAACAGGATGGTACCATGGAGCTTATCCACATGCACGCCACCATAGGTAAGGACTCTCATCATATCATGGCTAGCAGCAGGTCACCATCTATGTCCCTAGAGTCTTATGAGTCTTACCAAGACTTACTAGAGATACTTACCATCAAGTAAACACTAATGGGGTGATTCATAAAGGTTAAAATGAGATGTACAGTATATGTACAACTTGAGATAACTTTTTGAAATACCTGTTTATGTTGAAATAACATTTTGAAACACCTGCTTATGTTGAAATATATTCCTGCTTTTAAGGATATTACAGCCGATAATCTAATGTTTGGATATAAAATTTCTAATAATCTTACACATATTTTATGTTATAAGGAACAGAAGAAATACATTAAAAACATTAACACAGAAACTTGGCACTCAAAAATGTAGTAATAGCCAATTCTGTAAATATATTTACATGGAATTATTTTTTATACATCCTGTAACCAACTTAGGACCCATGGAACTTGTGATACAAAAAATATTATATATATGTCCAAATGTTCACAATGTAATGCTTTTTATGTAGGAAAAACAAATAGAAAACTTAAAGAAAGGATATGTGAGCACCTTTCTGACATACAAAGACAAGTTGATACAAATGCAATGTATCAGCTTATTAGGAATACTGATATATCTCATAATTTTAGATTGTTTTTGTTTTACAAAATATACATGAAAATATAAGTAACCATACTGAGATTTTAAGAATAAATGAATTTTACATTTCAAAGCACTCCATCCCCTAGGATGTCATGAAAATTTTACTATAAAACCAACTCTGAAAGAAATATGTAACAACATGAAATAATTTATTTAATACGCGCACACACACACACACACACACACACACACACACACACACACACGCATATATATATATATATATATATATATATATATATATATATACATACATACATTACCTTATTTTAAGTTTGTAATACATGATTATCAATATATCAGTGTTTTTAAAAAACAATCTTTAAACAGCTTCTTATTTAAATTATTCACAGCATGATGGCAATTATGTTTTATGGTCAAATGATTTTAATTATAGTATTTAAGAGGTGTTTTATGAATGGTTTGACTATTTGCCTGAAGAAGCCTGGAAGGCAAAAGTTCTGTGTTACTAGCAATGTGAATAAAGTTCGATTTGGATATACTCTGAATGTCATGGCACCGATTTGCATTTTTTTCACAAGTGTTCTAAATTCAAGAACATCCCTACCACAATGATTTTGTTGTTCTATTCAATCATAAAAGTTGCACATAGTGTCCACCTTGTTGTAATTATTATGACCTCCCCAAGTTTACTTATGTAACTAATGTAAGTAAAACTTTCATATTATCATTTAGAATTATAGTGGCCCTTTTTGAAGAAGAGCTGAATTCGGAACTTGCAATAAGGCTACATAGGAACCCTTTTATAACTTAATATTAAATTTTTCCAAAGAAGTGTTGTTCAGAATATGACCATTAAAAAAAGAGGGACTGAAAAAAGGAAAACAATACTTGTGGTGTAAAAATTTTAGGGCATCTCTTGCAAATGAATGGGTGCAAAAAGAACAAGAAGATATCTTATCTCACATCTTTGCTGTAATCTGACGGTGCATGAATTCTGCACTATGAAAGAAAAACAGTTTTGGATTAAGAAATTTACATATAGGGACTCTGTTGTGAAACCATTTTTCTAATACTCAGAGAATTGTATGAATGATCATTCTCATGGCATTGTTTCTGTTTATACTAAACCTAGACTTACTCTGACATTCTAGTGATGTTAATATAGTGTGTGGGGTTACCTTCAGTTTACCAACAGTCCAATTCCCCAAAATCCAGTTTGCTGACATGTCAAATCACTGATATTCTCAAAGCCAATGTTTCTCATAAGGTAAGTAAACACTTGTTTATCCCGATGGAAGAACTACCCGAAGATAACAAACCCACCAATATAAGGAGCTATGCCCCCCACACCCCCTTACTAAATATATGAACTCCGAGAATGCACTACCGCAGGGGTAAGGGGCAAAGTTCAAGTAGATGGCCAACTGCGCGGGTAATATCGGCTTTGAGAATGTCAGTAATTTGAAGTGTCAGGTGAATGCGTGTTGGGGAAGTGGACTGTCAGTACTCTGAAGGCAACCCAGTGTGTGATATTATTATTAAGAACTGGCCAATTTTGATGACTGATGATAGTCTTAAGAAAATCATAGGGGAATGGCCCTCTTTTTCTTTTAAGTGACAGTTATGTTATAGACAACTTAGGAGGAAAGAGAATAGTTTACTGAATGGAGTGGTACATTTCCTTGTAATTCTCATAGTACCTGTAAATATATTTGCTCTACGTTTCAGTTTATACACCCTGAGTCTAGTCAAGTAGTTGAATTAAAATTTTATGCTGATTGTAAAAGTACAGCTTTAGTGTATTTAGCACAATGGTCCATACGTCCTTGTTTTTATATAGGAAAAATTAATTATAGCTTAACAAAACGAATTTTGGAACGTTTATGATATTAGGAAACATAAATTATCTAATGCACTGCCTAAACATGTGGATAGTTATGGATACTCACATGAGTTTAAGTTTGGAACTGATGCAAGTGGTGGTGATTATGATAATATTACAGAATGTGCAGAACTCAGATGGATTTTACAGTTACAAGCAGACAAGGGGTTTGGATTAAATGATACTGTGCCTTTAAAACCTATATTGAAATCACATGCACTTAATCATTAATTTGATTGCTTATAGTATATATACAATTGTTGTATAGCATATGTTTATAGTCTGAAGAAGTGCCTGTGGTGCAGAGGCGCTTACCAAGTGTTATTCACTAACGTTTTATTTTTTTACATTGCTGTGTTGGCCGCTCATTTTACTTATTTTCATTGGCTAGGAATAGATGTTTTAAGTTAAATGTTGGAGGTATTTGTCCAACTTTGGAATTCTTTAGAAGCTTCTTATAGTAGCTAGTGAGGAATTATGGTATTTATACCCAGTTAAGAACACTGGATAAGGCTTGTTTGATTCTTGTGAGTAGTAAGGGTTTAGCATTGGTGAAAAATGAAGAGTTTGGAGCTGATTAGGTGTCAGAGTTTACAGTTATCCAGTAGTCAGGATTTGCAGTTAGTCAGACATCAGACTTTAATCCTGCCTGCCTACCCACCTGTCTGGAGAAATTTCTTGTATCAATTTTCAAAATGATTTTTGTTCATTTATGGACTTGGACTGTACTGAAGACCCAGCAAGTTATGAAAGCCAGAATCTGATGCACTTGTCTCATTCCATGAGAGTGGATAAATTCATTTAGGTCCTGCCTCATTTAGGTAGTAGTCTAAGTGTGAGATCCAGTGAAGCACGAGGAATGTGCACCTGTTGAAATCCTGTGAACTGTAATTGTGATCCTTGGAAAGAGTGGAACTACAAGATAAAATGGGGAATACATACTAAGTCCAAGGTTGCAGTACCTCTGTGTATTCTCCCTTATCCAAAGGTACAGCAGTTTCAGGGTTATTGTGTGTGTGTGTGTGTGTGTGTGTGTGTGTGTGTGTGTGTGTGTGTGTGTGCTAATGATTGGCAGTAGATTTTACAGTGTTGAATTGCCAGCCTGATGCCCAACCTTCAAAGAAGGCACACCCATTCACGCACGCATCTACTTGTATGTCTTTAAATGTCATATGACCGTGGAGAGGACATGCAGACTCCACACAGAAGGCGCTTCAGCTGAGAATCGAATGGGAGAACCTCTTGCTGTGACACTATATAAAAAAAGCAGAATCCACAGTACATTAAATACATGAATGCTGGTGCAATACTACACATGCACCAACAAACCTTGGCACATGCAACACATAAAGCAAACACACACACACACACACACACACACACACACACACACACACACACACACACACACACACACACACACACACACACACACACACACACACTGCTAATTATATATACTAACTCAAAGATCACACAAAACCATGGAAAAGGAATATTCCCAAGCCATGAGAATCGTGCAGTCTCACACACCTATTGGCCATCTGCTTAATTGACCAAAAGTAGATGACTAAACAGATGACCAAACACACTTTTGACTAAAGCATCTGGACCCTTATATATACATACATATCTATATATATATATATATATATATATATATATATATATATATTTATATATATATATATATATATATATATATATATATATATATATATATATATATAAATATATATATATATATTTACTATCAATATGTCGAAAAGCAAAATAATTTCCATTCGACATATCGAAAACAAACCTCGAAAGTCAAAATAAAGAACAAGTCACAATGTCAAATCAGCTGAACGAATTCAGCAGATTCAACACTGTTTCTGTACATATCACGTGATGTCCATATAAGAGCTCAGTAAAGTAAACTCCTATACCTAACATCACATTTTTGCAGGGGGCCATGTGCCACCCACACCCCTGCTAACTATATATTCCAACTCCGAGATTGTGCTACAATTAGGAAAGGGACGAATTTCCCTAACAGCATTGTACCACAATCTCTGTACTGTTATTTGAATTTATATTAGTGAATGCACAGTGCATTCGCTAATATAAACTTTCAAACATTGAGATGTTCAGCCAGATGAAATTCAAACATCTGTGTTTCGCATTTTCCATCTGCGTGCATCTCAACTCGGGATTATTATATTAAACCTATATATATATATATATATATATATATATATATATATATATATATATGTGTGTGTATATATATATATATATATATATCTGAGCTGCCAAGTGCACCAGATTATGTGGAACGTGCCACATTTTAGGCACAGAACTCACAAAGTTCCACTGTTCCGCATTAAGAGTGTTGGTTCCACTTTGGGCATTCTGATTGGCTCATATACCACTAACATAGTTAATCAGCATACAGGTATTATGAGCCAATCAGAGGTTGATCACTGATGCAAAGCGAGCCAACCAGGAGAAACAGAAAAATAATGAGACACTTCTGGGTGACAGTTTTCGTGCTTCTGCGATGTACTGCTGGGAGTACTTTACTTTTCGTTGTGGCAATAATCATTTTTTTTTTCTTTTTGATGGTAGCAGCATTAGGATTCAGGAGTTTTCTGGCACTGACAATTATTTCTTCAGCCAGCAAACTTCTGGGGACTACAGCAGTTCATCTTCAAGCAAGGAAGAATATTAGGATCGTGGAACAGAGAACAGTGGAGAGTAGAATCTGTAGTACAGCATGCAAGCCAGTACTCACAAAAAGATTTGTGATTTTTTTTCTCTGGGGAAACGTATCTTTTGGTGGTATATCTTTGGCAGGGGTGGTCTGTGCTATTGGACTGCAGGACTGCATCCCTCCCAGCTGTAAAATAAGAACATTAAACAAAATAACACATAAAAATAATAAAACAAACCGCGAGTCCCAGAACATCACGCATGCGCGACATTTCCAAAACTCAGACTGCTGGTGAACCAGTCTGGAGCATGCGCACAGAATCCAGACTGTCTCCACCAGCAGTCCGGACTACCACATGTGCATCTACATTTACCCAGCAGTCTATGCAGTAATTCTAACTGCATAGACTGGAAGGGGATCGGACTGCAATGTCCGCAGGCAGGGTGGTCTCACGGGACAGAGAGAACAAGCCTTAGGTTCTCTCATGGGATAACAGCTCCTCAGGAGCGGCTATGATGGTGCAGGATACAATGGATGATGAAGCTTCGGACTTGCAGGTAAGGTGTGTGTGTGTGTGTGTGTGTGTGTGTGTGTGTGTGTAAAATGTCCCAGTCACTACATGGTGGTGGGTAGAGAATAAGGCTTGAACCCTGTACCTTGGGCCTAAATGGCAAGAGCAGGAATTCCCTACCCACCACCATTTGTAAAAAAAAATGCAGATTTTTGCCTCATATTTGTTCTGTTCCTCATAAAATCTGTGGTTTCTATATGTTTGCTTCTCAACACAGCCAGTTGTGCAGTGGTGCAATGGTACCATTGTTGCCTAACAGCTACAGGTTGTCTGTTTTGATTCTTGGCTGGGGTGCCTTCTATGTGGAGTCTGTATGTCCTTCCTGTGTTTGTGTGGGTTTGCTCTGGTGTCCTCTCATCTTACAAAGACATGTCTGGAGTGTTTCTTCCTTCGCCAAAAATTGCCTTTTGTTCCAAGTCAGACTTCCCTGGTTAACAAATGTTAAATAAATAAAAATGACAAGCATTGGAATTTCAGACTTCATATTCTTCAGAAAGTACATGGTAACACAAAACCTATTATTATAGCAAGTTTATAAGTTTATAAGATGGATATTTGAAATGTGTCCCTAGTTTTGGAACTGTATTCCCCCATTATTGGCTTTGTTCTGGTTTTTTGTGCCAAGGCTGAGAGCTATGGTGATAACTGAACTCACTGAATATGTTTGGGGGCTGTATTCCCCCATTATTGGCTTTGTTCAGGTGTTTTGTGCTACAATGTTGACAGCTATTGTGAGAAATGAATTCACTGAATGTAGCCATTTAAGTTTGAGTCTTCCTCTTTCATAAAATAGAAGATTGATTTGGCATAGTGGTATGTTGCTGTGAATGTTTTGCACAGGGTCCTGGGTTCAATGCTTGGCAGTGAAATATATGGTGGTAACACAGCATTTTATTCTAGCAACTTTCCAACATTATATAAGCAATGTTTAAAATGTGTCCCTGTTTTTTGGTCTTTTGCCCCCCCCCCTAAATTTTGGCTTTTTCCAGATTACTTGTGCTGCAAAGTTCAGAGATACAGCTGAGTGTCAAGTAGATTTTACAAAAAGCTGAGAGCTGCAGGGGAACAAAAGTTTAGTGATGCTTATGCTGAGTCAGCTTGCATTGTTAATAGCACAACCGGTGGTATACTTGCTTTTGATGCAGAAGGCTGTGGGTTCTACTCCCGCAGTAGGTAAATGCATTGCTGATACTATACTGTATTGTACAGGGGGTGGATGCTGCAGTCCTTTTTGGTGAAGATACCTAGTAACTCTGAACCTGTTATCAGTTTGCCATCCATTCCCTATTGCAATTATTAGATGACTTTTACTTCTTCAGAGATTGTGCATATTTACTGATACGTTGATCATGTTTTCCCCATGAAACAAGTAGATAGTTGTTGTCAGGCTTATCATTTTTTAATGAAACATAGGCAATTTATTCCTCAAGGGTAACAAACACTTTATTTGTAGATGAAACAATGACATATAAAGTTGTTTGCTAGCAGCAACCTCTTCATTAGTTACAGATATCTTTAATGTGGAATTATTTAGATGACTTTTACTTCTTCAGAGATTGTGCATATTTACTGATACTGGTGGACTGTAGATGTTTGAGTAGACTTTTATGATAAAAATGTTCTGAATTGGGCAGTTGAGCAGTTTTGTCATTATTGGTGCATGCATTTTGTTTCATTGTTTACTGGAAAAATGTTCAAAACAAATTTAAAATGCCCTCTACAGCTGTACTATATTGTACAAGGAATATAATTTAATAAAATCAGAAAGGTGTATCAAAGACCACGTGTATGTTTCATGTGCAAGGGGCCTATGATTTGAAAACAACCCAAAGTTAATCTTTATTTGTCACTGGCAAAATGTATTTTCTTTGAATATGGGTTTCAATGCTGTTTCAATGAATGTGAGTTTCAAAGGCAGAGAAGTTTTAATGCTAAGTCTGTTTTCATTGTTTAGTAGATGTCTTAGTGTTTGTGCTGTAAAATGCAAAATAAAACCTTCAAATGAAGTACAAATCATCGTAGAAGTAAAGCAGTATTCACATTAGTGTTTATGGCAAATGGGATGAAATAGCCAAGTAATGATTCATTGGAATAGCTGAAGAGGGGAGGCTCCATTCGACCACGATTTTGTGAGGGGGAAGGGCGGCAAACTCAGAGACAGCCCCGGCTGAACTATACCTCTCAAGTGTCCAGATTTTCACAGAATGAATATATTTTTGCTTCTTATTTTTGGTTTGTTCCTCATTAAATGTCTGGTTTTCTGGCAAATAATTTAGGATTTAAGTCACTAAATAATGACAGACACTGAGTTTCAGACTTCATAACCTTCAGAAAAATGCATGCTAAAGCAAGACCTGTTATTCTATCAACTGTCTCAGTTTATACAACAATTTTTTATACTGTTTATAAGTATATTTGGCCTTATCCAGATTTCCTGCATTAACAGGTTGAGAGGTATGTGCAAATAAATTGCTTTAAAGAATTAGGCATATCCAAACCTCTGAACTGTCCCCGATTTTGGCTCAAAATGTTGCTCTTCCCCTAATAATCCTGCCGCAAAATGGCAATTTTGGAAGAAAACATAGAGGGTTTACAATTAAGAAATAACTGTAATAATCAGAGTTATAGATTACTTTTATTTCAGAAATGCATGCAGATTCTTTTATTTTGTCAGCTGCTCATGTTAGCAGTACTAATATTAAAAAGGTGTCCCTTCTTTGACAGGTTCCCAGCTGTATTGTGTGGCTATTTTATATTTTTGCATCACATTTTGGTCCATTTTTCATAACATTGTGTTTTTTGGCAAATTAGTAGCAAATCATTAAAGACTGAAGTTAGAAAGTAATGACAGACATTTGTGTTTCAGATTTCATACCCTTCAGAAATTCATACTAATGCAAGACCTACTACTCTATTACCTTTCTAAGTTTATAAGAGCAATATTTAAAATTGTCCTTATTTTTGGGTCTTGTCCCACTTCTATGTATGGCTTTGTCCAGATTTCTTGCTCTGAGGTTGAGAGGTATGACAAATGTGTCATGGCCATCACAGTCAGCCAGAGACATTTCAAATTGTGACATACTTGTTGCACCCCACTGCCTCATGTAGTGTGACTCTGGATGTGTCCAAGCAAGGCAAGGAGCAGTTATGCAGTGTAAATGTGCAGAGTATCCCCCCATCCAAGGTAGATACAAGTACTACTTTTATTCTGTCCTTGATTTTGCAGAATGTTCGGGTTTGTCATATTTTTATACTGTTGATTTATGTTTATTATTACTCAGAAAGTGCCTGTTGCTCTGTGTTTAAGTAGCAATGCTTTAATGACCATCAGGTAAGTTGTCTGAGATTATAAGATGCAAGTAAGCTTTAGTAAGCATCCTGTTAAAGAATTGCCAACAGTGAAAGCCTTTCTGTTGCCATGGAGAAAATACTTGCATAACTAGATAATGTATAAGCCTTGGGTATTGAAATGCATATGACTTTTATTTATTTGTAATAAAGGACAGGATTACATTATTATTTTAAGAAGCTCATTACATTTGTTGGAGACTTGCAGTCATCTTTGCAGGCTTTACCTGTAAACCAAACAGAATGCCAGTCTATCTTGTGTGGTCCATTACCTGTACAGTAATCCTTTAAGCAATGTATCTTGAGCTTGTTTCTTGTTTGCTTTTCATTTTTTACTTTGACATGTTTTCCCCATGAAACAAGTAGATAGCTGTTGTCAGGCAGCAGGTTTTTTTTGGATAAGAAACATTTTTACAAGTGGAGGTATCACAGAGATTGCTACTTTCCGCATGTTACCTGGTACTTTAATAAAGCTGAATATAAATTATAATTGGAACTGGAGTACAAGGAGAAGTGGTTTGAGTTGAGTGCTGCTTGTTTTTCTTGTACTTGATTTTGACTGGCATTCCAGTTGTTGTATCTTTCGGCTTTTCCCATTTAGGGGTCGCCACAGCCAAACTCCAGTCCGCTAATGATTGGCAGAAAGATTTTTCCGTGCTGAGTTGCCAGCCCTGACACACAACCTTCAACGAAGGTACACCCATTCACGCATGTCTCCACACAGAAGATGCTCTAGCTGAGAATCGAACTGGACAGCATCTTACTGTGAGGTGTCAACGCTACCACAGCACCACCACCACAGCACTTGACTAATGTATTTAAAAAGTAATTTATTTTTTCATGCCTCACAGTCGTTTTGTTTCCCTCTAGATATTAAGTAAGCTGTCATGCAGCTAATGCATTGAAATATTCTACACTTCACATTGCCTTCATTGCACTCTCATAATGACAGTTTGGCACCCAGGGCAGCGTATTTAATTAAAGTTCCAGGTTTTGTGGTTTTGAGCATAGCTCCTCCCCTTTCTAGTTGACCACACCCCTTCCTATTGGCCCCACCCATTCAGCTGTCTCCTGCAGCCCCCCTTCGATTTGAACTCACCAGCCACCACTGATCTTTGGCTGCAGATAAGTGCCTAATTTTTAATCCAGGTTTTGCTAGAATAGAAGAGAAAGAATAGGCAAGCTTTTGTATATTTTTAAACTTTATGTTCTACAGGATAGCTGAGTTCTCTGCAGTACATTTGGTGGGGGGGGTAGGTAAAGTCTGTCAGCTTAGTATTTTTTAGAGGGGTAGGGATGTTCTGTCTCCAGTGTTTGCACTCTATGTATGAAGGCAGAACAGTTTACTAATAACTTCAACTAAGAGTTCACATAAAAAAAGAAATATTAAGTTATTTTGCTGAGTAATATGATTCAGTATTATTTACCATGAATATCAGTTGTCTTTTGTGTATTACAGTGCATTAGTGTTGTAGACTATAGGGATATCTCTGCTGTGCATTTAGTGGTGGGGGGATTCTTGCAGCCTAAGTGTTTTATGTTTACAGGGTTGCACCTTGAGCTCTCCTTCCTCACTGCCTGTAGTAGGGCAGCAAAGCTTGTTAATAACTTCAGCTAGGAGCTCATACAAGTATGTATTGTCTGTGAATATCTGTTAAAATTGTTTTAAAACTGATTGTTTAACTGACCCTTTCAATGTGGAACTTTAAGGAACATGGACATTTTAACTCAAAGTGAGGAATTTTCCTGATAATGAACACATGAATTGCTCAGTGAAAAAGTGCCTAGGTTATGAGTGCTTAGTTTTATGCAAAACTGCTGATTTTGCTTTCTGATTGTAAGTGATTTGTTATTGACTGCGTACTTATTGTAGTGTTTTTCTAATTATAAAGTACCATTTTAGACTTCTGTTACATGATTTTTTGTACAGTGTTTACTCTTGCTTCATATACACTTCAATTTACTGATTTTGCTTGAAAACCACTTCATTTTGGCACAGTGGAAATGGTGCGTTTTCGCTCAGTGTGAAAATAGGATGTTCCACATTTTGCCTGTTTGTCACACGTTATCAGGGTCTGTGTTCCACACTGACATCTTAAGAGGTTGAGACTTATGATATATATATATATATATATATATATATATATATATATATATATACATATATATATATACATATATATATATATATATATATATAGATAGATAGATATATGGATCTAGTTCATTTTGTCAGCATCTCCAAACATCAAACAGCAAAAGAATGACCTGGCAAGAACGAAAAGCAAAACACCAAAATATAAATAAATAAAATAAAACACAAGAGCATCGTTTTTGCAGGGAGCAAGCCACCCTGCAAACACACCTCCTGTTAATTATATAAATTATCTCAGATCACACTACAATTCCCCAATTCCTGCTGTTTGGCAGTCTCACAGAATTCTTTTCACAATTAATTCTATAGTCTGATATTTTAAATTTGATCTTATTATCAACAAAATGCTTTACTCTCAACAAGAATGACAGAAGCATAAACATATATGGTTGTAACTCAAAAGGTAGAATTACATTGGGTAGAATGTTTATTGTGGGTTTAAAAAAAAGAGACAGTGTTCATTTGAATGAATCACATATGGCTAAATTTGGTTTACAAAGTGTAAGGTAAGCAGGATTGTGCAGGAAATTAATACTTCAATGAAAATGTGGTAGTTGTGAGAATGTGCAAGACTGTGTTATAGCAGTTGTGAATATTCAAGTGTTTGTTGGTTAGGATTAGAGTAAGGGGTAGGTCTGGGGAGAGAGACAGTGTTCTGCATGTTTTGTGTTGTCTGTATTCTGTGTCCTTTTGTCATGTGTAGTTGTACTGTTAGGGGAAAGTTTTTTTTTTAGTGACACAATGTGAAGATTTAGGGTAGAGGCCCCCATGCCCACCTGAAATAAACAGCGGAAGGTTGGTAGAATAAACATGGGAGGGTTGACATAATGTTTAAGGTCTTAACCTCCCCAACACAACATACAGGGTTTGATTCTGACCTCTGGCTATTAGCTAGGTTTGTAATACTCTGGGCTGATAGCCTGGTATTAACATATGAACATATGAACCTTAATTATGTATGCTAACCCTAACTCTACACATTACTTTACTAAAAACCCCTCCCATAACAACATCACTACCAATACATCATGTCTCAGTTTTTGTAGCCATGGTTTTCTGATATTTTAGTGGGAGAGAAATATTCAGTGTTTTGTAATTCATTCTTTTTTGTTCTACCATTTGTGATTCACTCTCTTTTCAGATTTCTTACTCTATATCTATAGCTATATATATATATATATATATATATATATATATATATAGAGAGAGAGAGAGAGAGAGAGAGAACCTCCATGTTGGGGTATATAGTACAAATCCCCTGCTGCAGAATCTCTAACAGTAAAACAGCAGATTTTGAAATTCATATTTTTTTCCGTGAGTCATACTTTATTTCTAGGAGCTGTGAAACCTTCAATTTCAGTTCTCATAAATGAGAACCATCTGGAGGGACTTGCATTCAACATTCAGTTATAGGTATATACATGGTATACTGATATCACTGCATGTCCATAACCCAACAAAGTCAAGAGGATATCCCCTGTGCTGACAAATTACAAACCACATCCCTGTTATTAAATTGTTCATGTGGCATTTGCCAGAACTAAGTGACTTAGCAGGAAGTTACTGGAAAAAGGATCAGAGCAGCAGATTGGCTTATTATCATCATTGAAAGTAGTGGCCAAATGAAGCCCTGAAAAATAAGGAGACAACAAAATTTAATTTAAAAGTAAAACTTTGAAGAAGATGAAAAGTCAGTGCTTTTTAACAATGCTGAAAAGTCTCTGCTTGAAGCTGTGCAGAAGTTCAAGTTTTTGACTGGTAGAGAGCAGGATCATTTAATTGTTCGGAAGATGGGATTCGCATCAAGCCAGATGTTTGGGTGTAAATCCAGTTGAAAATCGGATGTTCAGTTGATCAGAAATTAAGTTTTGTATTGGGTCAAAAAATGAATATTGGAAATGGACTTCAGTTAGGAATTGTAGCTGAAGTTAAGACCTGGACGTGTTCAAAATAGGTTTAGAGTCTAATTTTTTGATTGATCAACAGTAAAGTTTTGAGTTTAGGTTGGAGATGGTCATGAATCAGTGTTGGAGCTCACAAAGGGAACTTGAACTCTAAGAGAAAGTTGCTGGAGATTGGACAAACTCAGTGTCTGGAGTAAGTCAAGAGCTTACAGCTAGTTAGAGATGACTTCTGTGAATTTTCACTTAGTCCGAAGGTGAGATCTTGAGTTGTTCTGGATTTCAGACATGTAGGAAAAACACAGTATTTAGCAATCATTAAAATTCATTAGAAGTCCAGGTTTATGGTTATAGCTGATTAAAAACTGGAGTTCATCGGGTGTCAAGATGCTTGTGGGTTTGTAGTTTATGCATCTGGATTTAAAACTGAATAAGTTTCAATGTCAAGATTTGAAGACGAAGACCAGGCAGAGAGGAAAGCCAGCAGTTGGTTAACAAATGTGCAGAAAGTTATCATGGAAAGGCCTTGAGCAGCTGGTAACAGAAGTAAGATTTGTAGAATAGCAAGAAGGTATATGTTGCATTGCATGCTTTCTTCGTCTTCTCCAAGAGTATATGTTTTCAAAGTGGTCTATATTAAAAACTCGAAGTCACGGAACTTCGAATACCATATGGTCGACACCATATGATCGAAGTTCAGTAACTTCGAATACGTAATAAAAAACTAAAAGGAAGAAGCAGTAAGTGCTGTAAGCAGGGGGACAAGCCCCCCTGCACCCCCACACCCCCGCTAATTAAATATACCAACTCCGAGATCGCACTTCAGTGCGCTACAGTGCGGAAATGGAAAATTTCCATTTCCTACACTGTAGCACGATATCGGAGTTGGTATATTA
>NC_056739.1:425009141-425051641 GCF_019279795.1 Protopterus annectens
TATACTATCGTAGTTCATGAAGCAGGGTCCCATATATGGGGTGCTGATAATCGTACACACCACTACCATATACTGGCTACTACTTGAAACACCATTAGAAATTAGACTGAAGCATGAAGGTACACAGTATTACATAACTGTGCTTTTCTTAGCTTGCAGTCATCTAAAAAGAGTCTCTTTTTTAATTTCTCCAAATCTTTTGGGTTTCCAGTACCATGACTGGAATGCATCCCATTCTTTATTCAAAGTTTGATTAAAGCTCATGAAATTAGTATTGTTTCAGTCCTTAATGTTAGCAAGAAGTGTTCTTCGCTGTAGGTGCAATGTGCCCAGTAATGACTTCTGCAAATCTTATGGATTTACATGTATCAGTAACCTATCTATGTACGACTGTAAATACTTTGTTTATATGACCCATTGCCCCTACTACTATTGGAAGAGTCTGGGTATCCTTCTTCCACATTGCCCTTGCCTCTGCCTGCAAATCCTGGTATTTTGTGACTTTGTGTCTCTCTGTATGTAAGAGAATGTAGTCACTGGGTGTAGCAATTTCAGTGATCAATGCTACTTTTGTCTTCTTTTCATGGACTACTATATCTGGTTTATTCAAATCTATTTTTTGAACTGTTGGTAATTCATTTATTTATTTACTTGAAATGTATTTACTGGGAAAGTCTGACTGGGTTTGAGCCCATTTTCAGTTGAGGGCAGGGGAGAAAAGCTCCACAGTACAATTTAAACAGAATTACAAATCAACATTTGTTACAAAGACTAAGACAATCACAGAGAAGTACAATTTGTGGATATAACAAAAGAAGAAAATAAATAAATATAAAACAAGCAATAAAGTTGAACATACATTATATAGAAGATAGAAGAGAGTTTCTAACATATATATTACATAAAAATACATGACAAATATATTACAGAATAAGTAATGTCATAAAAAACTATATACACTTTCTGGCAAGAGGTTTAAGTAGTAAATTTCAGTCATAATTTCTGGGATATATAAAGGTTAGTGTAATATTAGAGAGAAGGAACATTAGAAGGGTTAAGGAATTATAGAAAGGTTAGGCTAGAATGTAGGTAATGCAGGAAGGGAAGTAGGACAGATCAAGAAAAAGTCTATTAAGACTGGAGAGAAGGGAATGAAAAAGAGTACTATGATGGTGTGGAGCATGGGCAGATCTAGTTATTGGTTAGATGTTCTTTCAGCCAAGACTTGAAGGAATAGTAGTGAGGTATATATCTGACAGATTCTAGAATGCTATTCCATTATTTGGCAACACAGTGAGAGTATAGATTAACTCCATTAGATCTTTGAGGCTTGTAAATTGATAGCAGATACTTGCGAGAAGAGTGTAGGTCATGACATAGAACATAGAGTTGAAGTAGTAATGATGTAGTTTGAGAACATGAGGAGTTGCACAGTATTTTGTGGGTTGGTGTTAGTTGACTAAAGGTGAGAAGGTGGGGTAGTTTAAGCCAATTTAGGGACTTGAGAGCAGAGCAATGGTAAGAGCAGTGGGCCTGCCCTGTGGCAAATTTAACTATTTTATTACAACTTTGACTAAGTTTTGCTTTGAGGGAAGAGTGAAGATTGGTTAGAATAGATGAAGCGTACAGAAGGGAGGGTAAGAGACAAGTGGTGGCAAGGGTTACTCTTGTGGAGTTGGAGATGAATTTCTTAGCCCTATACCTCATGCTCAATTTTTCATAAATTTTTTTTATGCCGTTGTTGATATGCAGGTCAAACTTAAGATTGGTTCCAATAGTTACACTTAACAGTTTTGTGTGTGAAACATCAACTGAAGTATTATTCAGAGAAGTAATAGCAAAGTTAGAAGTATTTGGAGAAAATTCTTTAGGTAAAAATAGTAGAAGTTAGTTTTTTGGATTAAGTAGTAGATAGTTTTTGGTGAGCCAAGACTCACTGAAATTGAATGCTTCTTGAGTTAAGCTCTGTAGATGAGAAAGATTCCTGGTGGAGCATATTAATGAAGAGTTGTCAGTATATTGAATTTGGGTGTCTTGTTTGGTGGTAGTATTAACATGGTTAATAAAAATGTTGAAGAGGAATGGACTCCTGAAGTGAGCCTTGGGGTACCCCAGTGCTGACTGGTAAGTAAAGAGAGAAGTTAGAGTTCCATTTGACAGCCTGATATCTCTTAGAGAGTTACCTAATGAACTATTGTAAGGCTGTTTCATTTAAGTCCAAGTGAGATAGCTGGGATAAGAGTTTGGGGTGGGAGACAATATCAGAGGCTTGGGGTAGATCTAAGAACAGAGAAGAATCCATCATATCACATACACACTCAAGTCTCTAAACAACAGGTTCTGTTATGATTCTGTCATAGTCCATGTTGGCGTGAATGACTTGAGACATACCTCTCTGGACTATATGAAGAGAGACATGACTGAGCTCGCTGAGTACGTGTCCCAAGCAGGTATGTCCCTAGCCTTAAGCAACATTCTGCCATCACCCAAAATGATGCCTCAATACAAACAGAAAATGATTGACTTTAACAATTGGCTTACTTTCTGGTGTCATTCCAGGGGGATCCATTAACTGACGGCCTGGGAAAATATGATTGACAGACCACAATGCTTTGCCAGAGATGGCCTGCATCTGTCTCACCTGTGCTTCAGGCTTATGGAAAAGGCTCTTGTCTCCTATATAGTGTATTTTTTTAGGAAAAGTGATGACGTTAAAACTACCAACATAAAAATTTCAACAAAACACAAATTAAAGGCCATGCTGCTAAAAGCTAAGAGTCTAAACATGAAACTGCACTCATTGCAAGCATTCCTAACCCTGGAAAAATGCTGCCATCTGTGCAGCCACAGAAACCTTGTTCAGAACTGCAGAGAGCAACCCAGCCTTGCCTGGTTACTCACCCTGTCATACATTCAGACCCCAAACTGTGGGCAGTAAAGCCAAAGGAGGTGAAGTTTCAATATACATTAAAGACATATACACCTCCAGGCTGGTCAAGCAGTATGACGCACAAGAGACACTCCAACAAACCATTGACAAGACCCCTATTCAAATCATAGCTAGCTACCGGACCCTAAATCTAACTCAAGATGCCCAGTCCACCTATTTGGACCTGTTCAAATCTATCAAGATTCAACCCTTTACCCTGATCCTGGGTGACTTTAACTTTCCAAACATAGATTGGAAGAACTACTCATGCCAGAACAAAATGCCAGAGATTCCTTGATTTTGTCAATGCAAATGCCTTGGAACAGCTAGTCAATACCCCCACAAGAGGTGATAATATCTTGGACTTGGTATTAACCAACATGAGTAACCACTGCAGTATCCCTATAGAATCATCCTCCCTGGTAAGATCCGACCATAAAGCGGTCACTTTTGAAGTCACCATCTCCCCCAACCCCCCTCTAGCTAGAATCAGATATAAAAACTTCTCCAAAGCTGATTTACAGCCTCTGTGGGATGGTATAAACAGCTTCAAAGCCCCCTTCCCCTCTGTAGGAACTGGCACCAATATCCAAAACTACACCAAAGCACTATACGAGCATATATATAGATGCATGGAATCAGGAATACCCAACAAGACTAAATTATCTTCTGCAAGGAAGAGTAAGCCTGTCTGGTGGACATCTGCAATAAATAAACTCCATAACAAAAGAAAAAAAATTGCTGTCCAAGACCAAGAAGGAGCAGGTTCCCAGTTGGAAGCAATGTCTCCATAGCTTGAACAAGTAAATACGAACACTAGTGAAATCCTCCAAAGCAAACTTCAAGTCCAAATTGGCCACACCTACTAGAGACAATCATAAGGTCTTCTTCACATATGTATGCAATCTCAAAGGAACCACAAGATCTGTTTAGAACTGGTGGTCAAGGAAATCACATATACAAATACCGTAGATATAGCAAGCTTGCTGGCTGACAGATTCAGTGAAAACTTTACCCCTCTGTCCCCCCATCAGTAAATCAGGACAGCTCCAGTATCTGCCCCATTCCCCTTATATCTAGGGAACAGATCATCACTGCTCTGTCAAAGGCAAAAAATACAGCCTCCATAGGACCCAATAACATCCCAGGCTGCATCCTTTGTGAACTCAGGCAGGAAGTTGCAGCCCCATTAGGCACCCTATTTAACCAAAGCCTGAGTACTGGCTTCATCCCAGCTGAGTGGAGGACAGCCACTGTCGTCCCTTTACACAAAGGTGGAGCGTCCACCGATCCAGGAAATTATAGACCCATCATCCTAACTAGCCTGATCTGCAAGGCCATGGAACGGATTATCATGGAACTCATTAACAAGGACATTGGCAACCACCAAACACTTGACCCCACACAGTTTGACTTCATCAAGGGAAGGTCATGTCTGCTAAATTTGGTCAACTTTTTTGAGACAGTCACCATACTCTCAACATGGAAACATCAAAAATCTGGACAAAGCCCATGAAAAATCTGTACACTAATTAACATAAAATTGGCATACATAATTTTGTAGTCCCGCCTACTCCAATGGAATTGTGGGATACCAACTTTTAAATGCAAATTGAAGAACAGACAACCAAAATATGATCATGAAACACAAAATAAGAACACAAAATACTGTTTTATTTATATTAATATCTGAACTTGTGCAAGACTAAAATACAATATTATTTTAGAAAAATAACACTGAACATTTGAACTTGTATAAAACTAAAACCTAAAGTAAAGTTCTCTTAGTCAATTATAAATTCTGCCTTGCAGTTCATCTATTTTATTCACATAAATCTGCCACTAACAACAAATAATGTAAAAACGTTTAGTCACCCTCCCCTCAGAATAGCTGTGACATGCAACAAAGCCACCTTTATATTTTTGTAATGATTATGTACAGTATAGCATAATGTGTCACAGTGTCAGTGCCTGCTGACAATGGAACAGATAGTACCTGTTCTGCTTCCACATTAGTAAGTAAAACATCTGTAATTTTGGCTGCATACATTTGTAGATCATGAAAATAAAAGATAAAACATTTTCTAAAAAAAAAAAGAAAACCTTCCTGTGCCAGTAATAATAATAATAGTAATAATGTTACTTTTTTTTTACCTGCTGGTGGTGGATGAGGAGCCAGGGGAAGAAGCAACAGTAGAAGAAATACATTTTTTCATGATGATCACTTCTGCACAGCTCCGAATCTGCTTATGCTGTTGTGTTCTTAATATTTACTTCAGTTGCACTTGCCAACAGCTCTTGTTATGCTGCTCTCTGAGCCTCTCTAGTCTGACTGTGGCACTGCTGCCTGTGCCGAGGGAGTCCATGGTTGGTTCAGGAACTTCAGGTGGATCAGGGGTCACTGACCATCACACACACATACTTATTTTAAATAAAAAAAATTGCCTGCTGCTGCTAGACTAGTAGTACTAGTACCTCCTCTATTACTGACTGCCGCAAAGCTCCGAGTCTGTTTTTCCACTTCTTCCCTTCCATAAACATTACCCGTTCCCTCAGTTGGTCAACTAGTTCAGCATCAAAACTGTTCTGCGTGCATCTGCCCTACCCAGCCTTCTCTCTATGTCTATCCCAGACAGGCCAGTTGCAGCATGCTAGATGCTTGAGTGAGGACGAGACCAGCACTTGCAAAGTGTAAAATGTAAATAAATGGTCTGGTCTCCATCTCTTACTCACAGCACTCACTCAGGCTGGCATAGCAAGCATGCACATAGATAACTAGTTTGCTGCACTCAGTAAAATAGATGATCCATTCTGTTCTGGTCTGGTTAACTTAACACAGTAACATTAACAACACCATGCATAACAGGCATGTCTTCATTCATATTTTGTGTGTTTATTATCCATCCTGAGTTATATGCCACGGTGGTGCAGTGGTAGTGTTGTTGCCTCACAGCAAGAGGTTCTCCCATTCGATTCTCGGTTTGGGTTGGGAGTGCCTTCTGTGTGGAGTCTGCATGTCCTCCCCGTGGTCAAGTGGGCATTCGAAAGACATGCGTTGAATGGGAATGCCTTCGTTGAAGGTTGGGCGTCGGGCTGGCAACTCAACACCATAAAAAACAACAGCCAATCATTAGCAGACCAGAGTTCTGCTGTGGTGACCCCTAACCAGGAAAAGCCGAAAGACAAACAACAACAAACATTATCCATCCTGAATCAGGATGGATAATAAACACATGAATGAAGACATGTCTGTGTGAAGACTGTGATTGCTGTTGAAGGAGTGTGGGACAAAGGAAGGGCTTGGTTTGGTTGGTGCATGTTGCACTTGTTTTGCATTTGTCTTTCCCTCAGAAAATTTCAGAAAACCTTTTGGGCATTTTTACTTATTTAAAGTGTCAAAATAATGACACACTCTCTGCCTCTGTTCACACTATATTCGGCTTATCGGCTATCTGGACAAATACTTATTACAATAAATTTAATAAAACTAAACTAAAAGAAAAAAACTTTTTTAAATAGTGAAATAATGATTGAGACAACATAACAATTGACAGTGAGTGAGTGACTGAGAGAAACAATGTTTCTTGTCTTTGTTGTGTTGCATGGGAAGGAACTTGAAGTATTTGGAACTCTTAGGGTATGGAAAATGAAGTTAATAATTAATCATACACAGTAAAACAGGAAGGAAAGGATTGTGTACATATAGGAACTTGGAAGTACTTGGGAAAGGAATGGAAATTAAGTTAATTATACAACAGGAAGGAATGGAGTGGATTCATCAGCCATAGCCGAATTCCGACAGGCTGGCAGGCTGCTCACAAAGCTGATGTCACCGCGTACGCCTCTTCTCAATGATGTCAGTTCTAAAAAAAACAAAACACGGAAAAAAAATTTTAAAAAGTCTGGGAAATTCGGAAATTAAGGGGTGCCACTCGGGAATCGTGGCACCCCATTATTTGGACCCAAAAACCGAAAATAACAAAGTGATTCTGTATGGTTGAGAGGTAGTCAGTCACCAAAGCCATGGATGGGGGAAGATGGTGCCTACCTTGACTTGGCCAAAACCTTTGACACTATTCCCCACTCAGGCATACTTGATAAACTCTCTCAGCTAGGCATCAATCCATATGTTACCAGATGGGTAGCAAACTGGCTCACTGATAGAACCCACGTAGTCAAAATAGGGAAAGCCACCTGAAGCAGTATACCCGTAACATGTGGTGTACCCCAGGGTTTGGTCTTGGGGCCTCTGTTATTTGGGATATACTTTTCTGAAGTGCAGGCCAAAACCAGTGGGCTATGGCTGACCAAGTTTGCAGATGACTGCAAGCTATGTGGTGTCATCAATTCCTCTAGTGATGTGGACATCCTCCAAGAGGGTCTCACTCAGACAAATGACTGGTGCCAGAAACATAGCCTCAAGCTGAATACCAAAAAATGCAGCATCATCCCCTTTGGGGACAGTGACATCCCCACAAATTATCACATTAATAACAATGTCCTAAGCATGCAATCAGTTGAAGGATTTGGGCACCTACGTTGATAGCAACCTGACTTTTGACCACCATGTTGCTTCCGTTGTATGGAAAGCCTTTTATATGGCCCACCTCATAAGTAAGGGAATCTCATCCAGGGACAAGGAGGTCATAATATCCCTGTATTCTTCCCTTTACTCTTCATTATTGAGTACAATTGCTCTTTCAGCATGTACCTTGCAAAGCACATGTAGCAGCTGGAGAGACCACAGAGGTTCCTCACCAGGAGAATCCAGGGCCTCAAACATCTGCCATAAACAGATAGGCAGAATTTCCCAGACTTTTTTTTCATACAGACTCCTCAGAGGTGACCACTGTCTAGCATACAAGGCAATTATGGACCCCACCTTGATGGGAGTGCTGCATATCCACAAGTCAACTCAAGTAACCCACACGCATGGCCAAAATCTGGTCTGTGACATCAACAAGACTTGTTGGCGGAACAGATTTGTGTCCCAGAGACTCCCCGATCTATGGAATAGACTCCCTCTCCACATCAAGCAGAGTACCTCTTTACCTTTTTTTAAGCGCAACCTGGATAACTGGATGGGGAAAAGAAAATATACCCCTGGAGTTCTATCTGTCTCCCTGCTGGACAGGGGCATTGGGTGCTGATTTGTCTAAACATGGGCTAAACTCTTGACTAGGCTTATAAGGGTTTCAGGGCCAATATCCTAGTAACCTCCTATGATCCTATGATAAGAAACACATTTTCCTGAGTCATGAGCATTGTTGACAGTGTCAGTAAAGGATACTAGAGCAGTGATAGTGCTGTGTGGTGGTCTGAATTCATGTTGGGTGAGAGAGAGAAGATTATTGTCAGGTAGGTATTGAAGAAGTTTATTGACACATTTTTCTAGAAATTTTGATAGGATAGTGGTCAAAAAACAGCAACTGGCCTAAGGTTTGAAATTTCTGTGGAGGTGTCACCTTTGTGGAGGGGAAGGAGGAAGGACTTTTTCCACAGGGATGGGGACATAAGCTTTCCTGATAGATCTATTAATGACTATGGAAACTGGGCAGGCAATTGAGTCAGCAGCCATTTTTAGGAATTCATTAGGAAGATTGTCTGCAGAGGGGAAACATGGCTTGATCTTGCACAAGAGAGATTCGATGAAGGAAGTAGAAACTGGTTGAAGGGAAAATGTGGAGTGACAGGTAATAGGGGGCTGAGAGAAAGCAGAGGGTGATGGAGGGAATTTATGAAAGAAGGTATGCTATCAAGGAAGTAAGAGTTAAATTGAGATACTGACTTCCTGGGTGTAGGATTTTTTTGATAGTGTGCCAGGTTTTTCGACTGGATTTGTGCTGATCTTGTGACTTTGCATAGAACTGCTTTTTATCTAAACCTTTACAAGGTTACGCAGTGCTTTGAAATGCTGCAAATTATTGTGAGTCTTATGTTTTAGGTAAGTTGTCCAAGTCTTGTCTCTTTTCTATACATGAGTGATCTGGTATAGACAGAAAGCCATGAAGTATAGTTGATTTTGACTTTCTTCCTTCTGTTGGGAAACTGTCTAAGGTGTTTAGGAATGTAGAATGGAATTGTTCAACTGCATCTGGAAAACCTCTCATATAATCCCACTACACAAAAGTGGGGCATCCACTAAACTCAGCAACTATAGGCCCATAGCTATTCTCCCTCCTTTTGCTAAGATCCTTGAAACATGTGTTCACACACAACTACTACAATATCTACTGCATATCTACTGCATAATAACCTACCATCCTCTTCTCAACATGGGTTTAGGCCACTACAGCCCTCTTTAACATCCCTAATTCAGTTTACCAGCTCAGAAACAATGGTCACCATGTCTCCTCTATCTTTCTGGATATGTCAAAAGCTTTTGACAAAGTTTCCTACCAGATACTTCTCAACAAACTAGCCACCCAAAATCTATCTAAGTCCACCCCTGTTATGGTTTCTTAACTGTTTATCAGACTGCCAACAAGCAGTCAAATGGAATAATGAACTATCGCCCATGCTAACTGTCTCAGTCGGTGTATCCTATGGGTCAAAACTTGGTCTACTGCTATTCTCCATATTCACAAATGAATTATCCACAGCCACACAACAATTATTCAATATGTTGATGATTCCTCCCTTATTTGCTCAGCACTCTCTAGTTCATCACTCCTTCAAACAACCCAAAAAGCCTTCAATGACATTGAAAATTACCTATTGATGCTCAACTTGTTCTCAATCCAAATAAAACTAAGCTCATGCTCTTTACTAATAACAAAACACATATCCAGCATCTCCTTTACCATCCTCTCTTCCAATAATACTATAATAGAACCAGTAGAGCATACTAAGCTCCTAGGAGTGACCATTGACAACAACCTGAGGTTTGAAAACCACCTAGCCATAAGCATCAAAATGGTACATATCACGGTAGTCTGACTGTATAGGATCAACTTTTCCTAACTGGCCCCACCAGACAAGCCATATCCCAAACTCACCTACTTTCCACTCTCCTATATGCCTCACCTGTACTTACAAACCTCAGAAAAATAGAGTTAAATAAATTGGAGTCCTGCTACAACAAAATAGCAAAATTTGTCTCAAACCTCCTTTAAAGATCAGACTACTGCAATGCATTGCAGCATCTAAAATGGCTAAAACTTCCTAATCTTCTGACCTATAACCAACTAACCTTCATACACTACATACTCAACCACCCAAATAGCTGTCCCTCTCTCAAATACCTTGTTTAACCCTACTCTAGATCTGGAATACTAAGACCCACCAACAAAGGCCTGCTAATAATTACCAAATCTAACAACAGCTTTGGGGATTCATAACTTTCTAATACACTACCTCAAACAATAATTAATTGCATCAACACAACTAAATTTAAGCATCTACTTAAGGAACACGTAGTCAACAACAGGATGTGCTCCTGCACAAATCCAGGCTGAATAGACTATCTCTGCCATATAGCTCTACCAGGTCATACTATCTTATTTGAACTCTCTTCCAGCTTTCTGCCCCCTTCCTCTATTTACTAGCATGAATTGACACCAAAAGTCCTACCCCCCTTCTCACTTTCTTACATATCTTGGTCTTTACTACGGTTGAGTTTAAGCACTGATCTTTTTACTCCTCTCATCTGGTAATACTCCACAATAAATATTTATTTATTTATTTATTTATTTGTCTTTTGTTAACCAGGTTAGTCTAACTGGGCTGGTGGCTCATTTTCAGTGGAGACCCGAGGAGAAAAGCTCCATACAAAGAACAAATATAGTTTACATAAGCAGTAATCTGAATTTGGATACATAACTGTATACATTCATGCCATATAAGAAATATGAGTACAAACAACAAATATTCATGTAACAGTCAAAATTAACAAACCATAAAAATTCAGCAAAAACAATAGTTAAAAATTACAAGCTGTAGAAGCATCTAGTAAAAATATGTAGATTTATAATAGGTCATCAGAAAAAAAAAAGCCCTAAAACATCTTTAATGATGAAACCAAGCTGGTAGAGACTGAGGAAGAAGTATTAAAATAGAATGGCAGAAGTAAAGGGGTGGGAAGTAAAGTTTGGGAGAGTCTAGAGAGTAAAATAATGCGGTTACAAGAATGGGGTGGGGTGGGAAGTACAGCAGTAAATAAGAGAAAAGATGAGCTTTAGGTATAGTATTGCTCAGTGGCAGAGCTCACAGTAAACAATATGTGTACTCCCTAAGTGAAATCACTGCGTGTATTAGATAAATTACTGCTGCTCTGTGGTCTAAGTAATGCGACTGTCTTATACAGGCTAGAAACCTACATGGTGTAACTTTTTCTCTGCCTATGTTAAAATACTGTAATTACTTGGAGTGTTGCTGTTTTAAATATGGTTATTTATTTATTATTATTATTTATAAATTTCTTTTTGGAGTTTTTCTCCCCAGGCCTCCACCAAAAATGGGCCCTTGGCCCAGACAAACCTTCCTGGTAAACAAATGTAAAATAAAATAAATAAATCATCTAGCAGTAAGTATTTAAGGAAGGACCAATTAATGGAGTTTAATATATTTGTAAAGGCCTGTTAGTCAAAGTTGGATAGGCTTCATACTGTTTTGTAGGTATGTTGTCTGCATGAATGAGAGATAAGTCTAGTTATCACTGACAGAGGCTGGAAGTGTCTTGGATACAGAGAAATTGCTAGGATGGGAGACCGAAATGCAATCAGTAATTGAGCCATTTTGGTTTGTGGAACTGGCAAAGGTTGGGTGAGTAATTAGTTGAGAAAAAACAAATAGGTTTATGCTATCTGTGTGGAATCATAAGTTAAGTTTCTGTCAGTCAGTATTGACATCACCTAATATTATTGTTTCCAGAGAGAGATTCTTTGACACCCATGATAGGATACTTTCAAGAGTTGATAAGTTATTGCCATGGGGTATTTATAAAGCTATAATGTAGAGACTTTTATTGTTGTTTAATTTAAGGTATGTGATCAATAGTTCAGCTTTGTCAAAGGAGGGTAAGGATTGTTTGTGAGGGGTTACAGAGATGGAATCAGGATATATTACTGCAACACTGCCTCGTTTTCATTTAAGTAAATCAGCTCTGAACATATTAAAGCCAGCAAGAAGTACTTTGGTATCTTTTATGTGCAGTTTAAGCCAGGTTTCAGTGATTACTAGTATGTCAGGAGACTGTGCAGTTATCCTAGCATGCATCTCAGAGATTTTGTTGCACATATTATGCGTGTTTACTGAGATAAATTTAAGCATATTTTGTGAACCTGGAATTTGGGCTTTTGATGGGAATTGTGTAATGTTGGCACCAGTGTTAGGGTGGATGTCATCACCAAGCTGAAGAAATTTCAAAATTGTATAGTAAAAGTAAGGTGTAATTTTGGTTACATTTTCAGTAATTTGAATGTTAAATAGGTATAGCTGTTTCTGAAACAGTTTAGGTTTAAAGAACAATATATTGTCTGTGTGGAAGAGATGAACAATGATGGGTAGGAAGCAGTGACGTGTTATTGGGGTAAGAGGTAGTGTCTGTAGGAGAGTTTAGCACAAGTCAGATAGGGACCAGATATGACAAAAGTGAAGAGAGGGAGAACAGCATTAGTGATAGGAGAGTAAGGAGAATCATTTTAGATTAAGGATTATTAGAGAGGTAATCAGAAAAACTACCCACGTGGATAATTGTAGGAGAGTAATAACGTTTGTAGAAATGAAGGAAGGGGAGTAGTGTGTAGATAGGATGCTAGTGCGATATTAATAGAACGTTGAGTCATGGAGTGTATGGATGAGGAGGGTGGAGCTAAAAGAGGAAGGAGTGTGGTGTGGATAGGTTTAAATTTAGAGGTAGTGGAGATGGATTGGATCTGGGGGCAGGGAAGGGGAACGAATTGAGCCCGCTGGGTGAACAGCGCAGGATGACTGCCCAGAGACTGAGAATCTTCAGGTAAGTACTCAGAAAAAAATATCAGTGAAGCAGCAACAAATCTATATAAAACACTTGTTATGGGGCCAGTTAAGTATTGGGAGAACAGTAGTAGGGTTTATAAGGTTACATACGCAGCATTAAAGAATATAAGCTTAAGGTCATTCTGTACTCCTCCTTAACTAAGCACAGTGGAGTCAGAAACTGCTGCAAGTACAATTCTTAATTAAATTAAGGTGGGAAGGGGATAGCTGCACTGGGTGTGTGTGTGTGTGTGTGTGTGTGTGTGTGTGTGTGTGTGTGTGTGTGTGTGTGTGTGTGTGTGTGTGTGTGTGTGTGTGTGTGCGTGTGTGCACACTATATATAGTACAAGTGTAAAAATAAAAACATAATATTAAAACAAATATTCAAGCTGAAAAACATAGCATATTGAATAGCCGATTAATAGGGAAAAAGGTTTTTACACACTTTCTTTTTTATAAAGTGTTTTGGTCAGGTTTGCAGTGAACTTTCAGGTGATTCTTTTTTTGAATCTATGAGTGTTTAAAATCATCCAAGGGGTGCCTTGTAGTTTAGAAGTGATGGGGGTAGCATAATTATTTAGTGTGTACAGTCCTTGGATTGGGCAATCAATAGGGGGGATGACGTTTCCGGAGACCACAGTCTCCCATGTGGGTGATCCCATGTGATATAAGCTCCATCATTTTCTATAATGCATTGTGGCTCATGTTTCCATTTTTTTTCAGCTACTTCAGTATTATAGGTTCATAACTTCTTAGGTGGTCACTAGACGATTGACCCGAAGGACTTTATAAGCCTAGCCATGTGCACCCAGTATAATGCTAGATAAACCCAATATAAAGAATTTTCCTAAACTCAAGAGCTTAGTTAGCAACAACTGCCCATATCTAGGAGGGTCATAGGTGAAATCCCCAGCAAGAATTTACAGTTTCCCATCCAGTCATCCAGGCTACACTTAAACAGGTTCATAGAGGGGCTCTGTTTGATGTGAATTGATAGCCTATTCCAGAAGAGTGGCAACCTCTGAGAGACATATCTGTCTCTCCAGCAGGTCCTGTTTATGTCGTACACCAGGTTAACGTCCCTAGATTAGGATGACCCTTGTCCCATTTGACTTGCGGATGTGTAGCATTTCCACTAGGTTTAGATCAAGATTGCTCTGTAGGCCTGGCACAAGCCTCTTCTAAATAGTCTGTACGCTGCTGAGTACAGTGACAATGAATTCAGTCTGTCAATGTATGACATGCTGGAGACCCTGAATTTTCTTGGTTAGAGATCTCTAAGGTATGGCAAGTTGCTGCAGGTGCCTGGTAGGGTACATACCAAAGGGAGCACTGTATTCAATTACTGGCCTGATGAGGGTCGAATACAGAGGAGTTATGGCCTCTTTCACTGTTGAGGCAATGCCTTACTAATAAGGTGCGCAACATAGAATGCCTTCCTTATCACAGTAGACACATGGTGGTCAAAGTTTAAGCTACAGTCAACTTGTGTTTTAAAGTCTCTCACTACTGAGTCATTAATTAGGGTATTATTATTTATATGACAGTCTGCAGGGATATCGTTTTTACCGAAGGGGATGATAATGCATTTTTAGCATTGAGTTTGAGTCCATGGCTTTGGAACCAATCATAGTTTTTTGTAAGTCCGTTTTGAAGTATATTGACATCATTTTGGGATTCAATGATTGCACCTAATTTGCAATCCTTAGCAAACTTACTCAGCCACAGCCCCTCTGTTTTGGCCTGAACTTCTGAGAAGTATATTCCAAACAATAGGGGCCTAGCACTGCCCCCTGTAGAACCCCAATTGTGACAGGTCTGCTGGTTGATGTAAAGTCCCCAACTATGACTGAGTGTCATATGTCGGTTAACCAGTTAGCTACTTACCTGAGAGCCTATGGGTTGATATTCAACTGGGAGAGTTTAGCAATGATGCCCAAATGTGGGATTGTGTCACAGGTCTTGGCTAAGTCAAGGTAGGCTGTATGCACAAATTTACCTTCATCTATGGCTCTAGTGATGTTTTCAAAGAAGTTCACCAGGTTTAACAAGCATGATCTGCCTTTGACAAAACCAAACTTGTTGGATCAAGGGTTTGAAGATCACCTATGTCCTTATTTATAAGATCCATGATGATTCATTCCATAGCCTTCCAGATACGTCTGGTTAAGCTTATGGGTCTATAGTTCCCAGGATCTGTTGCTGTACCGCCATTATGAAGGGGGAGGATGGTTGCTGTTTTCATTTCAGCAGGGACAAAACCAGTACTCAAAGTGTGGTTGAACAGAGTATGTAATGGAATTGCTAACTCATATTTTAGACCACTTAAAACGTAACCTGGGATGCCATCTGGCCCCATAGAGGCTGTGTTTTTGGACTTAGAGAGAGCATTAATGACTTGCGCTTTAGAGATGCAAGGTGGGGGAGATGTAAAGAGAATGCTTTGCTGAATGATTGGAAGGGACAGAGGTGTGAAATTTTTGCCAAATCTGTCAGCTAATAGGTTAGCCATTTTCACAGGATCAGTGTGTGTGATGCCATCCACAGCTAGTTCAGCACACGTCTGGGTCCAACCTTTTTAGGTTAAGGATATAGCTGAAGAGTGCCTTATGGTTATCCTTAGCTATGGTTGCTATATATTTTTTTGAAGTTGCCCTTAGAGGATTTTAAAAGTTGTCTTATTTGTTTGTTCATGCAGAGGAGGGTGTTCTTCCAGTGCTGGGGCCTCTTTTTTTTATTCTTAGACAGCAACTTCTTCCTCTTGTTGTATAACTTTTTAATGAGAGATGTCCACCAGGGAGGCTTGTTTTTTCTTGAGGCTCTTGTTTTAATCCTATCTGGTACAGCTGTGTCAATACATTTGTATAAATGTTTATACAGGGTATTTGTGTATACCTTAGTATAGTTGTCAATGTCATCTATGGGAGCAGGAGCTTGGAAATTATTTATGCCATCCCTTAGGAGGGTATAATTAACTTTAGAGAAATTTTTTAGCCTGACTTCACCTAAGAGTGGTGCAGGTGTTATAGTTACTTCAAATATGACTGGTTTGTGATTGGATATAACTAGTGAAGGTCCTATACTTGTGGTGGTGCAATGGTCACCCATGTTGGTGATGACCGGTTGCATACTATTTGTTCCAGGGCAATAGTGTTAACAAAGTTCAGGAACCTTTGTGCGAGCATGTTGGTACCCGTATACATTTCCAGTCAATGGAGGGATAGTTAAAATCGCCCATGACTACAGTGTTTGGTTGTAATTTGAGTGACTCAAGTAGGTCCAAACAAGCAGCATTGTTATCTTGGTTCACTGAAGGATATCTATACCTAACGACGACTTGAAGGGGGGGGTGTTACCTACAGTTAGTTGAACTTGGAGTAACTCCATGGAGTTTTCCTGTCTAACCAGTCTAGAGGTGTATTTATCTTTGATAAAGACAGATACTCCTCCTCCTTTGATTCTCACGTGATCATTTTTGTGGTCAGAAAGTGTGGAAGGCATTGTAGCCTTGTTAGGCCAGGGTACTCTCTGTGGCTCTGAACCAAGTTTCTGTAACTCCACAGGCATCAACATCCATCCTCCATGGAAAGGAGTGCTTCCAGACACTGCAGTTTCTGATTTAAACTCCTAGCATTTAGCAGCATGACCTTTAATTTATTTGTGAGTGATATTTTCATGTCAGAAATGTTGTTCTTGAGACCTTGTCTACAAAAATGCTCTATGAAGATGGCAAGTACTTTAGCCAGTAACCGATAGCCTAGATGTGACAGGTGAAGACCATCTCTGGCAAAGCAACCTGGTCTACCAACCATGCCAACCATGTCATCCCAGGCTGGAAGGAATCTGACACCAGAAACTAAGCCGATTGTTGAAGTCAATCATTGTCTGTTTATATTGTGGTATCATCCTAGATAATAGTTGAATACTGCTCAAGGCTAGGGATATACCTGCCTGGGACACATATTCAGAGAGCTCAATCATGTCTCTCTTCACATAGTCCAGTGAGGTACATCTTAAGTCATTCACACCAACATAAACTATGATGGAAGTCATAATGGTACTTGTTGAGAGACTTGAGAACATGTGTGATCTGATGGATCCTGTCACCCAATAGACAGCTGACCGTAACCATCTCCTTGTCCAGCCTGGAGAGTAGGACATCTGTGTGTCTCACAATGGAATCAGCTATGACTGAAAAATTTGGTTTAGATGTACTTTGCCTTAGGGACTTATTTGGTGAGACACTAGTGCTTGTGTTTTTATGTGCTGAGTGCTGTATTTGCTGTATTAGATGTAGCATGCTTGTGTTTGGAAGATCTCTGGTGTTTAGGTAGGTTTCTGGTGAGTACATCTTCATATGATGGTTTATGTGTTGACTGTGTGGTTTGCGTAGGAGGTGTAGTATGTGGGGTAACAACCTGTTCAGTGTTACTATTCTGTACCTGAGAGAGCAAGGATTTCAAATTCTTAGTGTAGATGCATCTCTCATAAAATCTACTTGGGTGGTTCAGGAGTAGAGGGTTGTTGGTATACATGAGGCAGTTGCTACACTGCCTAAAGATACCCATGTCAATCAGGCTAGTAGGAGCAATGGAGGGAAACTGACCATCCATAATGCTAGGTTAAATCCTGTTTTCACAGTGGGGAGAGAAAATAGTGGGGTGTGGTATAAATGAGTGCTCTAAATGGGGGTCTATACTAATGGGGAAGCTCTATAAAGGGTCTATATTAACAATGGGAGACTGTGGAGAGAGTTTCCTGTAGAGGATTTAAACTGGAGAGATTTGCTTATGTGCAATTACAGGGAGCTGTGTTTCTGCACTGTGCAAATACAAGGCTTTTATACCAGCAGGATGAAAGACTTTTCTAAAGTTAAACCTTCAGGCCAATCAGATAAAAACACAAAAGCTATGAACCAGTAGTTTCCACCTTAGATGGGTTGAATTTAGCTCTCTGCCCTCACCAGAGTAAAAAAAAACTGCCAGTGTAAAACAGCTGTCTTTGAGCTTAAGTGCAGTAACAAATGCTTTAGGACAGATGTAAGAGTTCCTGCAATGTCAGGAATCCTTGGAAATAAGTTCACTAAACCTGAGAAATGTTCACAGCACACAAAAACTTTGCAAAAGAGATGGAGTTCCTTTAACAAGTACAGGCTGAAAAACAGTGATAAATTCAAGAAAAGAATAAATGCAGCACAGAATTGTTAAATACCACTGAAATAGGTAGAGCAGGGGCAAAAATATGCATATATCAGCTTTGTATTTCCAGATGGTTTTAGAAGCAATCCAAGCCAGGCAACAAGGAAGCTCTGAATAAGTGAGCACAATCTTACAAAAATGTAATTCTTTTATACCAGCAGGAGGAAAGACTTTTTTAAAGTTAAACCTTCAGGCCAATCAGATAAAAACATAAAAGCTATGGACCAGTAGTTCACACCTTGGATGGGTTGAATTTAGCTCCCTGTCCTCACCAGAGTGCCCAATACCCAATGCAAAAATCTTGCCACATTATTATGCCTTTCAGCATACAGTTCTTCTGTAATTAGTATATCACTACCAAAAACAAGATGTGTGACTGTTTCCAATTCTGTTTTACCAAAACTACATTTGTCTGTTTCTCCCACATGATCAAAACGTAAGTAGTCCACTGTCTTGGGCCACCAGTATTAACCTTTCTTCCTTTGGTTTAAATTTACCTCTACTTAATTATTCCTGCATTCAGTCCTGATTAACATGAGGTTCTTCCAAGAGTTTTCTATAGTTGCAACTATGTTTATGCATTTTCCACATTTCTTGCCTTCTCATTTGATCCTTCACCTTATATTATTTCTTTTTTTTTCGGCACATTCAGTTACTGCCTGATTTTTATCTACTTCTGGTTTGATTTCCATTCCTGCTTGACACCAACATGCTTCTGCTAAACTAAGCAGATAAGTCATCTTAGACTTATTCTCCTCATGTTTCAAAACTTTCACTATGTTTGGGTCTTATGAGGTCAGCAGTCCCATGACTGCAGATCTATACATGTAATCAATTTTGAGGAGGCCCATGCCTCCTTCACAATAGGGAATGGATAGTCTTGGTATGCACTGATTTTTAGAAATCATTTCATGAGCATGAAGCATCCTTCTTGTTTTCCTCTCCAACACTTTTTGGGGATAGTCAATCACTCCAAAATTGTAAGTTAAGACAGGAAGAGCAAATTGGTTTATATAATGGATTTTGTTCCTATATGTCAGTGCTGTTTAGAGTATTAATTTAAGTCTTCTAAAATACTCCTTACTAAGTTTTACTTGCATTTCTTCATGTTTTTTGTGGATCCTCTATCATTTCCCAACTATTTATACACACCATTTTGCTGAAGTTCTTTTATGTCACATTCCTGTACCAAACTGATGTTTTCTTGGTGCTGCAGTCTTCCTGCTTTGAATGTTGCTTTTGCACATTTATCAAAATCAAGTGACATTCTTATATCATCTGAAAAGGTTTTGACCACTTGCAGTTGTGCTTTCAGTTCCTCGTTTGATGAATTATATAGTTTTAAATCATCTGCAAAAAGAAGATGAAAAGTCTTTACACTTTTTTGTTTTCTGGGAGCCAAATTGTAGCCATGACCTAATCTGTTAAGTATACAGCTTAATAGGTTAAGGGTAAGATAAAAGAACAGCAGTGACAAAGAGTCACCCTGGAATACCCCCCTTTGAATTTTTATTCTTGGAATAATAATTTGTCCTTCATCATGACTTAACTGCAAAGGGGTTGCCACTGTTTCGTGGTTGCTATAATGTGTTATACATTTTTAAGCACTCTTTTATCCATGAATGTAGGATACTGTCAAAAGCTTTTTTGTAGTCTATCCTTGCCATACTTAGATTCTTCCCTTTTTTACAGTTCTCCATTATGACTTTATTTAACATCAAATGATCCTTTGTTCCATATGACTTTCTTCTATTACACTTTTGTTGTACTGCCGTGATTGAGTTTTTTCTAAATGACTATAAACTCTGTCAGCATCAATTCCAGTGTATAGTTTATACATCATCTGAAGGCAAATTATTGGTCTATAGTTTTAGGATAGCTTGCAGGTTCACGCTAAAGTAGGAGTATTGTTTTTCCTGTTGTCAACCAGGCTAGTGTCTGTTTGTGGTGTGCATATAAATAGTTCTTACTCATGGCTAAATCTTCATGTAAAGATGTTAATACTTTTAGCCAGAAGCTAGGTACTGCATCTGGGCCTGGGATTTTCCAATAAGGAGCTCTTCTTAACTTTGTTTCAATCTCTCTGGCTGTTACTTCATCCCATTTCATATCCTGTATATTTGAACTTCATATTCTTTCTTTTACTTCTTCTATAAATTCAGCATCTTTGTTATGTTCCGCAGGATCTTCATAGATATTTCTCCAAAATGTATATATTTCTTCTTTTTTTGGTGGTGTTTCAATTTCTTTTGTCTTGTTTCACAATTCTCTATAAAACTTTTTTGGGTCATCAATAAATTACTTATTTTGTATTTTTCCTTTATATTTATCTGCATATCTTCTAGGTTTTTCTGCCTGTGCTGATATTTTTAGATTATTATTTGCGATAGTGCACAACAAATCCTGATTTGTTCTGATACTATGCATTGGTTTTATTACATCTATCTTTGGTGATCTATTCACTCTTCTAACAATGACACATCTTGTCTTAATTGCTTTATAGTTTTCACTATTTGACACTTCCACGAAGACATTAGATTTCTCCCCTTCTTTTCCCTTACTACCCTGTGTTCTTGTGGTAGAACTTTATCAGTTATTAATTTAGCTGCACAGTAATATATCCTGTTTACTTCTGTTATTCACATGAATCTCTATGGACAGTCCTAATTACTGAGTTTGTTTTTTTTTTTTTTATCAAACCTCTAACTTTTTGGGTTTTATTGACTTTCTGTAATCTATTTAGTCTATTTCTTTCATTGATCTTAATATGTCTGTCCATCTCTATTAAAATCAAGCAACTCTTCCCTTAGATCATTTTGTTCTAAACTGAGAGCACTTTCTTTGTTCTCTGTTTCCTGCAAGCATTCTACAAAAATTTTCAGAGCATCTTCCTGAGCCACATTCTCTTTGGTTTCATCCTGTATCATCTGTTGTTCTTTTATATGGGAACTCTCTGGCATATCAGTCCACAACATTGACTGTTTCAGCGTTACCACAGCTTCCTGCTCCTTCCCTTGCTGTACAACTCCAACTGAACTTTTGTAATGGTTTCCTATGGAAGGCTCCAATGTATCGTCATATGGCAACTGATCAGATTTTTCCTGCTCCACTGTTTTTTCCTTAATTTGGGCATCCATTGTTCTATCCTGTTAAGATGTTATCTGAGTTAGATTTTCTACACTAAATCCTACACTTCGCAGGTAATCCATAACCTCAGTTTCTATTTCTTAATGTTTCCCTTACTAATCCTATTTTTTACTTTTCCTATTTGTTTTCTTGCTTTTTGTATTGTAAAATGTTCCATGTCCAGATGCCTTTGCCTGTGTTTCTCTTCAAATATCTTTGGTGCTACACTTTTTGTATTGATTAGTTTTGCTTTCTCCTTTGCATAAATATTGCACCATATTAAATCTCCTTTTCTTTCCCATGTCCATATTTCTTCTTCAGATGTCTCCTGCTCCTCCTGTTTCTCATTACTTTTTGGGCTCGTTCCATCATGCTAAGATGTAACCTGTGTTAGACTTCCTACATTAAATCCTTCACTTATCTAATATTCCATAACTTCAACTTCTATTTTTTTAACTTCTACTTTACTAATCTTATGTTCTATATTCCTTCTTTGTGAACTTTTTTTTTAATTGTGAAATTTTCCACATCTGGATATCTTTGCCTGTATTTCTCTTTGAATATCTTTGGGGCTACCTTTTTTGTGTTGATTAATTTGGCTGTCTCTTTTGAATAAATATTGCACCATATCAAATCTCTCTTTCTTTCCCATGTCCATATTTATTTTCTATACCTTACAAAGGTCTCTAGATTTTGTTCTTTACATTTTTGTACTTCCTCAGTTACTTATTTTTCCAAATGGCCCAGTGGTTTTTGGTCTATATAATGTTTTTCATAAATCTGTTTTATTAATGAACACAAATGTTTATTTCAAGATTCTGACAGTTTCTCTTGTGGAAGTATTTTTCTTTCCTCTAATTTCTCTTTTAATCTTTTTGTATATCTTCTGTCTTGAAATTCTGGATTTCTTGCGTAATAGCAACAATACATGCATTCTTTCTTATCCTCAATAGTCTACTCTATTGTCTTTATGGCTCTTTTTTGGCCTATCATTTTTGTTATTTTTGTGGACTGCTACTTCCTTCTACAACAGGGAGGCCATCTTCCCCCTGAGCCTGGTCTTAGCCTATTGTAGGAATGTTTCGATGTCTTGAGGATTCTACACTGTCATTTTTTCCAGTCCTGGTACCAGTGCGTTTACCAGCATTGGGCACTTTGTTTTATCCTAGATCTTGTGTACCCAGCTATCTTGTTTTATTTTTAACCTACTTCTGTCCATGATATATGCCATATAAAGTACAGTCTACATATCAGTGTTAGCTCGGTGAGATTTTGTGAAAAACATGGTCCACCTAGTGAAGGCACTCACCAAGACTTGAGGATGAATTCAATTCTAGCAATACTACTCTGCTTTGCTTTCTGATTTAGTGATTGATCTCTACTGGAAGGATTTAACAGAAGTCAGGAAGATGGATATGACTGACAGGCAGCTGCATTATGACTATGAAGGAAAAGAAGGAAATTATTTTTTTTCCACACGGTAATCTAAATTTTCTTCTATGTGCTGGCTATTATTCCAAAAACCCACAGATCATTCCATTGTAGGCTATCTCAACCCCATAAAAACCCACATATCCTTCCATTGAAGGCTATCTCAACCCCACAAAAACCCACATATCGTTCCATTGAAGGCTATCTCAGCCACACAAAACCCCCCAGATCATTCCATTGAAGGCTATCTCAACCCCACAAAAACCCACAGATCATTCCATTGAAGGCTATCTCATCCCCTCAAAAACCCACAGATCATTCCATTGTACACTATCTCAGCCCCACAAAAACCCACAAATCGTTCCATTGTAGGCTACCTTAGCCCCACAAAAACCCACAGATAGTTCCATTGAAGGCTATCTCAGCCTCACAAAAACCCACAGATTGTTCCATTGATGGCTATCTCAGCCCCACAAAAGCCCACAGATTGTTCCATTGAAGGCTATCTCAGCCACACCAGTAATAAATGCATGTGCATAAGTCAGTGTTTGTAAGACGTGGAATTCAGGAAGAAGACTTGTCAGATAATGGTCCTCAAGAGTAAAAACAGTTGTCAAGAGCCTTTTAGTTTCAATACATTTCAAGCCAAAGATATCCTCAGTCAAACAGACAAGTGGGATTTTAGATATAGACTGTAAAATATATGATAATGCTTTGAAACAACTCAGAAAACAACAAACTAAAATACAGCACCACTGTACTAAAAGTGTTAGAAACGTACTTTAGCTAAAAGAAGACTTGGTGTTATTAGGTTACAGTAATGGTCACAAATTTCCGATAAAAACAGTTGCAGATGGACATGAAAGTTCAATATCCTAAGAGAAGATAAGCATAACAGGAAGTCACTAACATTTACTGAAACTGCTAAATCTAGATTACATGCCAGAGAATCAGTTGGGCAGACCTGATCCAGATTTGCTGTGCTCAAAATACACTGATTTTTTTTTCTTAGCTGAGGAGGGAGTGGGAGACTTATGACATCAGATACTAATTTAAAAACTGGAGATAATTTAGTCAAGGAATTGCCACCTTCCAGTTCTGCTGTAAAGAGTGGTAATATCATACCTTAAAACAATGGCTACTATAGCAGGTATGGTTGACCTGTTAAAAAGCCACTCAGATTTAGTTATTGTACATAAAGTTCATAGTCATGCTTGGATTTTAATTTTTGGGTGTTATTTCTATAACCACAGCCACATGACTTGCTAGTATAAAGTTAAATTTTAAAATCTATCGCATATTTATTTATTTATTTATTTTACATTTGTTGACCAGGCTAGTCTGGCTGGATATATGTCCATTTTCAGCAGAGGCCCGAGGAGGAAAGCTCCACTATATACTAGTGCCAAACATAAAAAAAGGTACTTAAAAACAGCACAGTAGGATAAAAATATTATAGGCATGTAAAAAAGAGCTAATTAGCTTAGTAATAGTATAGAAGGAAATACAATGGAATATAGAAAAACAGTGAGGATTCCTAGTTCTATAATCTTAACCATGCAATAATACTAATGTTGAAGGAGAGAAAATAGTGACTCACCCCTGAGTCTATAGAAATATTTACAGTATTTACAATAATGATAAAAACTTTTAGTGCCAGGGCACTATTTTTAAGAAACAGAAAGTTACACAGGGAGCAAGATATAGGTTTAAAATAGAAAGGATAGATGACTGGTTGTAAAAATGTAACAAGTAGAAAGAGAAAAAGGTGTTTTATGAAAATTAAAATGGAAGTGAAATTCAAGGTGAGCTACAGAGGGGGTTAGCGCTAGTGATAGTGACAAGTAGAAGAGTAGAGTAGAGAACTGTAAGGAGAGTAGGAATGCTGAGGTCAGTCAGGATTAGAGCAAGGACATAGCCAGTGAGATTTGAAATAGTTCCTTAGTTGTTTCTTGAAAAGTTGTGCTGAGCCTAGAGTGGTCAGTTCTGTGGGAAGTTTATTCAGTGTGCCAATAACATTTGTAAACAAGGAGTCACCAGCTTTATTGTGTGATTTGAGAGTCGCAACTAGTAGTTTGTTAGCTGAGCAAAGTGAAATAAGATTCTTGGGCAATAAGGTTATTAAGTATGGGTATATTAGTATGGTAATGGAGTATTTTAAAGGTAATAACTAGTTGATGTAGGAGAATAAGATTTTGTAGTTCTAGCCACCCAAGCTTTTTGAGATTAACACAATGGTGGGTTCGAAATGGGGAGCCTGAGGCAAACCTGGCAATGCTATGGTAGGCTGTGGCAAATTTTTTAAGGTTAGATTTTGACAGGTTCATAAGAGATGGAGAGGCATACAATAACGTAGAGATGAGATGAGTTTGGGCAAGAGACACCCTGGTGGTAGGAGTAAGAAAGGTCTTGAGTCTATAGGGGGCACCTATCTTTTTATTAACTGTTTTGATGGTTAGGTCAATATGGTAATCACAGTTTAGTTGATTATCTATTGTAAAGCCTAGAAGTTTAGTGGAACAATCAGGTGAAATGATAGTGCCATTGTTAGACACAATAGAAAAGGAAAAAGGGGCAGACTTAGGGGTTGGGGAGAAGAGTAATAATTTGCTTTTTTTGGGGGTTGAGGAGGAGACAGATAATTTGGAACCATTTTTCAGCAGCTGAAAATATTTTTTGGGTCGAAGAATGAAGTACAGCTAGAGATGCAGCAGAATAGATGATAGTTGAATCGTCTGCATACTGAATACAAGTGGATGTTGGGAGTGAAGTAGACAGGTTGTTTATAAATATGGAAAAGAGAAGGGGACCTAAGATGGATCCTTGAGGGACACCGATAGTGACTGGGAGCTGAGAGGATAGATGGCTGTCCCATAGGACAGCTTGTTTCCTATCTTTCAAATAAGAGTTGAACCAGTGCAATGCCGAAGAGTCAAGTGAGAAAGATGTCAGAGTGTCAAGTAAAAGTTGATGGTTAACCATATCGAAGGCTTTAGAGAGGTCAGGAAATAAAGAAGAGGAAAATAGGTTGTTATTGCGGTTTTTCATTTTCTAAATAAGGGATGCAGTTTCCAAAGAAAATATAAAGGAATTTGGATACATAAGTGGTGCAACTGGATGGATCTTGGCACTTGTGAGTAAAGCTCTAAACAAGCAACAAGTCTGTCTCTTGTCTTGTCTTTTGTAGTCTATCACCTCATACCTTTGCTGGCTTCTTTCCACTAATGCCCTTTTCAGGAATATCAGAAGCTGAATCTGGAAGATAAAGGTTAGAAAATGAAATTCAATAAGAAATTAAAAAAGAAACATTTTGAGATAAAAGACTAATGCATGATGTCAGATGTGAGTCACGAACGGGGGGATAGGCACTCATGTCATTGCATACAGATTTAAATGGGGGGGTCTCTGAGAGTGCATAGAACAAAAAATGAATGTATCTGGGGAAAAGAAAAACATGTTTAGAGACAGTTTGCTGTATTTCAAGTAGCCAGACAGGTTCATTGCAATCCAATGTCTGGATATTTGAGAAGCTGATAAGAGTCTGGATTAGTCTCTGTCATATTTGCATAAATGTCTGTTGGTGGGGCTGTCTGCTAGTGTACCAACATGCACTTCAGTTACTGAGAGGAACATTTTGCTCATTCCAGTTTCTGCAACCTGAAAGGCATTATCATGGGAAAAACTGTTTGGCTTCCTTCAAACATATGTCAGAGTACATGACCACTGCATACAATCCTACAGTCATTTTTTCTTGATGACCCTCCTGGGATGCTTTGAAAAACACAGCATGTTTTTTGTTGTTTTATATGTGAGCAAACAAGTATGTCCCCCGCTTAAGACACACTTTAATTTTTTAATGTTGTCTAATTTTAAAGATCCTGACGATGACTGTGGTTGCCGGACTGCTCTGTCCATCAGATGGACATACCAGATGATAGGGCAGTTATATTAGGCTATGCATTGCAAGATGTGTTGCCTGGTACATAAAAAATGAAGATGTAGCATTTACTTTCGGCTTTTGTAAGCATTAATATCACAACTTGATTTTTAGATACTGCTAGAGTGACAGCAAACCAAGTCCACAGGTAGCATAATCCATTATTTATACAAAACTTGAGCAAATGAACACACCCATTATTTTTGGAAATGAAAGCACTCTGTTTTATGAAGAGGAAAGAAGGAAGTCAACAAGAGGCAAAAGACTGCGTTATTATGGGATAGTGATGTTTATTTTATTTCACTCAGTTTCTGGTAACCGGGTAAGGTACAACAAATGTATATCATTTTTTCAGCTGAGTGTCTTTGGAACAAGAGTTGTAGTAAGGCACCCAGAATGTTCTCAGTCCTGACTTAAAACTCTACATCCACGTCTGTAATGTGAATATTATTACAGTGATAAAGATATTTCAAAAATAAATGTAGAGAAATATCGTTTCTCCTCCACCTGTGAAGTTTATAAGATGTGCATGAGTGTTGGCAAAAGAACATGAAGTCCTCAGTTTATCCCTGTGATGCATAAAGCTCAGGTGACCCTTAAAGCAGCCTTAGGTCATAGTGTTCCTATCTAGATGCATTATCTCAACTGCTGAGAGAACCATTCATCTGACTGTGTAGCTTAGCCAGTATATTAACCTCCACTCTGGCTTTGTTATTCATAAAAATGCTATAAAAGACATTGGTCTGAAGCAATTGCATTAGGAATATAAATTAAATAGTGTGTGTACATATATGTATGTGTATGCTTAGCCATCCATGTGTGTATCTTTCTGTTTCAAGATGTTTTTGTTTCGGAGTGTAGCAACCTTGCCTCATGTAATTTCAGTAAGATAATTACATGGACTGGAATGTACATTACTTGATCAAATTCCTGCATCTCTTTCTGACAGGTAATTAAATGTTATCTGAAGTCTGTCTGAATATGATCCAGAAAATTGCTTTAAGTATGGAACAGACCCTACAACAAGAGGACTGCATTACTAAAACTAGGACTGCAGGTGAGGGCAGGTACACCTAGGGTTCAGAAAGCTGTACAGCATCATGATAAAGTAATTATAGCTAAATGAGTTTCCAGTGACATCATGTGTCTCACTGCACAAAGAGAGGGGAGCAGAAATAAATACTTTTTGTTCAACTACGTCTGGTACTTTCAAAAGAAGGTCATTTTTTTGCCTCAGTAGTAAAACTACATTAAATAAAAACAAGATGTTTATAAATAAATGGCAAAAAAATGACAGGCAGATTGTTCTTTTACATTTGCATTAGATCTAGTCTATGTACATGTAATGAGACTCCAGACTGACCACTTTACTAATAAATCCTTTGGTAGATATAGAAATCTTTCATCTCAAAAAAGATTTCTACCTTTGTTCCAAGTAAATACACTGAAACAGGATCTTATATCTAAATTGAAATAAGAAAAATTACAATGCTACTGATGTAATTATTTTTCTCACCTTATTCTAATCAACAAATTAATATGTGAGTGTATCAGTGTTCACTGTTTTGGTCACAGCTGTTTCTTTGTTGGCTATGAACAGTTTTCCTTTAATTTTACCATTTCATTTTGGGAGAAAAAATCCCCTTATTTTGCCTAAAGTATTATAACAAAGGTCTCAGGCTGTTATAAAGGCATTTGTTAATTCCTGCTGTGTGGGCACTAACATAATAGATGTGGTTATGTCCTGGCAAGAGTATTACCAAGTGTGTTCTTTTATCCCCCCCCTCCATGAAGCCAATCATCAGCTTATCCTGGTGCCCCATCCTATGTGGGGGTCTACCTACCCCTCTTAAACTCCCCTGAACCAGGGTTGGGGCCAACAATGATCACCAGAGTGCCCTGAGGCCACACATCATCCTTTCTGACATGGGGGTTGTAACAACTTACCCTCATTTTCCTTCTCCCCTCAGTTTGACCATTAAGTTTGAAGTCTACTCCCCTCTAATGGTCATGCTTCCCCACCGGGAATGCCTGGATGAATGCTATTCACCCTGGGATAGGTATCCCAATCCCTCCCTCCTTGCCAGTGCCTCAGACACCCAAGATGCTGCCAAGGCACAGCCTATGGCCCAGTGTATTCCACTGCACAAGGCTCTTGTGCTAAGAGCCTTTTCCTCCTGAGTGTACTCATGTAGGGATATAACACCTTATAGTGCTTTAATCAATGTCTAAAATTACTTCCATGCCAAAACAAATAAATAAAAGGTGTAAACAGCAGAATAAATAATTACAGGAAAAAAGTTCCCTAATTCAACTACTTGTGCTGGACTGAGTCATACAGTTTCTGTCTCTGTCTCACACACACACACACACACACACACACACACACACACACACACACACACACACACACACACACACACATGCACCCACATTACATGGATATGATATGAATATTGTACATTTATTTTACTTAACTTTTTTTGACCAGATAGGTGCCACTAATGATGTAGCCCTGTATCAGGTGACACCTGAAGTGTTTTTAATACTAACTAGTAGGATACAGCTAGGGCACTGGGAGAAGTTCCTTACACTTACTCTGCTAAGTAACTTCTGCTTGAACAGCCACCAGTAACTTGGCTTACCACCTCTCACCACGAGGAAGGCACTTGGGGAGTGGAACACTCCCATTTTACTGTACTGCAATGTCAATATTTAAATATTAACTCATTCCCTCCAATCTAGCTCTGAAGTTTGCACTACAGCTTTCAACTGGCTGACCTAATACTTTTTGATAAAACTAAATTCAAGTGTTCATAAATCTGGGACAATAGAAATTAATAAAGAAGTGTAAATAAAAAAACTCTTCAGTACAAACTCTAGATCTTAAACTGGGTTTTGTAAGTCAGAGTAAACATAGTGACTATTAAGCCTATAATATTTTTGCAAACAACTTACAACATATCAGCAACTACTAAAGTTAAACAAATACTGTCGGCAGCATTTTGTTTATCCAGCTAAAGGTTTTCAAATTAGGCTACACAGTTCTGTCTGTGCCACTTGGTTGTTGAGATACTTAGATTAATAGAAAATATATGGCAATATAAATAAATATGAACAATTAACCTCACTTTACCTCCACTAGTCAGAGGCAAGTATTTGTGCAGTTGTATTCTCCATCATAATCTTTAAGATGAAACATTTCAATAACTTGTATGCAGCCTGGTTTTGGAATTAGTAATGTAAATATGAAACTGCAGTATTAGACACCTACAGACGTCAATATCATGTACCGAGAGAAATGCCTGAGGGTGTAACTAGGCTTTAATGAATTGATTTAAGTATTTGGTGTGGTGATAAAACCTATAGCCGTCTAGTGTCCTAGAATCAAAGTCAAATGTGTGGCCTGTTTGGGCAGTACATTGCTGCACTCTTTTCCTGCTACTTCATCAGTTCAGCGCTGTGGAAGTGTGCTAGGACTGCTACTTCATCAGGTCAGTGCTGCGGAAGTGTGCTAGGACTGCTACTTCATTAGGTCAGTGCTGCAGAAGTGTGCTAGGACTGCTACTTCATCAGGTCAGTGCTGCGGAAGTGTGCTAGGACTGCTACTTCATCAAGTCAGTGCTGCGGAAGTGTGCTAGGACTGCTACTTCATCAGGTCAGTGCTGCGGAAGTGTGCTAGGACTGCTACTTCATCAGGTCAGTGCTGCGGAAGTGTGCTAGGACTGCTACTTCATCAGGTCAGTGCTGCAGAAGTGTGCTAGGACTGCTACTTCATCAGGTAAGTGCTGCGGAAGTGTGCTAGGACTGCTACCTCATCAGGTCAGTGCTGTGGAAGTGCGCTAGGACTGCTACTTCATCAGGTCAGTGCTGCGGAAGTGTGCTAGTACTGCTACTTCATCAGGTCAGTGCTGCAAAAGTGTGCTAGGACTGCTACTTCATCAGGTCAGCACTGCAGAAGTGTGCTAGGACTGCTACTTCATTAGGTCAGTGCTGCGGAAGTGTGCTAGGACTACTGTTTTAATGTAAATGAAAGGAGATGCAAAACAATCAGGAGCAAACACATTTGTTAAACATTCAGTGTCATGAAGCAGGAATAATAGCATACCAGGGAGTTATTGGGAGTTATTGTTAGTTCTACCAGACTAAAAATGTACCATTTTAGGATACTTATAATGAAACTGTAAATATTCTTGTTAGACAATCAGTATAAAAAATAGGTACACATTTTACTCAGCAATATCCTTGTAGACTGAACTATGCATATGGATAACTGTGATACAGAAGCAATCTAACTAGTGCCATCCTCCATATAACTGTCTTGTAACTGCCATCTAACATACACACATTTCCAAAACTGAACAATAGCAGAAACTATTTTCATTGTAGAACTGTACCATGATGACCAGTCTTCTTTTTAATATTTTTAAGACCTGGGAATTGCAGTTCTATTCAGTATAATCACTAACTTCTGATTTAAATTCTTTTAATCTTCTCAAGCTGTATTTTTTTGCATCATCTAAAAGACATTAGCAACATAATTTATTGAAAGTGACTGCTTTATTTATCTTGTTGAAAGTGACTGCTGTATTTATCTCATGCTGATCCTTTTTAACACCTTTATACAGTAACCACTGAGTGCTTACTGTGGATCATTTAATTCATCTATGGTTCATAATACTTTTACCACAACATTCTGCAAACAAATTGCAGGGAAGGCTGATGTCACGGCCAGAGTTATAATAAACATGTGGGAACAGCCCAGTTCAAATTTGCATGAATATTTTATTACCTGCATCAAAGAACGATTGTAACTGACTGCTATATCTGATTTTATTTTTTCTGTTTTCTTAACTGGTGGTATTGGATAACACATATGATAAGAGCTTTTCATTTTCAGTAATTCTTTGTGGTTCATGTTTCTCTTGGTTCTCAGCTGCCTGTATGTTGTAGTGTTCAAACAATTCCTCAGTCTTGCTACATATTGTACCTTTCACTATACAGAGCCTCTGACATAAGTATATTACAACAAGATTTACAACTGTTCCTAGTGCTGTACTACAAAAGTACATTTGACTGTATCTCCCACGTTTTGTATAGACTTTGTAAATCAACATGTACATAGTCCACTGTCTTGGCCTACCATTATGAACCCTTCATTTTTTGCTTTAAATTCACTTCTCTTTAACCATGTATACATCAAATCTTCATCAACGTTTGGTTGTTCCGGAAATTCTCTGTACTTGCCGTTATAATTGTGGGGCTTTCTAGTTTTCTTTCCTTTTCTTCTGGCCCTTTTATTTATATTCTTCATTTTATTTTTGACACTTTCTGTTGTCACTTTATTTATTTATTTATTTATGTATTTATTTATGTATTTTAGCTTTAGGTTTGATTTCCATTTCCTCTCCTTCCTGAAAAGTTTCTCGTAATATGAACAAAGATATCATCTTAGACTTGTTTTTTCATGGTTTAGAACTATAAGTTTGGATCTGATGATCTCAACAACTATGTATACATTCCATGACTGCAAACCCATATATATATATATATATATATATATATATATATATATATATAGTTCATTTCAAAGAAGCCCATATATAATTTTGATTGTGTCATGCGCTTTATATATATATATATATATATATATATATATATATATATATATATATATATATATATATATATATATAAATATATATATATATATATACACATACACATATATATAAAATTGGGTAAGCAAGAAGCAGTTTTCTTGTTTTTTTTTTTTTCTGTCCACTTAATCAAACACTTTCTGGAGACAGTCAGTCACACTAAAACTGGAACTTAAAACTGGACAAAAAGTTGGTTTATGGCTTGAGCTTTATTCCCAGATGCCAAGGCAATTTTCAATATTAGTTTTATTCTTCTAAAATGTCTTTACCAATTTTCAGTGACGGGAGTAATATATTACAATATGTAATATATTACTGTAATATATTACAATTTCTAGTAACTAGTAATATAACTAGTTACTTTTTCAAAATAGTAATAAAATCATAGTAATATATTACCTTTTTTAGTAACTAGTAACTTAAATGTGAGTTACTTTTTAGTTACTTTTGCTTAAAGTTCCAGTGGTTCTCAACATGGCCGATATCACCCCCTAACCAGCAACAGAAAACGTCCAGGGCCCTGTATAGTATGGATAGTAATTAGATGGTAGGAGGTAACAGAGACTTTAAAGGGGCAATTTGGATAAAAAATTACAACATAATGTTGGCACAACTCATAGCACATAGCATTCATAACATACCTCTCAACTGTACCAAATTCCTTGGCATTTCTCATTTGTGTTCAGCAAGAAAAGAACACTGTCAGGGTAAGGTATCACCTCCCAAAAAAAGCACAAATCCAAAATCAGAAGAGGATGATACTCCACAACAAACGAAGCAAAACCAGATGAATGAAAAGACAAGTCCTTTATTCGAATAAGTAAGCACTTTCACGTTGCTTAGAATGCTTCATCAGACTTCAACAAACCATAACATTTAAATCAACTTATATATAAGTAAAACACCAATGAAAAACACATTAGCAAGTCACATGTAAGTTACAAAAATACATAATTTCCTTTCCATAAAAATTATATAAATTATATAAATATATCATAAAGATCTCATGTTAATAAATGAATAGTAGAAGTAAAATATTAAAACATACTAAAACACATATTGCATAGTGAGACTTATTACTACTGTTTAATGTTTCAAAGGTTTATCTAATAAAAATGGTCTCAATGAAAATTTATCATTGAGACCATGACCTTATTCAGATAGCTTAATAATCCATTTTGCCTCAGCTTTTTCTGTCTTATTGCCAATATTACCAAGTCTTTCAGTCTCTGTTAACTGTCCTATTACTAAAAATCTAAAGGCATGTGTGGTGTCATTTTGTAGTACATGCTTGGCTAGGGCATTCCCTTCATTCTTTCTATGTATAGCATACAAATGCTCTCGTATCCTTTCTCTTAAGGTTCTATTAGTCTTTCCTATATAGAAACAATAACATTTTATGCAGGATGCTAAATAAATCACATTTCTTGACTTACAATCAGCGTATTCATTAAACTCATATTTAACACCAGTATCTGGATGTATAAAAACATTAGATTTCATTATATATATACACTGGTTGCAAGAGCGACATGCAAATGTACCCTTTCTCTCAGAGGAGATCTTATTTTTAGGCACTGTCTCATAACAAAGCATACGTTTTAAAGATTTAGTATTCTTATAGCTAAAGGATGGTTTTTCACCCACTAAGTCTTTTATACCATCATCTAACTGTAAAATGTTCCAATGTCTCTTAATAATGTTGACAATAGAAGTATTATTATTAGTAAAGGGTATCACTAGTCTCCTCTTATCATTATTCCTCACTATAGGTCTCTCATCTATGCTGCCTTGTTTTTTAATAAAAGGACGTCCTAGATGTGTACGTTCAAAAGTGTCCAATGAACGCATATCTCTATTGCAATAGCCTCTATGCCTAAGATCACTTTCTATAGTTTTTAATGCATCAGAGAAAACCAAATCATCACTAGTTATATTAGAAAAACGTTTCACTTGATTACTCACAATGTTTCTGTGTATATGGGGGGGGGTGCATGCTACTTCTGTGAAGAATAGCATTCTTCCTACAAACCTTCCTAAATACTTCTGTTTCTAGAGTATTGTCTTTTTTCCTCAATGTCACATCTAAAAAATCAATTGTATTTTGTGAATACATTTCAGTCAACCTAAGAAATGTGGTAGTTCCATTGATATATAGAACAAACTCTTTTAGGAGTTCTAGTCTGCCTCCCCAAATTAAAAAAAGATCATCAACAAAACGTTTGTAATATCTTATAGAAGTGGAGTAAGCCAAATGTTCTAAAACATACGTATTCTCCCAGTATGCTAACACAAGGTTAGCATAAGAGTTTGCACAAGATGTGCCCATAGCTACTCCTTTAATTTGAAGGAAGTATTCATTGTTAAAGGTAAAAACATTGTGACAAAGAACCATTTCTAACAGCATTGTGAGTTTAATAACTTGATTGTTGCTAAGTCCTTTATTTAACAAATATAACCTTAAGGCTATTGCAATAGAGATATGCGTTCATTGGACACTTTTGAACGTACACATCTAGGACGTCCTTTTATTAAAAAACAAGGCAGCATAGATGAGAGACCTATAGTGAGGAATAATGATAAGAGGAGACTAGTGATACCCTTTACTAATAATAATACTTCTATTGTCAACATTATTAAGAGACATTGGAACATTTTACAGTTAGATGATGGTATAAAAGACTTAGTGGGTGAAAAACCATCCTTTAGCTATAAGAATACTAAATCTTTAAAACGTATGCTTTGTTATGAGACAGTGCCTAAAAATAAGATCTCCTCTGAGAGAAAGGGTACATTTGCATGTCGCTCTTGCAACCAGTGTATATATATAATGAAATCTAATGTTTTTATACATCCAGATACTGGTGTTAAATATGAGTTTAATGAATACGCTGATTGTAAGTCAAGAAATGTGATTTATTTAGCATCCTGCATAAAATGTTATTGTTTCTATATAGGAAAGACTAATAGAACCTTAAGAGAAAGGATACGAGAGCATTTGTATGCTATACATAGAAAGAATGAAGGGAATGCCCTAGCCAAGCATGTACTACAAAATGACACCACACATGCCTTTAGATTTTTAGTAATAGGACAGTTAACAGAGACTGAAAGACTTGGTAATATTGGCAATAAGACAGAAAAAGCTGAGGCAAAATGGATTATTAAGCTATCTGTGAATAAAGGTCATGGTCTCAATGATAAATTTTCATTGAGACCATTTTTATTAGATAAACCTTTGAAACATTAAACAGTAGTAATAATTCTCACTATGCAATATGTGTTTTAGTATGTTTTAATATTTTACTTCTACTATTCATTTATTAACATAAGATCTTTATGATATATTTATATAATTTATATAATTTTTATGGAAAGGAAATTATGTATTTTGGTAACTTACATGTGACTTGCTAATGTGTTTTTCATTGGTGTTTTACTTATATATAAGTTGATTTAAATTTTATGGTTTGTTGAAGTCTGATGAAGCATTCTAAGCAACGTGAAAGCGCTTACTTATTCGAATAAAGGACTTGTCTTTTCATTCATCTGGTTTTGCTTCATTTGTTGTGGAGTATCATCCTCTTCTGATTTTGGATTTCTCATTTGTGGGCTCATAATGATAGGGTGCCACAAATTACCGATTGGCCCCATTAAATCCCGATTTCGGCATGCAGACTAGGGCACCAGAACCATCCCAGTTTTAAGAGGCTTCAATTTAACAAAAAACACCATGTGATGGTGGCATCTTCTCCTTTAAGGGGGACCATTTGCTACTCCTTACTGACTACAGGAACAATTGACGATGTCATTGAGTTCATGATCCACATGTAGATAATGATGGAGGAGGGGGTATAAGGATTCAGATTCAGGCATCGATTATTCTAATTCACTTACAGATTTTGTGTAAGTATGCATTTTGAACAATAAGATATAATGAGTTGTTGAAATCCTCAACAATTTAACAGAAAAATCAAGCATTTGCCAGAGGCAGGACAAAAACCAAATGCAATATCAGGAATAATTTGTAGGTACAATCACATATTATCCTGCTGTTTGTAAGGTGGACGTCATGCTAGCGAGTTTGTGTTTCAAAGGTTTCCCCAATGTAAAGAAATGCAGTTTAAGAGCTGGTAGCCTGCAAAACCCATATAACACTCAGCATCTCAGCGCAAAAAATTTTAAATATAGCCATTAGCCAAATATAATGTGTGGATGGGAGCAATGGTCTGAAATAAAGCACAAATTTTTAATAGGGCACTTATAAACTTAGAATGGTTTTAGAATGACAAATTTTGCCTTAGTGTGCATTTTCTGAAGCATATCAAGAATGAAAACATTTTTGAGAAACAGTAATAGACTGCAACCAACTAATAATGAGAATAATTAGAGCTGTACTTGATGGGCGTAACCATACAATTTTGCACAAGTGTGGTGTTGTACTAAAGTAATACAAGTGCAGCTCATACAGGTTTTACAGACTAACAGAGCCACACATTCTCTCCCGGTCATAATAGAGCAACTGCAAGTTAGTAAGTCCATGAGTAGAATGGGAAAATATTTTAAGTTTCCTCTACAAGCGTACATCCCATAATTAAAATTTGTAAATACTAGGTATCTTAAGTCGCATCATTAATAAAAAGTAAAAGTGGCCAACACAAAATCCACCATTTAACTTCTGCTTTAGGACTGAAATCCAGCAACTTCAACTCTAGTGTGACTTCTAATGCATGCTATAGATGTAAAGTCAGGGTCTTTATTAGAATGCCAAAACCTAACTTACTCGAATTGTGAAAGGCCGGCACATACACAGCTAACTGCAAGAACACCTAATGTCCTTAAGCCTGAAATTCAAAATATCGAATTGCTATAGTTGGCCAACTCCACTGCCTGCTACATACTGCCTACCCAAACAAAATAAATATGAATGTATTACTATATATGCACTTACCTTAACCCGCACCCTAACCCTAAAGTCAGTAACTATTGCACATTTATGTTAGGGAGCTATGCTGGATAAGGGAATCTCCTACTGACATTTTATCTCACTAAACATGGTGTGGACAACTATGACAATTCAGCATTTTGAATTTTGTGCTTAAGGATGTTCGGTGTTCATGTGGTTCGCTGTTTATGTGTTGGCCTTTTGGGATTCACGTAAGTGAGGTTTCGTCATTCTAATATAGACCTGTAAACTCAATCTACACTTACTCTGGAATTTAATTTAAACATGGGAAGGTAAATGTGAGTGAGTGTATGAGTGTACAAGTATACAAGTATGTGTGTTAGTTAAACTGGTTCATAGGTTCATAGGTAGATGCTAAACTATCAGCCCAAGGGCATACGTAAGCCTAGCCAACAAGGTTCCCTGGCTTACACCCCCCCCAAGAAAGTTAATTTCCTGTGCTCCTGTCGAGCAGAGCCACAGAAGTGATCCCTGGGGTGTATTTCCTATTTTCCATCCACTCATCGAGATTTTTCTTGAAGAGTGCTAATGAGGAACTTTGCTTGACATAGATGGGTAGCTTGTTCCAGAGTATAGGAAGTCTCTGGGACAGGAATCTATCCCTCCATCATGTCCTGTTTATTTTGGTGACAAGGTTTAGGTCCCTAGAGCATGTAGCTCGGAGGGATTGGAATTTCTTAAGGTGTAGCATGTCCAACAGCTCTGGGTTTAACATAGCTTTATATGTTAGGCAGAGATCTCCTCAAAGTAGGCGATATGCTACAGAGTAAAGCTGGAGTTTTTTGAGGCGGTCAGTGTAGGGCATCTGTTTGAGGCCAGTAATCCTCTTTGTGAGGTACTTCTGTGGCCTCTCCAGCTGCTGCCGATGTCTTGTGAGGTACATTCCAAAAGGGGCATTGTACTTTATAATAGGTCTAATGAATGCCGAGTAGAGGGGAACAATGACCTCTTTTTTCCTGGATGAGAACCCTTTTGTGATGAAGCGTGCCACATAGAAGGATTTCCTGACTACTGTGGCAATGTGATTATCAAAGGAGAGACTACTGTCCACCTGGATCCCAAGGTCTCTTATCATACATTTGGCATTAAGTAGACTGCCATTTATGTGGCAGTTCATGGGTACAGAGTTTTTACCAAAGAGGATGACAATGCACTTTTTGGCATTGAGCTTGAGGCCATGTCTCTGACACCAGGCATCTGTCTCAGTGATGCCCTTCTGTGGGATGTCCACATCATTTGGGGACTCGACTATGGCTCCTAGTTAGCAGTCATCTGTGAACTTTGTTAGCCAGAGGCCTTTTGTGTTAGCCTGTACTTCAGAGAAGTAGATACCAAACAGGAGAGGTCCCAGGACTGAACCCTGTAGTACTGCACTTGTCACTGGTTTGAAGTCAGATTTGGAGTCTGCAACTTTTACAGTGTGGGTTCTGTCAGTGAGCCAGTTGGCAACCCATCTTGTGATGTAGGGATTTATACCTAGTTTAGTGAGTTTAGTTATAATTCCAGAATGGGGGATGGTGTTGAAATCCTTGGCAAGGTCAAGATAGGCTGTGTGAACCACCTTATCCTCATCTACGGCTTTGATGACTGCCTCAAAGAAGTCGATCAGGTTCAGAAGGCATGATCTGCCTTTCACAAACCTGAACTGGGTGGGGTCCAGAGTTTGTGTTTATGAGTTCCATGATGATACATTTAACGGCCTTGCAGACCAGGCTCGTCAGGCTAATAGGGCGATAGTTCCCAGGATCAGTGGTGGTTCCCCCTTTGTGGAGTGGGGTAACTGTTGCTATGTGCCATTCAGTGAGCACAAAGCCTGACGTGAGACAATGATTGAACATGGTGCTTAGGTGTGGAGCCAGTTAGTTTTGAAGTTCATGTAAAACGCAGTCTGGGATGTTGTCCGGTCCCATGGATGCTGTGTTTTTGATTTTAGAGAGCGCAGCTTTTACCTGCATAGATGTGATTACATGGACTCTGCATTCTTCTTGTATAGATATAAGCCCTTTAGGGGGTGAGAGGGGAGTAAAGTTAGCACTGAACCTATCTGCCAGGATGTTGGCAATATCAGTTGGTGCTGTAATTTCTGTGCCGTTGTGCAATAACTCAGAGCAGATCTGGGTGTTGCCATTGAAATTCTTGACATAGCTATAGAATGTTTTGTGGTTGCCCTTAGAATCAGTGTCAATTTTGTTTTCATAGCTAGCTTTGGAGGATATTATAAGGGATCTCAGCTTCTTACTGAGGCTGACCAGGGAGCTCCTCCACTCCTGGGATTTTACTCTCTTTTGCAACATTTCTTCCTTCTGTTGTAGAGTTTGTTTATGGCAGGGGACCACCAGATTGGCTTCCTTTTTTGGAGGATAGTGTCTTGGTTCTGTTTGGGATAGCACAATCTATGTACTCATGTAAGTACTTATAGATTGCATTTGTGTAGGATTCAGCAGTCGTAACTGTATTGTCCATCTGCATGGGTGTCATGAAGTTCACCACTTCTGTCTTAAGAAGCATAAAGTTGGCTTTGCAGAAATGTTTTACCATGGTTTCCTTAATGGTTGGTGGGGGCAGGATGCAGATATCTAGGGTGATTAGCTTATGGTCGGATCTGACCAACGAGGAGTTGATTTCAGGTGTGGAACACCGGTCATTCATGTTGGTGATGACTAAGTCTAGGATATTGTTGCTCCTGGTGGGGATGTGGATAAGTTGATCCAGGCCATTGGAGTTTATGAATTCCAGAAAGCGTTGAGTGAAGGAGTTGGTACATGAGTAGTTTTCCCATTTAATGGTGGGGTAGATGAACTCACCCATTATTAGGGTGCTTGGTTTAACCCTAATATTTTCCAGTATATCAAGAATAGAGGAGTGGGAATCCTGGGGCATGGTGGGGGATCTGTAGTAAGCTACAATTTGGATTGCAGTTTTGCCCAGAGTTAGTTGAACTTGGATAACCTCGGATGCATTATGCTGCACAACTAGCCTGGAGGTGTGGATATCCTTAATGAATATAGACACACCTCCGCCTTTGGTGTTCTGGTCCAGGTTAGATGGCCGAAAGGTGTGGTATGAGTTATAGCCTGGTAATGCAGGGGTGCTCCCTAGATCCTTGAACCAGGTCTCAGTCACTGCACAGATATCGATGTTCTCCATTTTAAAGAGTGCCTCGAGTGAGTGCATCTTGAGATTTAGACTTCTAGCATTGGGTTGCATTACCCTCAGTTTTTTCTTGCCTGTTCCTGTTATGGTGGTGAATTTGTCATTTGAACCTTGCCTAAAAAAGGCACTATAGGGGCGGCAAGAGCCTTAGCCAGTATCCAGAATCCCAGGGGTGACAGGTGCGGGCCATCTCTGGCAAAGCATCATGGTCTGTTGACCATGTCGTCCCAGGCAGACAGTTACTGGATCCTATTAGAATGACACCATAAGTTTAGCCAATTGTTGAAGTCAATCATTTTGTCCTTGTACTGCAGTGTCATTCTGGGCGATGGCAGGATGCTATTCAGGGCTAGGGTCATACCTGCCTGGGCTACAAGATCAGAGAGCTCTTCCATGTCTCTTTTCATGTAGTCCAGGGAGGTACGTCTCAGGTTGTTCACACCAACATGGACAATGACAGAGTCATATTTGTACTTGTTGTGGAGTGACCTGAGTGCGTGGGTTATGTACCGGATCCTGGCACCCGACAGGCAGCTGACACTAACCTTCTCCTTGTTTAACCTGGTGAGTGGGACATCAGTGTGCCTGACTATAGAGTCACCTATGACTAGTGTGTCGGGTACTTTGTTTTGCCTTATGGGCTGTGGTTTATTGGCACACTGAGTCTCTGGGCTATGTTTCATTTGGGTTGTGTTGGGGGGTGGAGGTTGCTTGTGTTTCTGCTTTGGAGGTCTCTGTTGCTTGAGCAGATTATTATTGAGAGCCACTGTGAATGTTTTTGTGTTTCTACAGTGGGATTTTGATGGTGTAGGTTTAGTGGGACTATGTGATGAGTGTAGTGTGGTGCAAGTGTTTACCTTCTCCTCTTGACTGTCAAGTTTAGTCTTGGTTGGAGAGAGCTTTATCTCCAGTTTGGCTAGATAAGTGCATCTCTCACAGATTGTGGTGTTGGGTGGTAGGAGGAGATGGTTGTCTGTGTACATGAGGCAATTGCTACATTGACACAAGATGCCCAGATTCATCTGATAGACAGGAGAGAACACTGGGAGCTGAGCCTTGGACATGCCTGAATAAAAAAATACTTTCCTCTAAACAAGTGAGGAAAGCGAGTATAAGAGCTGTTTTTCTCTAAGAAAGTGAGGAAAGTAAGTACAAAAACTGTTTTCCTTTAGGTAAAGAGGAATGTAGAATGTTGTAGTAATTTGTAGCTTATTTAGTGCTAACAACAAGTTCTGAACAAGTGTTGAGCACGAATAAGCAAATTCAAGTGCTAAAACTAAGAATCTGTACCTGGATCTTGTGGAAGATAGACTACCTAGTGCTTACCACTCCCACTGATAAGCTAGAAGGCTTCCCACCAACACAGAAAGGCTTTGGGGGCTCAGAAGCTTACAAACAGTCCTGGTTGCAGCAAATCTGTATCTTGACTAAACTAGTTACAGGAAAGGTGGGAAACAAGTGCAAACGCAGGCTTTTAAACCAGAAAGTTGAGAAAGATGGAAAACTGCCCAAATTGCCAATAAACTACAATTTCTGGGCCAGAAACCACTCTTGTGCTGGATAGGCTACGTAGTGCTTACCACTCCCACTGATAAGCTGGAAGGCTTCCCTCCAGCATAGAAAGGCTTTGGGGGCTCAGAAGCTTACAAACAGTCCTGGTTGCAGCAAATCTGTATTTGGACTAAACTTGTTACAGGAAAGGCTGGAAACAAGCTTAGATTTTTTTTTTTTTTGCAAAGTGGAAAGGGAGAAAGGAGAAACAGAAGATCATTCAAAATTAAGGACCTACGTGGCTTGCCCTTCACAAATGTTCTCTCTGTATTAGATAGAATGAGCTAGTAACATTAGACTGGAATAGAGATGGGACAGAGCTGAACAGATGGGACTGGTAGGAGTGTCTCAAGTTAAAATATGATCTCACTGTACTCGGTTGAGTGAGCAAATGAGACCCAGGAGGAGGGTTCAAATACAAATTTACAGGAGGGGCAGGAAATTCCAAAGACACCAAGACTAACTGCAGAGAGAGAGAGAGAGAGACCACAGTATTCTCTGAAACAATTAAATAGAAAAATAAATAACTACAGAGAGACACAGACCAATGAAACAATTAAATACACAGACAAATAAAACACAATGCAGTACA